>NC_068331.1:23448868-23755517 GCF_000147395.1 Oryza glaberrima | reverse complement strand
TGCTAAAAGTCAACGGTGTCAAACATTTTGAAACGGAGGGAGTATCTTGCAACGTGGACTACTGGAGTGTGTGGATTTAGCTGCTTTAGCTTTTAACAATTCGAGTAGGACTATGTTTGGGCAGACCAAATATTACTTTTTTCATGTGTTCAATTTTCTTTTGTGTATGACTTTAATTGTTTGGCAGTTATTGAGTTGAAGCTAGATAGTGAGTAAACTGAATCCGATACTTGTTTGCTGTAATAAGAGTCTTTTCAGTTTTCTCATCGCCGATAGCGTGTAGTTTTGTTCTCTTAGTTCGTATATGACCAGGATCACATGTTGTACTAAATGTATACTACTCATGTGCACAGACAAATGTCCAGTTGCTAGCGACTTGCTACCTTCACAACAACCAGCCATATGCTGCATACCACATCTTGAAAGGTAATAACATATTCTCACCACGTGACCACTTATTATTGTGTTGAAGTGAAATCACATTATTTAAAAATCAAAGAAATGTGAATATAGTATCTGTCCATCTTTTTGGGCACATTTCTATCCTGTTTTGTGATTTCAGTATATTTTATTCTGTGGTCGCAAAGTGCTTTGGTCTTTGGAGCGATTTCTGATTTTTATTTCTGATATAACATAAAGGAAAGAAGCTGCCAGAGTCCCGGTACTTGTTTGCTATGTCATGCTTCCGAATGAACCTCTTACGGGAAGCTGAAGAAGCCTTGTGTCCTGTCAATGAACCAAATATTGAGGTATATAGCATGTTTTTAAACATTATTTGTTCATTGTGTTCCTGAAATATATTTCATCCAACGCTCTTAATTTTTTCGTAAGTGCTTGAACTCAAGTTTTGTTCTGGACAAGGGGTCGCATGATGTATCATTTGTTCCATGGTGTCTTCTGGATTCCAAATCAGAAGTAGAAAATGGGATGTGCAGCATGTTTGATTATTCATGAATTAAGAGTTCCAAAACTGGTGATATACCATTTGAAAACATTAAGATTGGTTGCCTGTCAATGAAATCGTATCAACAATGTTATCAACGTGAAAACAAGAAGTGTATCATGTCTTAAAAGAAAATATGCATGTATGATTAAGTGATGTACACGAGAAACATTGTCACTACAAGTTGATGTTTTGCTTGCATAGAAACGTCTGCAGACATCTTTTTTTTCTTTGGGTGCATGACAGCATTTTGAGGTTGTCCACTAACTGTTTGATTCCACACGGGTGAAGTAATGATGTGGAAAAAAAATCAGTTTGCATCTTTGCTTACTGTTATACTTCCTCCCTTTTTTGCAAGGCTTCTTCAATACTTTTCCAAAATATAAGGAATGCATGTGAGTTTATTGCTTTTATTCCTTGTTTACCCTCATTTTTGACATAATACCTCTTAAATTAATGCGAATGAACTCACTAACCATCAGCTCTATATTTCGAATTTATTTAAGTACGGGTAGAATGGTCATCTACTCATCTTAACCTCTCTTTCTCATGGTTTTAGACTCTTCTTAATCTTGTGCCAACTTGACAACTCCTAATATGACCTATAAATAGAAACTGAGGGATTGTTATTTTGGTAACTTATTTCTTATATGTTGTTTCGTTCCTTTGTGCAGGTTCCAAGTGGTGCAACAGGGCACTACCTTCTTGGAGTAATTTACAGGTTTAATATTCATGTCATAACTCGTAACTAAATCTATAATCTCAGCATATCTTGATCCATTAGTTGTGTCAGATAGTTCATTGTATTTACCACATCTGCATGTAGGTACACTGGCAGAGTGGAAGCTGCAGCTGAGCAATTTGTACAAGCTCTGACTCTTGATCCTCTTCTATGGGCAGCATACGAGGAATTGTGCATACTAGGTTGGTGCGTTAATACACTATGAGTGAAGTTTTTTAGCACCTCCATTCCTAGTTTTATACATTAGAATTACATGCGTCAAGTGTTGCTTCACCACAAAGATTTATTTCCTAAATGTCTAGTAGTAGGAAATGAAAAGTACAGTGCTGATTTTTCTGAAGAAGAACACGTCATCCAAAATATGTGACTTGCAGTAGACCTTCAATAGGCCTGTTATGTGTTTTGCATCATAGTAGTTTTATTCTGTCATTCATTATTAGCTTGATAGATCAATAAACAGGCATAATATTTTTAGCCATTATGTTCATTACTCCCTCTGTTGATTTTTTGACCAACAAATAGTCCCAACAATATGCAGAGGCTGTGATACAGAATTGGTGTCATTAGATTCACTTTTGAAAGTACTTTCTTGTTATCATGATTTTCACATTTAGAGACCTTATAAAAAAACAGGGATTAGTTCATTGCCATACATGCCCATTGATATGCCTAATGTTGATACATTATTATTTTTGCATACCGTTGCAGTTACACTATGGCCCAGTAGTCCTTATATTGAAGGCCTCATACTCGCTAAATATAAAAGCAAGCATATACCATGTGTGTCACTAATTAACTATCTTGTAGGTGTTGCTGAAGATGCAAATGAATGTTTCAGTGAAGCAACAGCTCTACGTCTTCAGCAGGAACTCACATCCACATCAAATGTGGAAAAGTCAAACTTTGTTAATGAAAATCGGTTTCTATCTTCCAATGTGTCAGCAAGTTTTGGTGATAGTCCTAAGCAAATTAAACAGCTGCATGCTAACACCACTGCAGAAGTATCTGGTTATCCTCATGTAAAGTCAACTGCATTGCATATGCAGAACGGTGCACCATCTAATTTATCACAGTTTGACACTCCATCGCCAACTTCAACGCAGGTCAGCAAAACTTGTTTGGTTCTTCACCCAGTAGGATTAACCAGATACAATCAATTCGTACTTTGAGGAATTCTCCAGAATCTGCACATTTGGTTTATCTAGATCCTCTTCTTACCTTTGTTTGCAAGAAAGATTTGGCATATTGTCATTATTGTTTCTCTGAATCACATGCTTTCAGTTGACCTTTTTGCACATGAAGAGTAACAACTTGGTGTTAGACAGCAGCTCTTGAAGTGCAACATACCCTTTGTAGTGCAGTTGTGCACTTTCTTGATGTACTTCTCATTTACTCTGACAAGGTGTAAAAAAATCAAAATCAAACTAATTACATGTTACGAGTAACAAAAATGTAAATAATCTGCCAAATGTTAAATCACAAGGAAAAGGAAAGCGAAAAATCAAATTATACTCACAGCAAAGTTTGTATCTTTTGGTTCACTGTTATATGCTTCATGGTGGATATGATGATGAGCAGTGAAAGAGTGACAGAAGCATATAGCACACTTTAAACAACATCACAATACAGTGTAAAGACATGTGATCTATGGTTGCGCTATCACAATTTTCTATTTAATTAATTTAATTTTTGCAGGCTTCTGGCATTGCTCCACCACCACTCTTTCGGAATATGCATGCTTATCAGAATACAGCAGGTGGCAATGCTCCTTCCAAACCAAAGGTTAATGCTCCGAACCTGACACTCCGAAGAAAATACATCGATGAAGCAGGCCTAAAGAAGGTTGTTGTTTCCTCAACTGAAAGATACTGTCTTGCAACTTCTATAATTTCTACTGATCTCTTGAGCTTCTAGGTTTCTCTCGGTCGACTGTCCTCTTTCAATAATTTAAATTGTTAGATTAAACCTCTCGGAAAATGATACGTGTTTGAAGTAAACCACATACCTGCTGATCCTCTCCAGTTGTGCATACTAGCATTGCTTGTTAATGCATTAGTATTCATTGGCTCATTGCATTTACAGCCTAATACTTCCTGGTTGTATGAGTCTGTAGAGTTTCAGTCATGGCTGTTCTATCAGGATTCAGGATGTTGATCCCTTGCTTCTACCTAACTGCGTCTGCATTGCAAAGTTTGTGATTGCGGTCTTCTTTTTATTTGTTAGTTTGTATTGCCCATTAATTAAGATTCATTGACTGTGGATAGTTCTGTTTGACAGTACCAGACTACCCATCAAGTTTGTACCAACACCCAGCCCCAGCGACGAGATAGTTTACCTGATAATAGCTGATTTGTCAATTTTTGATAGTTTACCATTCATTAACTTTGAAGTATATCTCCGATGGTGTTTTTGTAACATTCTAGCTGCTAGATTGTTGCCTCATTTTCATCTTTGCATAGCGCCTTACGTTCTTCACTTTCCATCAGCATTCTTTTGTTCAATAATAGTGGGATATTAGCATTGTTTTCATTTTGTTTTCACAGGTTTGTCCATGTAGTACGGACTGTGGAACCAGCAAATATTTTTTGTAGTTTCGTTCTTTTCATCTTTGATTTATTATTGCCTTCGTTAGAGCTCATCTCGTCTAATATTGGACCTATGTTTCTATTGTTCTGTTGCTTTGAGGTCTGGCTGTATAGTCTCTTTTATGTTCTTTCTGTTGATAGTCCTCACACCATGCTCATACCCCACTTTAGATTTGACTTGTGATGATACTAGACTTAAAAGATTATTTTTCTCAGTTAAAAGATTATTTTCTCAGGTTTCTGGAAGGCTGTTTAATCAGAGTAGTGATTCAGTTCCTCGAAGAAGTGCAAGACTTTCTAGAGATACAACAATAAACTCAAACTCAAATATCTCTCAATTTGGAGGGAATGGAACAGATCACTCGTCAGGTAAATTGCGAGTAAACTCGTCCACACCATCAAAATTGTGTTCAACAGCTCTACGTTCCGTGCAAGTTAGGAAAGGGAAACCACAGGCAACAGAAAATTTTGATGAAGGTGATTACCATTTCGACATGGATGACTCATCAAATTATATAAGCCTCGCAAAAAATGTGGTTGATATGTTGTTATAGACACTGCAATCAGGATATATCTGCATGTTTGCTTATATGTTCATGTGCAATGGGTTCACATTAGTAAAACTCACTCATCAATATTGTATTGATTGTACTTGAAAAGTACAATAATGACACCAAGCCACAACTCACAAGGCATTTAGGATGCTAAGAAACATCATGCAACTACTCACCGAATTTATTGGCTGTTCATGTTAATCCATATACCTTTTAAATATCTCTATTATTGAGCTGAAATTTTAAGCATCTATAATACCACCAGAACATTATCAGCTATCATTCAACCCTTGAAGTGTCTCCGTTATCATATTGTTTTTAGTTTCTTCTTCATGTAGCATATGAACTGCAGAATTGCTTATCCTTTTCTTTGGCGCCTCATGTTAGATCATTATTCCTAAAATACATAAAGATTTACATCCAGATTCATACATTTTTACTGTATCATTGCTTGTTTGAACTTTTCACTCCTATGGATAAGGTTTCCTGATTATTGTGATAAAAAAAAATCGAAAGGAACTTCTTGCACCACGAATCCTGTTTCAAGAGCCCTAACACTTAAGACTTTTAAAATGATCACACATCCTTCTCCTTCACTGGATGCAGGATCATCCAATCCATCAACTTATCCTTTTCGATATCATAATTACGTGGTTTGTGAAATTATAATTATCATAATAATCGCATCAGCTTTCTCTATATGAATGGTGCATTAATATTCACGATGGTTTTATTTCCCCTTCTGAACCATAGGAAACAGGTATGTTGATGCAATGTGGACAGATAATGTAACTTCAACTTCGTCTTCTACAAGTATAGTTGATGGAAGATATCCCGAGCAAGAGAAATCTGAACGAGTTCTGTCACAGGACTCCAAATTAGCTATTGGTATCAGGGAGCTAATGGCACTCTTGCGGACACTAGGGGAAGGGTATAGGCTTTCTTGCTTGTTTAAGTGTCAGGTATGTTCACGATGTTTGTGTTGGAAATGCTGACCTACTATCCTGTTATGTGGTTGATTTCATTCACTTAATGATCAGGAAGCATTGGAAGTATATAGAAAGCTCCCAGAGGCACAATTTAATACTGGATGGGTTCTTTGCCAGGTACAGCCCCTGCAAAATGGTTGGCGACTTATCTTCATGCTTTTGATTTTGTAATGAAAAACCTTTAGTTTTGTACATGATTCAAGAAGGTGGTAGGCGCTAGAGGGTCTGCAGGGCCGTAGCCTAGGTCCAACATGATTAGTAAATCCCAAGCAATTAGCAAGTATATGACATAGAAGTTAAACAATAGAACACTAAAATAGCTACACCAGAACCTTCATGGATAGTTTGCCACCTAATTGACAATCTAATGCCTAATTGGGGCGGTTACTCTGCTCCTAGGGCTAACTTTTGGAAAACTGGTTTTGTATGAGTGTATCTACGTTATTCATGAGGGCATGAGGCATAGGAACTGTATAGTAATGATTTAGGGTCTGTATCGTAATGTATAGCATATTTGTTTCCTTCGTTTTCTAAAAGAAACTACGAGTTTATTTAAATTAATCTGATACGTGATAATGTGATGAATTCATTATGGTAATTGTATATATGTTAGTTGGGTCAATCTGGAGAATTGACATTAGTAAAATGATAACTTGAACTGTAGTTGAACATCGGCCCTGAATGCTGATTGTTGGAATTTCCAGTCACTCAGCATAACCATGTTTACTTGCACATGAGCCACTCTACATCTGGTATTTCATTTCCACTTCTATATACTCAACTTAATAATAAAAAGTCACGCCATAATATTTTTTTCACTGTACAGATATTAACAGTACCCTGTAATTTTGTTCCTTTTCGCAATTAAAAATTGTTTTCATTTTGGTCAACGGTGCAGGTTGGGAAGACATATTTTGAACTCGTCAATTATTTAGAAGCCGATCATTTTTTTGAGTTAGCGCATCGACTATCACCATGCACGTTGGAGGGAATGGACATTTACTCCACTGTTCTTTATGTAAGTGGACTAACTGCTCTTGTACTTGAGAGTACTTTATTCCCACCTTTTGCCTCAAATTTCACCAGCTTTGTTTCTCTTTTGCAGCATTTAAATGAGGAAATGCGGCTAAGTTACCTTGCTCAAGATCTTGTTTCTATTGATCGACTATCTCCCCAAGCATGGTTCGTCTTTTTATGCCCAGCAAGTGAATGATATTTTGGACCAAATGCCAAAATGGAACTCTGCAAATGTGCTTTACTGAAAGTAATTAATAGATGTTAAAGCAACACATCTACTTGATTGATTTTGTTAGTCCATGATAACTTTGTCTTAGTCCTGATGCTGTGCAAAACATCTGGATGAAGCAAGGAGACAATTACAGATCTTTAGTGGAAATGCTTTTAAGCTGACATAATATTGTGTTACATTTTCTAATGTATCTGTTTTTAAATGTTCAAAAGGTGTGCTGTGGGAAATTGCTTTGCCTTGAGGAAAGATCATGAGACTGCCTTGAAGAATTTTCAACGTGCTGTACAGCTTGACTCAAGAGTTGCATACGCTCACACACTATGCGGTCACGAGTATGTTTTCGTTCACACTATCTTATAACTGGTGCACATGAGTTTCTTATCTTGTATTAATGTTTGAGATCACCTGTCGAAAATTTCTAACTATACTGCCATTCCTTTGAACTGTAGGTATTCTGCATTGGAGGATTATGAGAACAGTATAAAACTATACCGCTCTGCACTTCAGGTAGATGAAAGACACTACAATGCCTGGTATGGCCTTGGAGTGGTGTACCTTCGCCAGGAAAAGTTTGAGTTTGCTGAGCATCATTTCAGAAGGGCATTCCAGATAAATCCTTGCTCTTCTGTTCTTATGTGCTATCTTGGGATGGCCTTGCATGCTTTAAAGGTGATATAATACTCCCTCCGTTTCGAAATGTTTGACACCGTTGACTTTTTAGCACATGTTTGACCATTCGTCTTATTCAAAAACTTTTGTGAAATATGTAAAATTATATGCCTACATAAAAATATATTTAGCAGTGAATCAAATGATAGGCAAAGAATTAATAATTACTTAAATTTTTTGAATAAGACGAACGATCAAACATGTGCTAAAAAGTCAACGGCGTCAAACATTTCGAAACGGAGGGAGTACCATATACTAATTTTTGGTTTCCACTTACCCTCAAAACTAGAATTTTCATCATCATCTGGACAATGATTAACTATGAACCTTCTTTCTGAATCGAAACTTTCAGAGGAATGAGGAAGCCTTGGAAATGATGGAGAAGGCTATATTTGCTGATAAGAAGAATCCACTCCCCAAGTATCAAAAGGCTTTAATCCTTCTAGGCCTACAAAAATACCCTGATGCTCTGGATGAGTTGGAACGGCTAAAGGAAATTGCACCTCATGAAAGTAGTATGTATGCACTGATGGGAAAGATTTACAAGCAACTTAACATTCTTGACAAGGCTGTATTTTGCTTTGGCATTGCCCTGGATTTGAAACCTCCTGCTGCTGACGTTGCTATAATCAAGGTATAGTACACTATCTTTGCTTATCCCACTCCCAAAGCTCCACCTGCCTCCCTCCACCCCCATTTTGTTTCCTGCACTACATATTATTTTAAAGAACTTATCTTGGTGTCTCTTCCTACGGTGGTCCAGCAATCATTGCTAGTTAAAATTTTGTTTCTCAGTTTTAGTATCTTACCATTATCGTACAAGTCTCAATGCTGCAATTCATCTGCGTCTGAATAACCGAGTCACAAGTCCATGTCCATGTCCATCTGATGTTTAACAGTCTGCAATGGAGAAAGTACACCTTCCAGATGAACTTATGGATGATGATGATGATGATGATGATGAGATTTAAGCTCACTCCGAAGAACAGAGGGGAGGAACCAACATTGATTGGCATGCCTGTGCTTCCCGAGTTTGTAGCCAGCGTGGCTGCGTGTGCTTCACTGCTTCCTGAGGGAACCTGGAGATTCAAGGAAGAATGCGCACCGTGTGCTGTTCGTAATCTGCTTCTCCTGTGGACTAACTCTCTTTGGGGCGCGACCATGTACCATTAACCTTCCAGTTTTGTAGCAGTAGATGTAACATGTAAGAGCCTAGATCACACAAGGCACACCAGGGCATTAGTTTAGATGTGTAAGTTAAGAGCGTTGGCAATGTGATCTGTATCATTGTAGAATTGTCAGATTACTGAAAGAAATCATTGACAAATAATGGTAATTATCGGAGCGATCTGCTGACTGAAGCAGATCGCGTATCGTATGAACTGTTTTACCTGGTGTCATATTCAAGGTTGTTAGCATTTCTGCTCAAGTCAAAAGAAATGGAGAAGGCACAAGGATGGATTGCTTCAGTGAGTCAGCTTTGTTCCACTGTAAGTGGTGCATAGATAAAGTTATGAAATATGAAAGCCTTTATTTTCAAGCAAAGTCTAGCCTTCGTTCTCTTATCTTGGCAGTAGCCTTGTGATTGCTGCTAGCCCATTATGATTAGGAAATGATTAAAGAAAAAAAGTAATAGGGATAAGCAATCACTGGCAAAGGTGAGTTTACTTTTAGATGCTGTGAATCTGTAGTGTGTGGAGTACTTATTTAAAATTGGTAGTACCTGTTTAAAATGATCTGGTGAGATCTATTCTTTTGGTCCCCCCAAATATGGCGGCTGATCAGGTGCACAAAACACGAGGTGTCTGTATCATTTGAAGCTATTTCCAGACGAATTGTTTCGTTCGTTGTCATTTGAGATGGTAGATCCTGCCCAATGCTTTCACGTAATGGTGAGTTGAGTATCATTAGTTCTCTCCCTTTTCTCTTACCTAAACAGGGAAAACACTGGGTTATACTCGAAACACTCTCCTGATATTACATTTGCTTTCATCAAGAGACAAGAGACCAACAGTTTGTTGCTGTAAACATTTCTTTCATTTTCTTCTTGTTTCTTAGCTAAAAGGCCAGAGCAATCATCACGATGGCGGCCGGCTCGCAATTATTGCTCATGTACTTGCTACTAGCTAGTGTATTTGTGTTACTAACTGACTATATATGCATTGGCATTGCAAAGGAGTTCATAATTTCATTCGAACTCAAATGACTAATATAATTGACCTACCAACACGACGCACTGATGCATATTATGCATGCAGCAAAACCGATTAATTAAGTAATTAGTGTGCATGCCGTGCTGGCACTCACTAATTAATCACATCCAGATCGATGTATATATATGCTTCCTCTTTTTATCTGTACAAGCAATTCAATCGTACGTGGGCTTCCCATTGGCAGGAAGTCAGGCAGAAAGCGTCGTCGTCGACAAAACAATTAGCGATCTAACAAACAGCTGCGACTCCGATCGAACAGAAATCAAATTAACCACGTCGTCGTCGTCGCCACCGCCGCCGCTAGCTGGCCTCGTCGGCGCCCGCCGTGATCACAGTGATTCGATCTGCTAGTTGCCTCGTTCTCACGTACGTGAGGTTTCTTGCTCTTTTTTTTTTACTGGATTTTACCCATAAACCTGGGTGGAGGTCTAGTCTACGGATTAATAGCCACTAGTTTCTGTGTTTTGTGATGGAGAAGTCTTCTTAGGTCTAGTTTTTTGGCTGTGTACATTCTATACAGAGACCGGGGGTAGACTCGATTGGAATATATCATCTTGGTGTATTTAAGCTTTCATTATCTAAAAAGATCAACGGGTGCTGTGGTGCATGGTTTTTGCCATGCTTAATTGCATAGTGAAAGTATCAAATCTGAGTGTTATTTTTTATTACTACTTATGGATTTGATGGGTGGTTTTTCAGAAAAAGGGGAGTGGTTTTCTAGGGAGTTTTTTAAAGGAAGAAGAGGGCGCGGTTTTTTACAGAGAAAGAAGACCGACTATGGTTTTAAACTAGTAAAGAAAGATATGGAAAAACATGTATCAATATGTGCACTCACCACTATACATCACATAATTGGGGTGCTAATACCTAGTTCCATTTCGAACCGACTAAAACCAAATCGAGCAATCTTAAGCCCAAGATTAGAAGAACAACTCAACGGCTAGTGGATTAGCTCATTGGCTCTCAAAATAAATAGTTCACAAATGAACAGCCTAGCCATACACCCCGGCGAATGTGTCTCAAGATATGGAGACTAGCTATAAATCCCTTATCTTGCTAAAATTTGTATTGGCTCTCCACAAAATTAATAGTCCATAGATAAACAACCCAGCGCCACGTCCCTGCGAACGTGTCTGCAAGAGATGAAGACCAACGATAAATTCTCCACCTTACTTAAAAATCTTACTAAAAGCGTGTACATATATGCATGTAATATTTATGGACACCAATATTTAAATCTTGGTGGGTAGACTCATACATTACAACTTCACCAACATATTATCGGTGCTTCTCCCCTTGTATCAATCATATAATGTGTATATGAAATTGATTAAACCGTGCAGTGTTGTTCATTTGTGCTTAGCATGGTGACCCACTGGTTTTAACTTCTCATGGTACTAAGCCTTGATATAAGGTAGTGTTTACCTTCAGATATTTTAAAGTGAAAATCAGTCCCCACCGCCGTTTGCCAAGAACTAAACGAAAACATGCCAAAAGTTGTTTGACTGTTAGTCAACTCCATACAAATTAATCGGTTTTTACAAACCAACCGCTGACAGTTTCATGAAAACCGACCGATTTTGTTAACCTGTTATGGTTACGGGCATACTTAGAGAGTCATGGATTCCTATTGATTTTGCCGGGTTGGCCAAAAGTTCGGTCGACCAATTTCGTTAAGATTGGGAGATGGATTCCAATTGATTCCTTTTATGCTATGTGGTCATCCTTGATGTTGAAGAATGGCTACTACCGTAGCCTATGTAAGTATATATGCATGTATTTGATTTGTTGCTAAAGCAAAGAGGCACTGATTGATCGATGACCCATGCTGGAATTTTGCAGCCTTTTTCCAAGAAAGCAAAGGATATATATATTGTAAGACAATGGTCTGGCACATTTTTTATACATCCGTTTCATAAACTATAAAAATCTCCAAATTGGTTATGAGCTCAGTGATCACCATCTATAAATCATCTGTCGATCTGAGATACGTCAGATAATTAACCAATCATACACTGTCACTGTGTTCTTCAGTTCCTGATTCCGAAAAGAAAAACCTATGGTCCGTGAAAATCATTTCTGTAGTAGGACGGACGCACACATCCATCATCGCTTGTAGCATAAGCGATTTACACGGACTCCTCCACTTCGCCGACATGTTCTTACCGATACAAAGTGCATGGATCTCTATACTCTATAGTGCTCTGCTCACCAAAGTCGCCCTGAAGGCTATAAATACGCGAGCCAGCCACCCCAAAATGGCAGCCTAGCTCATCACACAGCTGCCAAGAAGGCAAGGGGAACTAGCGAGCTAGCTAGTGTGTACGTGAGGCAATATGGGCCAGAGGAGGAGAGCTCCGTGGCTCGGCCTGCTCTTCCTCGCCGCCGGCGCGTTGCTCCTGCGGCTTGCGCTGGCGGAGGAGGAGCTGCAAGCGGCGACCTCCGCCGTGGCAACTCCAAACGGCGGCGTCGAGGAGTGCGAAGATGAGGTGGTTCTCAAGAAGGGGGAGAATGCGGTGCGCGGGGACGTGGACGATGTTAAGCGCCATACGAGCTTGCGGGGATGGGGGGTATGGAGCGGTGGTGGCGGGGGAGGCGGTGGTGGTGGCGGCGGTGGCGGTGGTGGTGGTGGAGGAGGAGGAGGAGGTGGTGGTGGTGGTGGTGGTGGAGGAGGAGGAGGGGGAGGTGGCGGTGGTGGAGGAGGAGGTGGAGGTGGCGGCGGTGGCGGAGGAGGGGGTGGGGGTGGAAATGGAGGAGATGACGGTGATAATGGTGACGATGGTGAAGATGGAGATGGAGATGCGGGGGGAAGAGGGGGAAAGGGGAGGGGTAGGGGTAGAGGTAGAGGTATAGGCGGTGGCATAGGTCGTGGAAATGGTCAAAACGGAGATCGAGGAATCAACAGTGGTGGCAGAGGCAAAATAAAAGGATCTAATGGTGGTAACAGAAATGTCATCGGTGATGGAAACAAAGGAGGTGGAGGTAATGGCGGTAGCGACAATGCGCAAAGCGGTGATGGCGGTGGCGGCTGGGAGAGTAGTGGTGGCGGCGGTGGCAGAGGCGATGTAAGTGGCGCCGGAGGAGGAGGAGGAGGAGGAGGGGATGATGCTAATGGCGTTCGTCAATTCATTGTACCTGGTCCGAGCATCTGTAGCAGCCACCGTTGCAAGCATGGTGGAGATGGCACAGGCAATGGCCAACGTAAGATCACCACAACCGGTGGCAACCACGGCAGCAGCGGCGTCACAAAACCAAAAGGGGAGCCATGAGGATGACCAAAATAATATCCATCTCGTAATTATGCGAAATTGTCACGTGATCTAAATCTAATCAAGCCGTACGTAAGCATAGTGGCTAAACAAAGTTGCTCCACGTAACAAGTTTAAAGTTTGTGTGTGATTCTGGTGGTGTCTGTCTCTGTCAGTACGTAGTGCCTATCAGCGTATCATGGGTGAATAACGAACCGTGTACCTCGTGTTCTACGTTGCAATTGCAGAATTTCTTAAGATTGTTTTCAACATCATATATTTGTACCATGGTTTTGTGTTTGTCGTTTGCTAGTACATTCAGCACCTTGTAGTTAAATAGTAGCTCTTGTATTGTGATAGACTGATAGGACAAGAAGAGCCCTGAAAGGGTAATTTCATTTGCTATCACTGGCATGAATAACACAATAATGAAACAAAATTTCTGCAATAATTTTGAAGATATATTATAAGCAATGTAGTACTAGTAAAGCAACGAGGTTCTGAATCCTCTGCAAGCACCAAGGCCAATCCCCAAGAAAAGAGAGAACAGCATTGTTCTCATCTTTTAACTGACTTGACAACGCTGTGATATTTCACTTCACGTAGTTAGCCAATTAGAACTAAGACTCGTTTCAAGATAACACTAAAAACAATTGATACACCATCAGTAATAGTTTCAAGGGATGGTCAGGCACAGTTGTCAATTCAGTTATACAGATACAACAGCAATGCACAAGGCAACAGTTACATCCAAGAATCTATCTTGTCTTCATGTTCTGAGTAGTATGAGAACTGAGTATTAGGAATAACCTCACAAGCTACATGCTACAAATTATCCCCTTTTCTTTAGTTGAGAAAAAAAAAAGGAAGAAAGAAACCATGAACATGTTTAGCATCAGGCTATTAACATTCTAAACTAATAGAGCTGAACTTAAGCTACATATCACAATTAACGAACTACAAGATACATAACTAGACCATCTAGTTAACTAGAATTAATCAATACAGAATAGACAACATGGCAGGAGTAATGAAGCAGAAAGTAACTAGTTTGCAACGAAGATCAGGATGAACAGGCCCAAGTCAATCACATAAACCCCCACCTACAAAAGCAACCCTGCAAGAAAGGAAGTGGATTAGTTCAGGTGTGTCCTAGTCTCAAAACATGTGCTTAATTTAACTCGAAAATAACACTAAAGAATGCAAATCATAAACCCATTGCAACTTACTACTGTCCCGCAACAACAATGTTGAGTTCTACCATTTATGACTCAGGAAACAAACAGATTACAACAGTTCAATGGCATTCAACCACAAGAAACTATCTAAACGACTACACAAGATTTACAGTTCACTAACATCCTCTGCGCCCATCTTAAAATTTTACCAGTTCAGTAACATGCTTTCATTTTCATTACTTTCATACAGACGACAACTTCAGAACACGTAAGTTTGCAGCGCATCTTTAGGGAACAAGGGCATACTTGCATGTTGCGCTTCATCTTGTAGAGCACCATTTACTTTGACTGCTCGAATGGTGCACGGACAAATAGCTGTCCATGGAGAGTGACAACTGCCGAAGTTTGATGAGGATCAATGCGGGAGGGCAAACTAATAACCTGAAGTAAGTGTACCGTTTTCAATGCCAAAGAATACAATTATAAAATGAAACATCAAATAAATTCAAAAGGTTAACACTTGACAGACCTTCTTGAATGGAGTAACACCCCAAGGATTGTCTAGTTGCTCAGGCTCTCCAGTAACTATCAAACGGCCAGCAGGATCTGACTGAACATGTACCTGCATCAATGTATTAGATATGAATAAGGAATATCTAGAACCAAAGTACCAAAGTCATTCCAACTTTTGCAGTATGAGTCTAAACTTGAAATTCATAGATAGGTGGAATAAGATTACAAGTATATGCAGAAATTCTTTTGGATTCTTTTAGGGCATCTCTCAGTTGGTGTGCACAGTTAGTGCAACCGGAACTTGTGTGCATAGGACACGTTGCCAACTTATGACAGAGGAGTGCTTGGTAAATGATAACTGAACCAAAAGCGTCTAACTGCATGCTTGCTAATTGAATGGTAGAATTTATTTACCTCCTCACGCAGAAGGCCAGGAACCAATGCATAGACTTCATAGCAATCTTTCTGCAAGAAAAAAGATATTTTCCTTTACAAAATGACCATGAAAAATATGTTTCCCCTGATTTCTGGTTAACACATGCTGTTTCTAACTTCCACGATAGTTCTACAGATTTCAAACATAATATGCGTTTCGCTAGCATAGTTTTTCAGAACTTCTGTGGAGAACTACTAGAACTGGAAAATATGGGCAAGTGGCTAAAAGAGGCCAAAAAAGCATGAAAAAGGTAAAATATGATGATCCAAATGAGATACTTACAGTTCTCCGAACGTTTATCTTTACCCAATCAGCTGGAGGGCCAAGGTCAAGAACCATTGAGTCATTTCTGCCAAATAGAAATAATTGAAATCAGTTCACAGTTTCACATCCATACAAATTGAGGGTGGAAGAGTGAAAAAATCAATTGGCATGCCAAAACCCAAATAGTTAACTGGATGAGCCTTATAATATCATCGTGACATTCAAAAGAACAGACTGGTGCCTACAGTAATATTACATGATTCCTGTGGATGCTCGATGACAAAGGAAAGAGAATCATCTGCAAGACTTACTGTAGCTTGTCAGGTTTATATGGTACAATCCTGTCATCTTCCAAGGTCGGTGTCCTTTTCCTCTTGGCAGAACCTAAAAAAAGCAACATAAGTAAATAATAGCATGATGATGTTTAAAAAATAAAAATCAAGAAATGGTACCGCTGCTTTTAGGAGTTTTATCCTTTTTTAAGACAGACACCGTCCCTTTATCCTGGTAAAAACAAAAGGTTACTGATACAGCAAATTGCAAGTCACTAATGACAATTTGACTTGAACGAACACGTACTTTAATTATTGGATCAGCAATTTCACCATTGCCAAGCAAGCGCTGAGAGTGCCAGCCTTGCATAGCTCGGGTTGCAGATTCTCTTCTAGCTCTTCCAGAACCAGAAGCATGGATGCCAACCTGTATCAAGATTATAAGCTCATCCTTTTTAAGATCCTTACTTACACATCTCAAAAAAATAACATATTTCCTGCTGAAGTATTTAACACAACTAAACAAACATCTGCAATAAAGGAAGTCAAAAATTTAAATGCAGAATGAATCTTCATTCCATCTGAAATCAGTTCCTTTTAAATTACTCCCAAAATATAACTTCTAGCATTTCAAAATTTGTTCCAAAATATAACTTCTCTACCTACATTCTCTTCTCAACCAATCACAATCTTTCCCCATTTAATTTCACCTACTTTCTTAATACCCGTGTCTAAGCCCAAAATTTCTTATATTTTGGGACATAAATAATAGTTAGAAACAGGACCCATTTATGTCTGATTTCCACAGGGATCATGGAAAACTTATGCTAGCCGTCATACTACTGTACCTGACTTTCAGAAGTAATCCTCTCTGTTAAATTAGATGCAGCAACTTGAAACTCGCCCGTTTCGATTTTGTGTTTCTCATATTCAAGGAGTGCCTGCATGGAACAAAAACAATAAAGAGGGTCGGTGAGACAGAAGGGGGCAAAAATAAAACCAATGCTGATTTAAAATATAACACTACTCTTGACAAAATGCATTGGTGTTTAAATTTTATTATACACTCAGTTTCCCCCAGATAAGAACCAGTGTTCCTGCTGCATTCTGCTTGTGCAATTCAAAGAGAAAAACAAATCATGCAAACCAGCACCTGTGCTTATCTACCAAGTAATAGAAACCAAGAGAAAATAGCCTCAAATATGATCCACATCTATGTGACGGTCATCGAGATGGGATCGCATTTAAGGGCATAATCTTATGTTGACAGTTTGGCAAAACTTCCAAAGTATTGCGTGTACTTTTGTTTCAAGACTCCTTTTACAAGAATCATGCAAAATCTTAGAATATGTTAAATGAATTGATTTTTTTTCTTCAATTAACTACTGTGGTTGTCATTGGCTCATGACGTGAGAGGGGAATACAGGATTCAACCACAACAGTGCTGCAACTAGAGAACTAAAACTGCAGACAAGGTTGTCCAGGCTCTGAAATCTACATACCTTCTCATAGAAGTTACGGAAGGTCCATGAAACAGTTGTGCATGTCCTGCATAAAACATAAAGAGTATTCAAATCTGAGCTTATGCCAACCAAGTTCGAGCTTCCATCATTGCACAATTCAATTGAGATTCACCAAATGGCCTGAACAGAATGCAGAAGAAATCAGATACATACTTCGGAGGTTTGAAAGACTCTCCCACTTGCCGCCACAGTTTGCATGATGTCACCTGTTGATGCAACTAGTAAGCAAGCATGCAGTGCACATTACCTAAAGATTATACAACAATGTCACGAAATCACAATGCGGCATATAAATATTTTAGTAACACAAAGAAATTAATAATAGCTTAGAGATATCAATTTGGTGAACAAGAACTGAACTTATATATGGTCAGTCTCACTACTTCTGTGCAAATGGAACTGTCATCATGATTGGTGTATGTACTGTAGGAAATAGAAGTGTCGATTTTGATCTCTATTTTCTTGACTCACTTAATCAGGTCAGTTGAATATTTCAGGAGAAAAGGTCCGAAAACAGATTAGATTCAGAAATAATAGTGGCAGACACTTTGCACACAATGCATCAAATTAATAGGATCTGATGGTATATGGAAAGAAAAATAGGTAGGCAAATTAAAATCCACATCTTCCACTTTATATACAGGTGTGGAATCAGATATGCACGTTATGATAACAAACTGGCATACCAAAAACTCATTACATGCTAAAAGCCTAAATCCTTTTTTTTTTTGTTGTTGTTTTGCTTGGCTTATAGCTTGCTGTTGGAATCATTTTCAAAATTCCAAATGGGCCTTCCATTCTAACATAACAAAAGGAAGTAACAACTGGATAAGCATATTGCCGAAGTGCCAAAAAAAAAAAAAACTCACATAACCAACCCTGTATGATACATATATTGGATTTGTTTTCTTGAACTAGTTTATAAAGGGAAAAAATAAGTAAAACAGTATATTGTAGTCCTATAATCTTAATGTTCCCAGCTCATAAATACATAATATGTGCAGAAAGTAAATATTTAATCTTACAAAAGGACTTGGAACCTTTTGGGAGTGACAGGTGTGTTCTACAGCCACCCTCAGTTCAGAGGATCTTCTGTGGCTATATATACGTGGTAGACATGGATGTATTGTTTGCAAGTTTTTTTAATAAGGAAAAATGCATCATTTTCACATGATCATATATAGGCCAAATGATCTCATGTGGTCATACAAGTTTTGAGTTGGAAATATTTTTTTCGTATTTTTTGTTTTGAGTTTTGTAGTCTATTTATTTGCTGTCCATTGCAATGCATAATAGCAAGCAAGTAATCCAAAAGACACTATAACCCAGATGGTCAGATATTATTCAATAAGGCATCAAAATGAGTACCTGATCATAGCCACCCAACCCAGTCACTTGTCTCCACAACCTATAAAAAAAATTAAAATCAAGATAAAATTAGTTCATGTCCATAGCACATAACAAATTCTAACATACAGACAAAGAGGTCCTTGTACTAACTTGAGGCAATTCAACCCTTCACCATAGAACTTCGGGGGCTTGAATTCCATAAGCTTCTCCCTGTAAAACCGCTCAAGTTCCTTCATGAAAGCAGCCTGCTCCTCCTCAGTCCCCGAGTCATCACCACCACAGCTGTAATCAAACATGAAGGAGTTGCTTGCAAGCTTGGACAGCACCGGGTCCTCCACGTCCTCCCCAGCTGACGCTAACATAAGCTGTTTCTCACCATCAGCACCCTTGTTATCACCATTGCTATCGCCGTCCGCCTTCACATGCCCATCACCATTCTCCAATTTTTCAACCTTCATTTCAGCCACCTCATTTCCGCCAGCATCCGTCTTACCGTTACTAGTCACAGGAATATCCTTTGCCTTATCCACTGCGGCCCCACCCTCCTGCTCCACCGCCTCCTCCTTTGCATCCATGCCTTCAGGCTTTACTGAATCCTTCACGGAATCAACGGTATCGGCAGCCTCCTCAATGCCATCCTCACCCTTACCAGATTTCTCCTCTTCCACAGCATTGGCTTCATCCACAGGGCCATCGGCGCCTGGCTCCGCCTCGCTTTCCACAGGCGCAGACCTAAACTGGGCCATGGGGGTTCAGCTGTACCCCAAAATTATTTTTGGAAACAAACAAACTGCCATTAGCACCACACCACGCATGCAACAAAATTAAGCAAATCGAACGAATTGGAAGTGTTAATTAGAGAGAAACAAATAAATCCAAGCCCATATCGCATAGGAGGATGAACAAAATACCTTCAATTAGGCTCAAATCCAGATGCTCGCCGTCCGGGCGCGCGCGCGCGACGACGCCTCCACACAGCGTAGAAGGCTAGGGCAGAGAGAGTGAGATAGAGAGAGAGGGTCGGGGAAGGAGAGGAGGAGGGCCGTCGCCCGCACCGTGCCTCCGAGGAGGAGCCGCGACGCCGCGGCCGCGCCTCCGCCCGCCGGAAACAGCGTCCCCGCGGGCGAACAGACACGAGCCGAGGCGGGGAGGGTGTAGAGCCGTAGCCCGTCGGGGTCGACGGGGAGAGAGAGACGGGAGCGGTGAGGTGAGAAGGGCTCCCCCTGGCGAGCGGCGGCGGCGGAGGCGGAGGCGGAGGCGAGGGCGGCGAGCGGCCGAAACCCTAGCCGGAGACGGGGGAGACGACGACGGGAGAGGAAGAGAGAGGTCGAAATGAACAGGGGGAACGCTTTGAACTGAAGCGGGTTTGTTTCACCCGCTCCGGTTTATTGTTTTTTTTCCCTTCTTTTTTTGTACTGTTTCTGCATTTTTTTAACCGCTTCTGGTAAAGAAAAATCTCGCTTGGGAGATAGTGGCTTTATGCTGCTTCTGATCTTCGCTATGAGAATCGGACGGTGTTGGAAGCTTTGCTGTTGTACTCCTATTTTTGGTAGTACTTTTTCATATTCCTTAGGAAAGCCACTTGGCGCGTTTTATTGTATGAAAATACAGTTACATCGTTAGCTAGAATGTTTAGCAAAAAAAATTATGAGGCTCATCAACCTAATCAATAACACTTTAAAATAGACCTATGTTTAAGTATATTTGCTAGAAAATTAGCTTCCCTATTATAGCGCTCGACAAAGACTTTTGTAATATCACATTAAAAAACGTTGTCCAAAAATATTCGGGTTACATCGTTTCCACCACTTGCAAGTAGTATGTTTGGGTAATAATATTTTGACAACCAATTTGCTAATTTGCTAGGCAAGAATGTATCCTTCCCTGAGGACCTAGCCTTCTAGTCTTCTACCATGGCTACATCAAATAGTATGAGGTAAGTACATGCAAGAACCAGCTATAAAATTTCCTTGTGCGTCTTGTATGATTGCCCCGGCTCCTCCTCTACTCAAAACAATACCAAAAGAAGCATCTACATCCTTCATGTGGTTTTGCATCCATGTTTTTCCTTACCATTTTATAATTTAGTGTAAGAGCAACAATAGATATAGCTGATGTAGCAATCATCTGAATCATTTCACCATTTGCCTCCTTTCCCACCAAATGTACCATCCACTGTCAAAAACAAGTTCAGCGAATCCCAAATCATTAAGGTGTAATAACGTACCTTCCTTCATGATTATTTGGTAATATTGTTATACCGGTTTATAGTAGTATTTATTTATTTAGTGGACTATCTAAGAAACTGTCACAAGTTTTTTCTATACAAAACATTCAAATGTAACTATAGTGTAACAAAAGTGTAAGTATATTGTAACTTGTATATAACTAGGATAAAACTATCACAAAAATTGTATGGCGCGATGGCAGTATAGATCTTCAATGAACTCAAGGGCGTGAGATTGAATCACAGCAGCTGCACTTGCCAATTTATTTGTTCTCGTACTTGCTAGCATGAATTTTAAAGCAAATATAATAGTCCAAAAGTTAACGGAGCAATGTCGATGGTAATCTAGAAATTCCCTTTATTTTGTTTTTTGGTTTTAACGGAGAGGAAAAGTTGGGCCAATTCCTTTTTTTTTTTTTTTGGTTTTCTAACGGAGAGCAAAAGTTGGGCTTATTACAGGGCGGCCTGCTAAACATGGGCCATTACGAACACATAGGGTCGTCAATTTTCAGGGAGAAGTTGCCGTTGTTCTTCTAGCCTATTTTTATATGCCATTTAGAGCATTTTTCTGATTAAGATACATATTTTATCTCTTTTTTAAGCACGGTTTGTTGGTTCTGCAAGCCTGTGTGACTGGCTGGTTTTGCTTTGTTGGTTCTGCAGATTGTTATTTTGGATCACTAAAGTTTAATCCCAAACAGAAAAAGAGTAGTTGGCACAGCCTTGCTGGGAGATCATCTTAGTTTTGCATTGCCAAAATGATAGATACAGACTCCACGACTCAAATTAAGGGCCTGTTTGGTACAGCTCCAACTTCTAAATTTAACTTCAGGAGTTGGGTCTGGAGTGGAGTTGTGGAGCTGCCTAAACCTAGCTCCACAACTCTAGTTCATTTTGTGAGACAGCTCCACTCCCAGTTTTAGTGGAGATGAAACTGTTTGGCTGAGCTCCAGCTCCAGGATGGGTGGAGCTGGAGCTGGAGCTGTGCCAAACAGGCCCTAAGGGATGGAATGCAAAGGCTCGTCGACTGAAGATTCGACGTATTTCTGAACACATATGTGAATTGTTCTTATGTATGGCTTTTGATTACAAAACAGGCTATAATTCGAATTCTCGATGGTTCCTCCAATAATGGCGAAGAAGATACTCCCTCCGTTCCTAAATATTTGGCGCTATTAACTTTTTTAAACATGTTTGATCGTTCGTCTTAATTTAAGTAATTATTAATTTTTTTCCTATCATTTGATTCATTGTTAAATATACTTTTTATGTATACATATAGTTTTACATATTTCATAAAAGTTTTTGAATAAAACGAACGATCAAATATGTTTAAAAAAGTCAACGGTATCGAATATTTAGAGATGGAGGGAGTATTATATAGTTGGCAATGGAGGAGATCGACAGGCACCGATCACTGTTAGTGTCAACCTTCATCTCAAGATGGCCATGCTCCATCTCAGCACTTTTGCCGCGACTTGCTGGTCTCTCGCAAAAAAGAGAGAAAAAAATTGTAGGAGCCATCCAATTCGATCAGTAGCTTGATTGAGTGAAAGCGATAAATCTCTAAACCATACCCTCGATAGGAAAAACAACAAAAAAAAAGAAAAAGAAAATCGGTCGGAGAATAAAAGTCCGACCCCCTCACTCGTCCAGGTTTGCAAAATCACTGAATCCCAGAGTCTCAAATGAAATGTAAACAGTTTGGAATTGTTGATGCTTGCAACAATGGCGATAATGTAGCACCGCAGAAGACAGGAAAAAACAGAGGTGGGCTAGCCCGTCTAGGTCCTCACCCCTTCTAATTATTTAATATCAGACCATTTCATAATATTCATGTTTTTTATTTAATTGGAGTGGTTTATGCAATTTTACCTTTTTTCTAAACTAGAAAAAAAAGCCCGTGCATTGCAACGAGCAAATTCTATTTTAATTTTATTATTGTTATATGGTTTAGCTTTGGTAAAATTAACTGTGGGAATTTGCTTGAATATTTCTTTTAGAAAATGATGAGCTGCAATTAGGATTATGTGTTTCATCTCAAGTTAGTATGAGTTTTTTAAAAGAGATTTATTATACGATTCCTTTTATATTTCTAAAAGCAAACGAGCTGAAAATCCAACTCAAACACGAATATGTATTTTCAAAAGTGAACGAACTTAAAAACTGACTCAAACACATATGACATACCAAAATACCAGAAAAAACATCTTTAATTTTTATAATAGTAAATAGAAAAGGAAACCCTCAATAAAAGACGTGGGACATAGAAACGTCGTCGAAGAAGGTGACAATGCAGGCTGCAATAACTAGGAGAAATAGGGAAAGAAATTTCTGACCCGCGGGGTTCGGATAGAGAAACAAATTCCGAACCCCCTTGGTCGTCCAGTCCAGCGACCAATGCTAACTCCGATTCAGATCAGGTGCAGTTATAGCTATGACTGCAACTTAAGAACTGCATGCTATTTCAGCCATCCATTTCTATGATCAACGGCTCAGATCTAGTCATCTAGCGATACAGTGACCACACCAACAGTATTCTGTGCTACAGTGTTTTCTGCTACAGTACGATGAACAGTGCGCCTGGCTGATCTGGACCGTTCCATCTGCATCCGTTAATAAAAAATGGTACTGCCTAAGGGCACCTACAATGGTTATCTATAGGCTCTCTATAAGATTTCCATGTCAGCATATTTTCTTACTTGGAAGAGATTAAATGAAGAGAGAGAGCAAAGCTATCTACTAAACTGGAGATAGTCTATAAAGAAAAACGAGGCAATGTATTAGAGAGCTGTAGATACCCATATAGACATACTATTGAGGTGGTTTACTATTAATCTAGTCTATTATTGAGATGTACATGTTTTATAAAGAACACCTTACTTTACCACTGTGGGTGCTCTAAGTTACAGTCCCACTAGCGACTGCAGCTGATCCTGATTCGCTAACTCCAGTGGACGGTGGTTGTTCGCGTAAAAGAATCATCTCTGCAGCCGGCATGCAACCACACAATCTCTGCTTCTCGGTGACCGTCATCGTCCATCCATGGATCATCCACCGGTCATTGCTTCTTCGGCTTGTGATTAATTGCTTATGTATTGCTGTGAGTTTTGGCCGGATAGCTAGGATAGGATTGTGGCATTGGGATTCTAGTACAGTACCACATGCGTTTCTTAATCACAATCTCGTTTGCAATGCTCTGCCGAGAATGCACCAGAGGACCGGAATTCATAAGCTCGACTGAAGATTCGATATATTATATACTCCTATTTGTGAATGCATGCAGAGGACCAACTGAAATGTGCTTACGTGTAACTTCGCTTAGAGCAGGTATAATAGTAGACTATTAGCCAGCTATAAATATATTTTAGTGAGATAAAAGATAAGAGAGAAGAGCAGCGGACTACAAATATGTAGCCAACTACAGCACGGACTATAAGACGCGGTGTGTATGATATATGGGACCATATATTAATAGTATATTAAACAACTATTGTATGAATTGACTATTAGATTGGCTATAGATGAATTGAAGCTGGTAGGTTGGCTATACTATTAAACTTATCTAATTACCAGCTCCAATTCATCTATAACTAATCTAATAACTCATTCATACAATAGTTACATACTACACTATCAATAACTGGTCTCACATGCCATACACACACTGTGTCTTGGAGTCCATACACTGCATCAATTTATAGCCCGCTGCTATTCTCTTTCCTCATTTATCTCCTTAAAATTTGTTTGCAGCTGGCTTATAGCCAGCTATTGTACCTGCTCTTACAAGAAACAGGCTTTAATTAATTCTTCACACTTGAAACAATTGTGAAGAAGATAGTGGTACTGGAGCTTGAAGAAATAAACCAAAAAAAATTCTAGACCATAGGGGTTCCCCTCCTAGGGTGTGTTTAATTCCTGAAAAAAAAGTTGAAAGTTTGAAGAAAGTTGGGAGTTTGGAAAAAAGTCGGAAGTTTATGTGTGTAGAAAAGTTTTAGATGTGATATGATGTGATGAAAAGTTGGGAATAGGGGGGAAACTAAACACGGCCCTAGCCTTCACTTGGAAAAAGCAACTTAAAAAGATGGAAAAAGTCCACTTTGACTCCCTTAAAAATAGACCGAATCTGATTCATACCCCTCAACCAGAAAACCGGATAAAACGACTCCCTCAACTATTGAAACTAGTGTAATTTGACTCCCTCAGCGGTTTTGGAGAATGGTTTTGCTGACGTGGCGCTGATGTGGCGATGTTGACCTGGTCTTCGTCCTACATGGCGTTTACGTGGTATTAGAATTAAAAATATATATGTGTGACCCATTTGTCATTCACATAGGAAAAATACTTGTGGGACCCACAGCCATATCATCCTCTCTTTCTCTCCAACCCTTCTTCCTCCTCCCTCTCCTTCCTTATCTCTCTCTTTTCTTATCCCCTTGGCTATGGCAGCGACGTGTACTGGAGTGGCGGCGGCGGCGAGCTGGCGAGGGCCAGAACGGGGCGTCGGCCGATTCCCCTCCTCTTCCTTGGCTCCCCAAAATCCCTAATCCCTGCATCGCATTTCGCCTCTTCCCGCGCGCAACCTCCATATCGCACGCCGTCGGCCGCCGGCGTCCACTCTCATCATAGATTACCGCCTGCGCGAGCCATGGACCATGTCGGGAACTCGGGGTTGGCCGCACTCGAGGGCGGGGGAGCGGGTAATCCGCCGGAGCCGGCGCCGCACCTGGGTCATCCTGCAAACGAGGGGAGCACAAGCACCAAGAGAGGAGTGCGTGCTGCTCGGGGAGGAGATTCGTGGTGTGGTGGCGTGCGAGGGGGTGGAGCTGGTGGAGCGGCACGAGCGGGCGCGGCAGTGGGCGGCGCGGATGAAAGCGGACGGCATGGAGCCGGTGGGGTCGTACGGCCATGCTTTTTTCTTCTGCTGGCACAAGAGGCCGCTTTGCGCCATCTCTGCGTGGCGGCCGGCGGCGGCCAGCTAGCTGCTCGATCGATCGAGGTGCACGTGCATGTGTTCTATGTGTGAAATTGACAGTTTGTTTGGATTGGATCATTGGAGTGGAGAACTGCATTAATCAGCTTGCGTTGTTCACTGTGAGATTGTTGCTACTTGCCAGCATCATCATCGTCATCCAAGATGCCGCACGGTTGAATTTGCAACCTGCCCGCCGTTGCCACCGCTCCAGCCCTCGCCCGCTCGCCGCCGCGACAGCTCCAGCACCCATCATCCCGCCCGTCACCGCCGCAGCCGAAGGGGATAAGAAAAGAGAGAGATAAGGAAGAGAGAGGGAGGAGGTAGAAGGGTTGGAGAGAGAGGATGATACGTGGCCCCAAATGTCTGTGGGTCCCACAATATATATATATTGTAAATGATAAATAGGTCTCACATATATATATTTTTAATTCTAATGCCACGTAGGACGATGATCAGCTCAACATCACCATATCAGCGCCACATTAGCAAAACCACCCTCTAAAACCACTGAGGGAATCAAATTGCACTGGTTTCAATAGTTTAGGGAGTCGTTCTATCCGGTTTTGTGGTTGAGGGGTATGAATTAGATTCGGCCTACTTTTTAAGGGAGTCAAAGTGGACTTTTTCCTAAAAAGATCAGCCATGATGGGATTGGGCCGGTTGAGAATAGCCCATCAGGACATTAAGCGCTTACTTATTTAATAGGCCCCAACTTATTCCCAATCACACCAACATTGGAAGAAATATATTTTGTCCCAAGTCCGATATCTCTCTCTCTCTCTCAACAAAACAATATATGAATTCTCCCTAAAATATCAAAAAAAGGTTAATTTTGCCTGTCCGAGATATTTAACGGTGGTTTCATTCGAGGTGGTGTATACGTGCAGTACAGTCAAGGAGAAAATAATAAAACAAAGGTGGAACCTATATATATATGTCACTAGCCACCTCTCTTCTCTCTTCCACTCAAGCCTAGCACCTCCATTGTTAGCGAAGGAGAGCAAGGAGACCGGGACTAGAAGGTGGAGGAGGTAGGCGATGATGGTTGGGAATAGGCGCCTAGAGAGGGAGGCGGGAGGCGGGAGGCTCACGGTGCCGAGGGGAAGGTGCTCGTGGCATCATCTGCCTTGGTATAACTCACAACACTGTCCGACCATCCTCCCCCATCTCTAGGCTATCCTCCACTCTCTCGTCCTCACCTTCAACCCACAATTGAGTTATCTTCATATTAACAGTGAAATTTGGTAAGCCCAAAGTCATCATCGGCTTAAAGTCAGTGTCGGCTTCGAAGTACTAAGATTAGCTGATGAGAGTTATCAAGTCGTCAATTGTTAGATTCTTGCTATAATCGGTTAAGGAAATTGATCTACTAAAGGAAGCTATCCAGAAGAGACCGAGTTCAAAGAGAATGCGGCATGGCAAGTTACCTATTAATTAGCAATAGTTTGTTAGTTTCCTTTTATCTTTAGGAAAGTGTGTTTAGTGTCCGATAAGGACTCTATGTTTTTCTTTTATCTTTAGGAAAGTTTCTTTCTTGTCCGACAAGGACTTGTATCAACCCATGGGTATAAATATGTACACCCGGGGTCTATGTAATCTATCCTCACGATCAATACAATTCGGTGCATCGCCACCTTTTACCTTTTTTACTTTATTTTATCGTCCGGCGGGACTTGGCACCTGACGCGGGGCTGCATCGGTGTTCGATCTCCGGCGAAGGGGTAAGTCCAATGTTCCGTCGGCCCAGGCAATTGTATCGTTTACGTCGGCGTCGTTCAAAGCTGCATCAGTATATTTTCGACCTCTTGGATTGCTCTGGTTTGGATGATATATTTGCCTACCTATTTATCATGTCTCTGTTAATCTAGTCTTAGCATATCAATTTAGCTCTATCGGCTGTCTCTCGCTTTAGGGTTTCTGCCAGTATCGGCTAAATCGCGTTGCTAGATTAGATTAGCCTAGGCATCTATCACCCTGAAAATCAGTCAACGGCTTTATTATCTAGATATTGTGTTTCTTTTCATACTTAGTGTTGCATCAGTTAAGTTTGATCTACTAAGTCGTGCTTAGAACCATAATCTCTAGCCTGCTTATTGATTGCCAATAAGGGTTTCATCGGGGTTTCAGCCGGTGAGTTATCTGGACGTTGCATCGGCTCGTAAGGATTGCATATACATATAAGTTGGATTTAGCCGATGACAACAAAGGTTTCACTGTTTAATCTAATCTTGTGGATTTCATGACATCGGACCTCCAGCCGATGTGTGCTTTAATATTCGGATCGATGCTTATTTATCATATCATTATTTGCCGATTGGTTTATATTGGATTATATTATTATTTTATTACATCATCATCAGCCAATTGCCTTTATAGCATTATCTACATTGGACATATAGCCGATTGCTTAAACCCTATCGCTATCGGCTGGTATCGGCATCGGCTATTATCGGTTATCGGCTGGAATCACTACATCGGCTGTTTAGCCGATCGGCTGTTTTATCTGCTATTTGCATATCTTGTCAGTTATAGGATCAAACTAACTGGCACACCCACATCTCATCAATCTTTAGACCTGCGCTAGAGCTAAGCAGATCTCCCAGGCCAGTGTGTTTGATTTTTCCGTCAACACTTCACCACCACCGCATCCTTGTCGGAGTTTCACCAACCATTAACCTAACCTCTTCATCTATTCCTCATTGAGACCTCGTCAACTCGGTATATACAAAAGCGAGGAAGTGGCAAGTGGTGAGTTCAAAAGCTTGAGCTGCTATTCGGTGATGGCAGTGGCGAGAGAGGGAAGAGATACCATCTCCGTGGTGAGAAACGGCAGGCATCGATCTCATCCCTGACTAATACCTCTCCATCAAGACAACCTCAATGCATCGCCTCCCTGAGCATTGAGGAAGAGGGAGCTTGCCGTAGCCACTCGCGCGAGGGGCTTGAACTCAGCAGTGGTTGTGCTGTATAGGAGGAGGGATCACAGGAATTAATGGGGGATGAAGGGACATAGAGGACTCCACCACCCGTAGTCAAGCATGGCATTGTGGCGAATGGGAGTTGCAGTCATGGCTTTCAGTGGAGATCTTGGCCTTGGGTGAGCTCGAGTCGATGACACCTCCTTTGTCACATAGCTCTCCCTTAACCAAGCTCGATGTCTAGGTCGGAAAAGGAGAGGAAGGGAGAGGTCGAGCTACGCCGGTGAGGAAGGTAGTATGCTTTAGGTTGAGGGATGACGACAGTTGTCCGAGAATGAACTCCTCCACTAGGGAACCATGAGGCCCCCCTTTGTGAGTTCGGCCGGGGGCAGCGGGTGAGATTTGAGGGCTTAGTGAGCGGAGCTGTGTGATCTTGAGGGGGTTAGGCCCCTCCAAGACGATGAGACAAAAGAGGTTTATACAGGTTCGGGCCACTATGAAGCGTAATACCCTACTCCTGTGCATGATTGATTGAATGTAGAACACCAGTGCTTGGGCTTGCGAGACCCAAGCGCCAGTTCGCTCGGAAGTCCCCCCTCTACCACTAGGCCTGGACCTCCTTTTATACCTAAAGGGGTTACCACATGGCCCAACAACCTAACCTAGCTCTGGTGGAGAAGTATTATAATCTTTGCATTAAATGCATATCTTGTATCTTGACTTGGGAAGCCAAGCACACGTCGTCTTGATGATGGGGCCTGTCAAATCTTGTCGCCTGACACGGGGGGTGCCCCTGTCAGTCACCATTTAATGGGTGAAGACTTCTGGGCTCTTATTACACCGGAAAACGGGAGCCTTGCTTTGACCAGAGCGGGAGGACCGACTCCGGCTAGGATAAGAGGATGAGAACCTCTCACCATCATTATTTGATGGGATATGTCGGGCTGCACATCGCCTGACACACGCGATGGTGCGCCTGACATCTTGGGTCCCATCAGTCATTCGACCGGTCACAGACCGGTTGAGTGCACTGCACACCGCATTAAATGCGGCGTGGCGCGACCGCTCAGGACGCCATAAATGCGGGTAGGTGGGCACCTGGAGGCGGACACCTAACCCACCATATGTGGTGACCTAGAGAGGGGGTCGGGGGAGCCCGACCCCTAGTCACGGGAGGGGGCGGCCGCCGCCCGACCTCGGGCCCGATCCCCCCTCGGGGAGGGGGAGCCACGTGGCGCCTGGGGCGGCCTTCTCCCTCTAGTCTCGGCCAGGGAGTGGCCGCCGCCCTACCTCGGGCCCGACACGTGGCATTGGAGGGTAGCCTTCTCCATCCAGTCTCTGGGAAGGAGTGGCCGCGGCCCTACCTCGGGCCTGACTCCCTTCGGGGGAGGGCCACGTGGCATCGGGGGGCAGCCTCCTCCGACTAGTCTTTGGGGAAGGAGTGGCTGCCACCCCACCTCGGGCCTGACTCCCCTCGGGGGAGGGCCACGTGGCATCGGGGGGCAGCCTCCTCCCTCTAAACCTGATACCCCCGGGCCCATATCACCGACAACAGTGAAGGCTGGTGCCGAGGGAGGGAGTAGTGGGGAGGTCAGCGAGCTTTAGGACAGTCATTGAGCGATGCTAGAGAGAGGAGGTAGGGGAGAAAGAATTAGAGTTCGGTTCTTACTGGTTAAATTCTTTTTTTTCCAATTGTGATGCCACGTAGTCATGTAGACACCATGTCAGATGAAGCCACCTTCAAAACCAAGGTAAACTGATATGGTTTGATATTTGAGGGAGGTATTATGCCTAGTTTTACGGTTGAGATAGGAAAATTAGACATTTTCCTAGCATAGTTTCTCACGTCAATTTAAAAAACTTAGTTTCTAATGAAATTATTGTGAGTTTGCACGCGAAGCCTAGTTTGTCGCTCTCTTGGCGGGAGGACCACGTACTATGTTTCTGGGCGATGATCTCCTCGCCCTCTCGTGCCATCAAGGTGTTGGGGGGAGGGGGGGAATCAAAGAACTCCTCTTTTTTTAGTGTGAAATTTATTTGAGACTTACTATGATATTTCTATTCTCTTTTTCAAAACAGGGTCAATATATATAACCTTCTCTAATTTTTATAGTAATATCCTTTTTCGCTTTGGCCCTACTTTAAGTTTCACATTGGCTTGACGCAAACGAGCTCTTAGCTACAAATATGCAGACAATAGCCAAAGGTCAGCACGTATGCATTGTGGATTCTTTTGATATTTTCTGTATCTAATGTGCCTTCTCGGAATCTGCACCAATCCTTCGGTTCTTCCTATATTTCCAGATTGATTATCACAAAGATGTACATCATCACCCAATAGTATTACTATTTTAAAACATCTTAATTAGACTGTGTTTGGCAGCCATTGCTGTGCAGCCGCAGCGTTGCATCTCACGTCTGCAACAACTGAATCATCAATAGTAGCATTGTTTAAGCTGCTACAGCCCAGCCGCGTTAACGGGCAGCCGAACATGCCCTTAAATATCGTGCAAACATAACACACATCATTAACATTTCATTATAGAGTTCAACCTATACAAGTATATCAAATCATCATCTTCATATTCTTTATATAATTTTTATATAGTTAACATACATTTATTCGTGTGATTCATAATAAAATATAGGGTATGATACTAGTAGTATTAGTATCACTAGAAAGTGATTATACATATTTCTATGCTCGATATATATAAACAACTAGCGTTCCAGGAACGCGTGAGAGGATGTTGAATTGTCTGGCTACTACTCGGCTATTCCATCTCTGTCTGGGTTAGCACGGATCGTGCATAGCGAGAGCAGGTTCGTTGAAAATCCCAACTTATCACGTACATTACGCTATACCTTACTTATACCTCATTAGTTATATATTGGATTTATTGTCTCAGTTACTATTGCCATAGTATTTTCTTAGCATCTTAGCTCAAATGTTAGACTTATTAAACGCTTAGCTAACTTTATCTTAATTGTGACCAACAAAAAACTGTGGCAGCCTTACTGGAGTCACTACGTTAGAACCTATATTTTGTAACACAATTTTGTAACACAAAAAGACATGTGTTACAAGAACACTCTGTAGGAACACTTTGCTTTGTATTACAAGGTGTATTGTAACATATATTCAGTGTGTTACAGTTGTGTTACATATAGTAACGTTATTTATGTGTTACCAATACCTACAGTAACACAATATATGAAAAAAAATAAATATAGTTCGCTCTTGCCAAAACAAGAATATAGGAGTTGAAAACCTAACATGAGGTATACGTGCACGGTGCACCTTCACAGACCAACTGCAGAAACAAACCTTATTCTAGTTGAGTAATTATAAAATTTTGGTGAAGAGATCGAATAATCCATTGGTGCACCATTGAATCAATAATAAAGATTAAAAAACTTCTGGACTGTTTAATTAATCTGGGCTTGAACTGGACATAGGCTATACAACTTGGGCCAGTCTATTATAAGGCCCATGATGCTTACAAAGCAGTTTAATTGCAAAATGGTGAGAAAATATGGCTCACGGAGGGATCGAACTTAGGCTGCCAGCATGTAAGTCGAAGGGTACTACCAATAAGCTAGGTAGCACATGCTGACTTGATAGAGATATGCATGCTAAATAAACGCCGGTGCAGCACCTGGAAGTTGGCATCCAAAGGGAGCAGCTCCAGCTATGAACTGTCTCATCATCTGCTTACATACTCCCATGCATTGGATTGGCACAGCATTTCAATATCTTCCAGGACGGTTTCGGATGACGATAAAAACAGGATTTTGAAGCCTCTTGATGCATACAAAATCCAAATGACTTGGGTGAATTGTTAGTTTTCGTAGTACCAGCATGCATCATGGAACTATAGTAGTAATAGGAAAAAGAAAATACATTGGCTTAAATCTTTTAGTAACTGTATCAGATACAGTTAGGCAGGGTTGCATCTTTCAGGATAGATATCTCCAAGAGCTGCAGTTCCCATTTTTTGACAGCACGTACATGAATACATATTAAACCATGGAAAGCCGTGTGCTTTGGTAAAGCATAGACTTGTTACTAGTACCACGAACTATTACTTACATGAGTTATAGTAGTAGATGAGAATAGACACTAGATGAGCCCATGACCTGTGATTTGCCACCTTTAGCCTTCAGCTATACATATACCAAATTAAATAAAAGGACGAATATGTGCCTGCACGGCTGGAACTCCAACAAACCATACATGTATGTCGATAGAAAACAACTTAATGGCAGGAAATACAAGACAACAATAGGGTCATAGCATTAAAATCTAATATGCTGAAAACAACGCACCATAGAAATCATAGAGTTAATAACATTATTACATGACTTATCATTGAACAGTAAAAAAAAAACAGAAGTTCACACAATGAAGAATTTCCTTGGTGTGCTACCTAGAGAACTGAACAAAAGTATCACTGAAATCTGGAAAGAGGTTGGCAAAGCAAGCCTTCACTTGAATTTTCCACCTTAACAAATGGATGGACCTGAAAATAAACATAATATATTAGATATATGAATATTTTTACCTTTTTTTTGTGACATAACGTTTTTTTTTAATTTTGACGCATATATTCTGCACCCAAGTCTCTTTGTACAGCTATACAAGATGATTCATATCAACATAGAGATCAAGGAAAAATTAAACCAAGTCAAAGCAAGATTATACTGACAGACACAAAATAATTTAACAAGACACAAAATAATTGCAAGAACAACATATTGGACACACTTGCCTAGAACTACTAGTACATTTCCTAACAGAACTAATCAACTGAAATGTTTGAGAGCACAAAGCAGAAAATGTAGATACCATGAAGTAGCCAAATAGAAGAGGAAAGAAAATAATTACCAACCACTATGATTCATTATTCAAAGCGCTGTTATTAGCATCCACTGTTGTTCCTTCAACATCTGTTCTAACCCATTGTTGATAATTGTTTGCATCATTGGAGATCGCTCCAAGGTGTGAAACATGGAAAGGCTCAAATGCTGTGTCACCTGTCCATTCTTTCTCACCAATGTCATATATATCCCTTGGTTTGTTCTTCCTTACCACGGACCATCCAGGATTTAATGGATCATCGATATAAAATACTTGATCTGCTTGATTAGGCAATATGAAAGGCTCGTGCTCAATTTTTTCTCCCATATGTATGAGATGTGAGAAGTTAACAAGTGTGTACCCATACTTATCTTTTTTAATCCCTTTTCCAGATACAACATCAACCCATTCACATTTAAAAAGTACCACTGAAAATTGTCCAGAGTAATTGAGCTCGATAATATCAACAATCCTACCATAGTATGTCAAATCACCTAAAACAGGATTTGTGTCACTTGATTTAGTGTAGCTGGATGTTTTTGCAGTTAGAACAACACCACTATTTTGTGTCACCCCATCCAAACGTTTGGGCCTGAACCGAAAGCCTCGTGTATTAAAAGCACGGTATCTTTTTGCTGGTCCAATTGGTCCACGGGCAAGCCATCTAAGATCACTCTTTACATTGTAGATGCCATGTTTTCCCTCCAAGTACATTATCTATATAGTTAGGATTAATTTAGTCATGATTGTAGTTCTTATATAAATCATGTGAAAAATAACACTTACATGAGCTTTAAACCATTCATGGAATTTCTCATTTTGTGTACGCTCGATAATTTTTGGGGTGATACGGCCCCGCCGATATGTTTTTGTAATCTCCTCAGCGTGCATTCTACATAAACAAAAAAAAAGTAATGAACTGTCATTTCAAATAGAGTTAAGCTAACAATGCATATGAATTTGAGATAATACCGAAGGTACGGATTGACTTCTGGGCAATTGAAAAGAACATATCTATGTGCCTGGATTTTAGCCAAACCCCTTATAACATAACTTCTAGGCTTGCCGAGAGGTTTTCCAGCGTGAGGAAAAAGACTTGGTTGATGTTCATCATCAAGACAAGCAATGGACTCGTCATTATCATCATTTCATGAAGGTTGGTTGTGTTTTGTCTCAAAACCTTCAATATATCTTGAACAAAATGTCATACACTCATCTGCCAAATATGCTTCAGCTATACATCCCTCAGGATGCGCTTTATTACGCACATATGACTTCAACACATTCAAATATCTGCATAAACATGGAAATGAGAAAAAAAAATGTTCACAAATATATATTGGATAACAAATTCAATTGTATTTGTAATGTAAACATACCTTTCCACAAAGTACATCGATCGGTAACACACAGGACCTCCTATTTCAGCCTCTGTTGCTAAATGAGCAACTAAATGCACCATAACGGTAAAAAATCCAGGAGGAAATATCATCTCCATACGGCATAATGTCATTTTAATTTGTTCATCCAACTTCCGAAGTACATCTATGTATAGGACTTTTGCACTTAATTCTCTAAAATAACCACATAGGTCAACTAATACGGATGTAACATTGTCTGGAAGCACACCTCGCAAAGCAACAGGAAGAAGTTGTTGGATTAGAATATGGTAGTCATGACTTTTAAGTCCTGAAATTTTTCCCTGACTAACATTTACACATCTTGATATGTTTCCTGAGTAGCCATCAGGAACTTTAATATCATGGAGAACTTTGCAAAATTGTTGCTTCTCATTTTTAGACATTGTATAGGTAGCAGGAGGCAAGTAATACTTATTGTTAGCTTTTTTTTGAGGATGCAAACCTGGCCTTATATTCATTTCTTGTAGGTCTAGTCGTGCCTGTAAATTATCCTTTGATTTGCCTTCCAGTCCTAGAAGTGTCCCATATATATTATCACAAACATTCTTCTCTATATGCATTACATCAAGATTGTGGCGTAGTAAATTGGACTCCCAATAAGGCAAAGAAAATAGCCCACTAACACATTTCCATGTTTTTGACTTCTCAAAATCATTAATTGCCTTTATTTTACTAAGAATTGCAGTTTCAGAATATGCAGTAGGCTCTGGTCTATGTTCTTCAGTTCCATCAAAAGAAATACGATTGTAGTGGAACTCATGGTCTGGGGGTAGAAAACGACGATGTCCCATGAAAGAATACTTGCGACCATGTATCAAACGTTTAGAACATGTTTCATCACGACATGTAATACATGCAAATTCACCATTTATGCTATATCCTGCAAAGATCCCAATTCCAGGATAGTCACTGATTGTGAACAATAATATAGCACGGAGTTGAAACATCTCGTCTTGAGATGCATCATATGTGGGGGTTCCAACCTCAAACAAATCAATCAACTCTTCATAAACTGGCTCCATAAATACATGAAAATCCTTTCCAGGGTAAGATGGCCCTGGAATTATGAGAGCAAGCATAAGTGAGGATGCTTTCATGCATAACCATGGAGGGAGGTTATAGGGAACTAAGACGACCGGCCAACAACTATAAGTCGAACTCATCGTTCCAAATGGATTAAACCCATCACTAGCCATTGCAAACCTGATATTTCGAGAATCTGATGCAAAGGTAGGATATCTAGTATCAATGTCTTTCCAAGCCTTTGAATCAGCTGGATGACGCAATGCATCATCCTTTGTGCGACCCTCATCATGCCACCTCAATGCTGTAGCGGATTCCTTATGCATAAATAGCCTCTTAAGCCTTGGCTTAATTGGGAAGTATCGTAAAACTTTTCTTGGGGTTGCCCTTCTTCTTTCCTTCTTTGTTAAAGTAGTTTTATCTTCTTTGTTTTTCCACCTTGAAGTTCCACATTTCGAACAAAAGTCATCATTTGCCTTGTCTTTCCGGTAAAGTTGACAGTTTTTTGCACAAACATGAATCTTGACATAATTAAGTCCAAGCTTTCCTATTATCTTCCTAGCCTCAACAAATGTTCCAAGTAAACTCTTACCATTTGGAATTGCTTGTTGCAGGATCGCTAGCAAATCATTTAAGGATTTATTACTCCACTTGTTAATGGATTTTATGTGAAACAAGACTACAAGAAACGAAAGCCTTGTAAGTTCACACCCTTCCCATAAAGGTTTGTGAGCATCTCGGAGCAAATCATAGAACATTTTTGTTTCAGAGTCTGGCCCACTGTTAGAAGAAGTTGGTGCATCATAATCATTCACTGGAGGGCTACTGTCTGTGTTTCCAAAAGCATCTTGAACTAGCCGGTGCATATTATCATCAATTCTATTTTGTGATTGTGTTTCACTGTTACCAGAGATGAATGATGCAGTTTCACCATGACAACCCCAAGGATTATAACCAAGTAACATTCCGTCACACACTAAATGATCATACACTTCATCACGCCTTAGTAACCACTTATTAACACATTTCTTGCACGGACACCGGATCTTATCATTAGGATTCTTTTCCCTATATGCAAACTCAAGAAAACCCTCTATTCCAGCAAGGTACTTATCACTTGGTCTAGGGGAAAGCAGTAACTTCTTAATAGCATTTAAATCCATTGTTTTTCTGTGTTGGGATAAGAAATATGGTTAGTACATTAGTGTTCCTAATTTGACAACCACCCATTGAATTTTTTTTGATTCTATAATTTTAAGTTCAACTCAAAATTAGTCTATCTACAATATATATGATGTGTGGTTAACCGCACCTGGACTCCTGACGTTGTGATCCAGTACATATGGCGGCTATATCAGACATATTGCGGAGCAGCAGATGGATAGATCAGACATTGGTGAAGAGGTTGGGCCTGACAAAAGCACTCTGGATAAATGAAAATAATCTGAGACAACATGAACAGCCACATGATAAGGACATTACATGACAATTGAAAACTGAAAATATAGAGGATTTGCAGTACTATAAATACAGAGGAACTATTAAAATCACATAGTTCCACAAGAACAGTTTGCATGTCAATCTTGATTAGGAGCAGAGGGGAGATAATAGGACCTACAATAATAAATTTTAGAACATTTGTTCACTACAAATATGTCCCTGTGATTAGCTAACTGGAGCTCTGATACTCTAGATATACAGCCTTTACCTACGATCTGAACAAATAAATGCAAGATATAATAGGATGCAAGATAAAACAAAAACGATGAAATATTTGTTTGCACTGAAACAGACAAGTAACAGATACAGGTGTGTGTACAGGTCAAAGATCAAACACCTAGCGTGCATAAAAGAACAGAGCGCTCCTAACCTGGTGTAGTTTTCACTTGAAGATGAGAGGACTTTGGGCACAACCGCAATAGCTGATGAAGATGCAGTAGAGAGGGCAGGGAAGATGCTAGCCGCCCTTGGCAGAGCATCAGCAGGATATGGGGAACGGCGTTCCTAGGAGCGGCTCGATGGAGCAGCTCTGCCTTGGAACCGATGCTGGCGGACGGCGGCGTAAGGGCAATGCCTGGTGGATGGCGTCGTAAGGGCGGCGGCGGTGCAGCAGATCAGGGGAATTTTGTCGGCGCAGCAGATCAGGGGAATTTTGTTCTGGTTGTTTGCCTACTCAGGTCAAAGAGCGAGATACAAGGAACGGAAGAAATGCCCTACAGGCTACAGTTAGTTCTGAGTGTGCATATGACAGGGTGGACCTAGCAACATATTAGGATAAATCAGTCTATACTTTTTTAGAGAAAACTGAAACATTTGAAAAAGCTCAGGTACTTTAAGAATTTTGTCGGCACATTACAAGAAAACAGTTTAATCCCTGCAAATATCAGGGATAGTAAACATTATAAATACATTAACGCTATAAATTTAATACATTATTACAATATCCTATAAATAATCATATGTAAATGGTATTAAAATAATTTGTAGGCACACTACAAGCACATATTATCAAAAAATTTGTCGCCATGACTATGTTTTTCTGTGTAATTGCCAAGCATCGTCAGTCTCTCACTCCCCTTCAACTCCCCTGCATTTGCAGCCCCATCGTCGCGTGGCAATGCAGCCCCATCGTCGCGGGCTTGCCACCACCGCCCCTCTTCTCCACCGTGCGGCTGCCCACCGCCGGGCACCGTCCCACCGACGGCATGTTGCGGCAGACGGTGAACCAGAGTGCCAACACCCACGCATGCCGCCAATTCTCCTCCGCCGCTACCTACGCCCTCGCCGCCGCTCGCCGCGGGCTCCATCGCCGCCTCCATTCCCCTCCTCCTCTCCGCCAGTCCCTGTCCCTACCCTTGCCCACCCTGCTGCCCTCCGCCTCCGCCAGCGTTGCCGCCGCCGTCACCGAGGTTCTGGCTCCACCGCGCCGCCCGGCGGTGGGGGCCCTGGCGTCGGCTACGGGGCTGTGCCGGCGGTGGTCGGCCGCGAGGAGGCGCCGGTGTCGATGGGGTATCTCTTTATATATATATATATATTTTTTCTAAAAAGTGAGTTGTCAAAGTTTTAATATGAATAGTGTCCAGAAATAGAGGGAGCAAAGTTAACATAGAAAAAAAAGTCATGATATGCGTACATAAGTGAATATAGGAAAAATCGATGGTATGAAAGTTAAGGGAATTTTTTTTATGGTACAAAATTAAAGTAGGATAATCCATAGTTGTAAAAAGCCATCTTTTCTTTTAAAAATAATGCAGTCCCAATTGTTTAGAGGGTTCTATTTTTTTTTCCAAGAGGGAGCGCCACTCCAAATCTACAGCACGAATTGCCTCCAAATAATTCCCGCCAATCTAAAAAGTTTCCCACCAAATATTCAATGGTACAAAATTAAAATAGGATAATTCATAGTTGTAGAAAACCATATTTTCTTTAATAAAGAATATTGTCTCATTCTACAGCACAATTTGCCTCTAAATAATTTCCACCAATCTAAAAACTTTCCCCACCAAATATTCCATGGTACAAAATAAAATAGAAATTTTTTGATGGTACAAAATTAAAATACGATAATTCATGGTCAAAACCATTTTTCCTTTTTAAAAGAATACACAGTCTCAGTTTTTTTTCAGGGGAGTCTCAATTTGCCTCCAAATAATTCCCGCGGATCTAAAAAATTTCGCACCAAAATATTACCGCCACGGCACCAAAATGGAATCTCAGCTGTAACAACTCTGCTAATATCTCTCCAATTCTCCCTCACCTGCTAATCTCTCTTCACTTCGACCACTTCTTCAAATAACTCACTCCTCTCCAAAAGGAACCACACGAGCTCCCCCTCCACATCTCCTCCAACCTTAGGTCTGAACTGCTCAGCGGAGAGGGGAGGCCATGGCTACTCCCAAGAACTTGTGTTCTCTGTAGGCTGTTTCCCCACCCGTGCTCTGTGCCGTCTACAGTCCTGAAGATCCAGATCGCCTGATTGCTGCTTCCCTGTTGCATGCACCTGGTAAGTAGGTCATACAAGATTCAACATTTCCACCCAAAAATTCGTTTGTATGATTTGTTTACCTTCTCAAATTCTTGATTATTATTTCTGAGAGTTACAAATTCAGATTCAAGTGCACCTCATCTGTTCGATGAAATGCATCCCTGGTGCATGCACATGGCGAGTATCTAGTCTTCAGTATTGGCTATTGATATTTACTAACAATATGCAGCTACATGATATACTGTTTGTCGACATACACATTTTTCCAAGTAATTTGTACAGGTTAAAATGCCATATGATTTGCGATTCTTATTGTGAACTCAATTATTTCGGGTTATGCTGCTGGAAGTTCTATCTTGCTGGTTGTGTCAAACTATCATTTTAGATTAAATTGCAAATCTATCTTCTAGGAATTAACAGAGTTCTTAATGTTTTGCAAGCCGATCTTCAGTATTGACTATGAGCAATGGATCTTGACTCTTTATAATGTTATGCAATCTAGAACTCTGTACTTGGTCAAAGGTCAATTGTGAATAAAACCTTGTCCATATATTCTTTCTGTAAATTTTCAGTATTTGTACGACATGCTGATATCAATTATATACCAAGTGGTTAAAAAATATTCAAAAGTTCACTTACATTTCATTCAGTCTACATTAATTATTGTCTCACATATTCTGCAATTACTCAATTGTATAGTTTTACCATCTTTTACTCCTTGGCATACTGCCGAAGTATTATTTTTTATACAACAGTCCTATTTTCTTTACAAAAACTCATTACAGGGACAAATGGGAAGAAAGAAACGGTTAAATATAGTGCAAAGCAGCCTTCAATATTGCAGTGGACAGGGCACTAGTAATGAACATTCCTCGCCACAAGTTGAGCCTCCTGAAGCATTTGAAGACGATGGGATCCATGATGAGCAGCAAGATGATGGGACCTTGAATATCTCAGGTACAATTGTAACTAGACAACCAAAATTAGCTATTTTACTGATGACAGTATACTGCTCCTGTAGTTACTGAGCTTGCCCAATTAATTTTACAGGAAAAGATGATGTGAAAAAGCGTGGACCGACTATGTTACCGTATGTTTGGGATCTTCCAGATGGGAAACGCATAGTTGTAAAATGTAACAAACTAGGGCAACCCATTGGGGCAGAAGGTGGGTTGTTAGGACAATTTTTGGGCACAATAGCAAGAAATGGAAGCTACTGTCCATTAGATAAGAAGACCTGGAGAAAAGTCAAAGAGAACAAAGGAGATCTAACAATACTACAATTTGTACAGGTCTGTCTCATGCTAAAGATTGTATAAATACAATGTTCTGAGCTTGCTTAATTACTAGTCACTTTCTTGTCATCATCTTCTACTCACACAACAAAACATTTATGCTTTATTGATATAACCTGACATTTTCTTTAATTCACTGTTCCTATAAAATTTTAGACAAAGTTCTTGTACCCTCATTTCTGTGAGAAATGGATATTGAAATCAATTGGAAGAGATTGGAGGCGATTCAAGGCAGCACTGAAGGAAAAATGGTTTAATCCTAAGAAGAAGCATTCTTCTCTCTATAAGCTTTGTCCAGAGGATATAGAGAAAGACAAATGGGAAGCACTTATCAACTATTGGAAGTCAAAGAAAGGAAAGGTAATCTCATTCACTTATCCACAGCAAATGGGAAGCACTAATCTACAGCAAGATTTGTACTGTAACCTCATTCACTTACATATTGTGCTAGTGTGTGAATTCATCAATAATGCATTGTTTTTATAATAGATCCTTAGTGCGAAGAACAAAAGAAGTCGTGCAATGTTGAAGAACCCCCACTCGGCAGGAACAAAGAGTTATGCTCGTTGGTCTGATGACATGGTGAGTTTGTTTTATTTTATTCTATTCCATTTGGTTGTGTGGATGAGGTGAATAAGATATTAGTTTTTATAGAAAATGCTTTAGAAGGATTTTTTTTACTAAAATTTAGAAGGATTATTTTTGGAAAAGTATTTTAGTTTGCTAGTCTATTATTTGTATATTTATCTATTAATTTGGAGAAGAAACCTGAAACAGTAATTTAAGGATAACTATCTTTGGTTGAGAAAAAATATAACTAATTTACCACGTCCACTATCCTTAACATGATTGTCAACCACATGGCAGCAAGCTATGTGCCCATGATTGCCATGACCATCATTTTGCTACTTGTATATTCTATTTCCTCTTGCTGAATTAACCTCTCTGATTTGACCCTGTGTCGCATTCGGAGGTGCTGATGCATTGCTGATTGCTAGTAGTTACTGTCTATTAATTTGTAGTATGGTTGGCTTCTGCTAGCTTTTAACTTGTAGATCCTAGGCTTAATTAACGTTTCATTTCAATCATAATTGGGATGGAATCCATGATGGCTGCCTCTACCTTTGTATAGGCTACATTTACCTTTGTATTTTTGGTTCTAGTAAAACAGGAGATCCAAAGAACCCTTATATTGCTTTGCTTTTTTTTAGTAACACCTTCCATTTTCAGAGACAAGATGATCCAAATAAGAAGCAACCACATAGAGCGCAGGTTTACCTAGCAACTCACAAAAAAAGGGGCAATGATAAAGATGAACATGTGGTATGCTACATACACATAATCCTTTCTTTAGTATCGAGTCAGTACTATCTGTACTTGTTAATATGCATCCATTATTCACTTGCAGGCTGAATTAGAGAACCTTGTTGAAGAACAACCAGAATTGGCACAAAATGATCAGGGAAGAGTTGCATGGGAAGGTGATGCTCTACATAAAGTATTGGGCGAAGAAAAACCTGGCCATGTGCATGGGATGGGATTGCTTCCTGTTCCTAAACAAGTTTATGGCCACACATCACATCATCTCAAGAACATAAATATTACTACAGTGGATCACTCATCAGATGAAGACATGGATGTTAGACAGGAACTAAGGGAATTAAAGGAACTGTTGAAAAAACATGAGAAAGCAATTGAAGAGCAGCAGAACAAGGAGACATGCAATGGGAAAAGTGGACCAACTAAGGTAAATATGAGTTATTTATCTATCCCTCACATAGAACTTTTACTCAATGTTCAGTTCATTTATGTAGGTAAACTATGAAAGAGCTTATGATGGCAATGTTCAAGAACAAGCAATAAGAGCTAATAGAAAGGTAGTGCCAAAATTCAACCCTTAGTGGTTTATCACCAAATTATGTACAGCAGCATTTAAATTTGTAGAATTGTGCAGAGAATTCAGTGCAATGCACGTGAACTTGACGAATCTGAGAGTGAACAAAGAATTACATCAATGGTATATCTCAACTAATTGTTAAATTCCCTTTAAACACTTTCTGCATATGCTAATATACATATTTATTTGTGTTTCACCATTCAACCATAGAACAAAAAAAGGCACAGGGAACAACTGAACATGCATGAGAACACTGATATGGAACATTTAGGCTATGAGGTGAGACTTTGTTATTTTTCATTTCAGCAAGACAACTCATTTTTTAACATGGTTTATATGAATGTATCATGGAAATTGCACTAGGTGGATCATAACCATAAGGAAATACCAAGCCACGACGACTCATCATCACTCTATGCTCAGGATTTTCGACAGGAGGTAATTCTTACCCACTAATAAATTTCCTGGATAATCAATGTGTTATGTCTATATCAATGTGTGAGATATGTGTAATGTACACATGCTAAGAAAGATGATGCTAACATTTGTCACCACTGAAAATCTATTGCTAGTAATAGTTTTAGTATGGATGTCATGCTTTCATGTAATGCTGAAATCTGATTTTAGACCATTGATATATCATTTAATCCTGACTGACTTTTAGTAAAGAATATTGTACATTTTAGTAAAGCAAGGTATGTCCATTTTTCTCATGTTTTCTGCCGCTTTGTTGCTCCAACTTTGTATTTTATTGACTATTCAATTGCTCTTAGTGAATCTGTGTTCGAAGTTAGAAACTAAAAGTGATGCCAAAATTATACATTTTCTAACCTATATATTTGATTCTACAAAAAACAATATAGTTTTTATCTAGCAAAATCATAGGATCTAACAAAACTTGTCCATCTGTAGGTGAATAAACAAAAACAACAAAAGGTACAAAAGACTATGAAGAGTAGAGAGAAAAAGGATGGTCTGAACAGGACTACACATCCCATGGTTTCAAACAGGATGCATTCTTCTGTGATGAAGGTGGATAAAAACTATGTACTCAAATAGTACAGTTCGATTCTTGTTTATGCAACTAACTAGTGATTCTTATTCAATCATATTGTAGGCAGGTACCACAGTAATTTTGATGACTGCAAAATATCCTAACAAAGAACATGTGGCATATGCTACTTTTCTGAGTAGTAATCCAAGAGAGAAAGTGGGTGGTGTTGAGATAGGTAATCAATTCACAAAAGTGGTTGTTAATCATCCTCTTCAAGAAAACGAGGAGCTAGTAAGGCCAATGAAGCATTGCAAGACAATTGGTGATGTTCATGCTGAAGGAATGTCAATTGCTTGGCCTTCAATTTGTGTAAGCATGCATGCATACACAATATATTTCCACACTTTGATGAATCACTGATATCATATTATGTCTATGCTATCATGACATCCTACTTTAATTTTTTGCAGATTCAAAAGATCAATGGTTAAATGATCATGATTCAGTGGCCTACTCAAGATCTAATCAAGAAGCATGGGAATTCATAGAGATTGGATAGGCATAGATATATTTTCTATATTTTTGCATTTTTAATATAGCTAGATGCCTAAAATATATACTCCTTTTAAAGACCTTCAAGTTTGTTATGGATGTTATGGAATGATGTAAATAGTACCTATATTTAAATTTTCTTATTGAAATTCAATGTTATCTACTCATTCGTGGTCATTACCCTTGTGTGATGTCTTGCTAATTCCTTCTCCAAAGTTTGTGAAGATAATACAAAGCAGTTTACTATTATAATAATATTGAATTAAAGGCACCATTCGTCATATACTATTACTATGTTGCAGTATATAGAAAGGTGTTACAAGTTTGTTGCTAGAACTAGAAAAAACGTGTTATGTTACAGTGTTGCTATAAGTGCACAAAGGTGTTACTATGATTATTGTAACAAAATAACATATGTTACTATAACTTTTTTTGGTAACACCTTTTCTTATTTTTAAGGACATCTACATGTGTTACAGTATACCCAGCTATAGTAACATAGGCTATAGTAACAGTACATAATTGTGTTACTGTAGGCACTGGTAACACATTTTTGGGTTTATTGTAACACAAAAATGTGTTACTATAAACCTGTCCTGACGTAGTGACTATAAGAGCAAGTTTAATACTCCCTCTGTCCCAAATTACTTGTCTCTTCAGCATTTAAACTTTATCCTAAAATAGTTATCACAATGAAATAGTAATTATCCCATCAATCACTTCTAATTCAAATTTATCTCTTTTCTACCCCTAACCACCCTCCTATATCCAACCATACAATATTTAACTAGAGATACTATGGTCTTTTTTTCTCAAACCTTAATCGATGCTAAATTACCTGGAACGACAACTAATATGGGATGGAGGGAGTAGTATAATCCACTACTAGCTTCAATTCATTTATAGCCAATATAATAGTCAATTCATATAATAGTTGTTTACTATACTATTAATATTAATATATGATCTCACTTGTTATATATACATTGTGTTTTAAAGTCCGTACTGCAGTAGCCCACTGCTCTCCTCTCTTATCTTTTATCTCTTTAAAATATATTTATAGTTGGTTAATAGTTTATTGTACCTAATCTAAGGTGAGTTGTGACAGTATTAGATACTATTCCTAACCCCTTTCCATGTGCTTGTGGCTATATAGCCTATATTTTGTCCTCCATACCATACGAGGCCATGATGACTCATGGACTCTTTTCCAATGAACTGAGGCTCGGACTCTACGACGAAAGTTTCCATAACGCTAATTATAGCGATTCAATGACTGCTATGGTAGTTAGAATGATAGCTCTACATACTACTAGTATGATCTTATTAGGTCGTGATTTAGATTATTATACTATGAATTATTAATTTATTATAGGTATAAATGAAATATTGTAAGAAATAAACTTTATAGATAGTTTATAACAAGTAATTTAAGAAATGAGGTAGATTTTTTTAAAATGTACATATCGAAGTGTGGAGTAAATAATCCATTTTAACAATTCGATGTTACAGTTGAAAAGAACACGGCCTTAATTCTCGCACTACAATTTTTAACCATTATTTTTGGGACTATAATAATATGTTGAACTTCTCATAAATAAATGCCCAACAAATATAGTAGAAGAAGCCACAAATAATATCTGGTGATATAGTAGTGAAGTCATGGATACATAACTTTAAATTTATAGTATTTTACTAAGGCTAAGATATGCCGTTTGGTCTATACTCCACCGTTTAAAAAAAAACGAATCTAATACCGGATGTGACGCATTATAATACTGTGAATCTGGACAGTGATGAGTGAATGTGAGTGGGCTGTGGGTAGAGGTGGAAAAAAAGCTCGGGCGCATGAGCTCATCAGCTCGGGCTTGGTTGGCTTAGCTCGGCTCGTAAGTCAAATGAGCCAAACCCAAGCCTCTTTTTCAGCTCGTTGCTGAAATGAGCCGAGCCCGAGCTGACTCGTGAGCTGCTTTGTTTGGCTCGTGAGTCTAGGCCATCATGTGCTTATATGGATTATTTATTTTTTATATAGTTATTATTTGTCAATTTGAAATTTTTCATTAAGATATTAAGAATTGAATATATAAACTTATTTAAATTTTATATGTTGATGATTTGTTCTTGATTTTTTTAATGATTACAAAATATATATGAAGAGGTGTTTCAATAGGAAATCTTGCAAGCCAGCTTGAGTTGGCTCGAGTCAGGAAACGAGCCGAGCCGAGATCAAGTTTTAGCTTGGTTTCCTAATCGAGTTGAGCCAAGCCAAGCCTAATTTGTTACGAGTCACCGCAAGCCTGACTTGGCTTGGCTCGTTTTCATCCCTAGCTGTGGGATCTATCATACCTTGGGATCCATGGTTGCTCTTTTCCTTTTTTAATCAAGCCAACTAATTTGTCGAACTGCTGTTATTCGACAGGTGTACCTGTCGAACACCGATAGGTACCTTATCAAACTACGGTTATTATATAGGGTGCTAAATTTGTGATTTGAACAATCAGCATCTTTTTTTTTGACAATTTTCCATTAAAAGTGTATTATTTATAATGTTGTATTATTTCTAAACCTTGCCACAAAACATTAGAGCATTAAGTGTGCTTGGTTAGTCATAATTGTCAACTAATGGGATTATTAGAGGAAGATAATGATACCGAAGTTTACCCATCTTCTCCTGCAAAACAACGTAATTTCAATTAAAACCAAACTACGGAAACAAGCACCTAAATTTCACCTGATCATGCCCATGCACACAACACACTTAATTTTGGTGGTTGTGAGGCACTCATGGCGGTTAGTTAGACAATACAAAAGGTATGCACGGTGATTTCACGCGGTGAGATAATAAAAGTGTAGATGGCAAACCCAATAACCCATTTAAATTTTAAATAAATTAAAAATGTATTTATTATTTTAATATAAAGAGTAAATTTCACAAAACTATAGGTATTTTGTATAATTTATCACAAAATTATATATTTAAGAACTTGTTTCATAAAACTATAGATTTAGTGTACAATCTATTACAAAACTACATATACTTTGTATAATCTATTACAAAACTATATATTTAAGAACTTGTTTCACAAAACTATAGATTTAGTGTCTTCATTATCACAAAGCTACATGTTTATGCTAAAACATGCAGCTTTGTGTAATGGAGACACTAAACCTGTAGTTTCGTGATAAATAAAGATATTAAATCTATAGATTTGTGAAACAAATTCTTAAATATGTAGTTTTGTGATATACTGTGCAAAGTACCTGTAGTTTTATGCTAAACGAAGACACTAAATCTGTAGTTTTGTGAAACAATTTTTTAAATATATAGTTTTGTGATAGATCGTGCAAAGTATCTGTAGTTTTATGAAATTTACTCTAATATAAATTGTTTCATGACTGGATGATTAATTATTCTCTATCATAACGACACTACCATTATAGCCATTAATATGTGGGGACCGTATGTCTTCCAATGTGGGTCCCCTCGTGTCAATCTTTAAGAGCAGGTACAATAACAGAATATAAGCCAGCTATAACCACATATTGAGCTATAACCACATATCCAGAAGAGAGAGAAAAAAGCGGGCTACAGATTTGTAGCCAGCTGCAACATGGACTACAAGACATTATATGTATATGAGAGGTGTGACTGAATATTAATAGTGTAGTACTCCCTCCGTTCCATAATATAAGGGATTTTGAGTTTTTATTTACATTGTTTGACCACTTGCTTATTAAAAAAAATTTGTGCAAATATAAAAAACGAAAAGCTATGCTTAAAGTACTTTGGATAACAAAGTAAGTCAAAAAAAAATAATAATTCTAATTTTTTTTTGAATAAGACAAGTGGTCAAACAGTGCAAACAAAAACTCAAAAGTCCCTTATATTATGAGACGGAGGGAGTATATTTTTATAGTTAACTATTATATGAATAAGCTATTAGATTAGCTATAAATAATTTGAAGTCCGTTGTTGGCTGTACTATTAAACTTGCTCTAAACTACTGCCGTTATGGTAGAAGAGATAACCTTGCGACTTGTTTTGACGTGTGACGTTGGCGGACGGTCAAAATTACTGCAACGGTGAAAAAGAAAAGACTTGTTTTGATGTGTGACGTTGGCAGACGGTCAAAATTACTGCAACGGTGAAAAAGAAAAGACTTGGTTTGATGTGTGAGGTTGGCGGACCGTCACAGTTACTGCAACGGTAAAAAAAAGAAAAAGAAACAAAAAGAACAATCCCACGTGGCGAGGCTATATAGGCTAAGGCTAGTAGGCGAGCGGAAGCGGCGTCCGCCTTCAATGCTACTTCGTATCGCCAGCACAAAACACGCCCCGCTTCGCCGCGCCCAAAATCCCACCGCCGCCGCCTCCTCACCCGCTGCGCGCTCGCCGCCGTGGCCGCCGCCTCCGTCTCCGCCTCGCCTCCGATCCCTCCCGGTAATGCCCGCCGCCACCGCCAAGCCCTAGCTTCCTTCCGCTATCACTCGCGCTTCGTTTTTTTTTTTGGTGGTGGGGGGGTTGATTCGCTACCACCGCCGTGGATTCCGGTGGTTCGTGTGTGCGTGTGTGCATGCGCTCCGCGGCCGGCGCCGGAGTGCTCGTGGGTGGTTGTTTTTTGCGAGAACCGGGGCTTGGGGGGGTTTGGGGTTTTGAGGCGAAGTGGGGTTTTTGGTGGTGGTTTCACGACTCGCTTGCGTGCAGTGGTTTGGTACGCGATCGGAGGCTCGATTTTTTTTTTCATTTTCTCCCTTGAGAAAAATGTGTCTAGTTCAAACCCCTCACCGCTCTGATTATTTTCTCCTGTTCTTTTTTTTTTGGGGGTAAAAGTTACTGTGCGTGGCCTTTGACGTTTGGGTTTTGAGGTGAAGTGGGTAGTGGTGGTGTTCGTGACGTGCTTTGCGGTTGCTCGCGTAGTGGTTGGTGCGTGATCGGGAGATTCGGGTGCCCAAAATTTTCTCTTGGGTAGAAATGTGTGGAGGTGGTCCATTCTCTCTCCGCTTTCAGTTTTATTTCTCTCTCTGTTTTTTTTGGTAATTTACTTTGCAATCCTATTGATGCCTTTGATGCGCATTAAGAACTTGTTTGCTGAGAATTTTTTTTTTGGGTGCTCATGGTCTTTATAGAAGACGGAGTCTTTTGGGATTTTTGTGGGGGTTGAAGGTGGTGTCTTTTACCGAGCTCGGTGTGTAACCAAAGTATTCACTCCTGCAATAAATGCTTAATGCTTCGGACAAGATTTGGTTAAACTTTTGAAACTTTGACCATGAGTAACTTCTCAAATGCTTAGTTTTGTGTAGATTTGCCTTGAAAAGTTCTATCATAGCATCATAAGCTTATTCTAATGGTGAATGTTTTAAAAGTTTAATCAAATCTTGTCCTAAATGCCAAATATTTATGATTGGAGGTGTTAAGTGACATAAATCACCACTTTGGACCGTGATCTCAAGTACTTTTTGTTGCTTTCTTTCTTCTATAGTGGAATCACATTAATATGTTGAGTTATGCGAGGCTGTAAGGAGGGCATTTGATGAGTCATGGCCTTCATTGAAGCCTTGGAGCTGCATTTAGCATTTTAATATACTGGAGAGTTGAGCCTCGTTGCTGCTTGCTTGTACCTGACTTATGTAGTTATGTAGGGCTGAATCTGATGTTTTTATAATTTGTAGCATTGCTTAGTTTGATTCATCTGGATAGTTTTAAGCATGTTATCTGGCATGTATTTAGCATTCTGGGATATATTATTCACCAGCAAATTCTTGTCGTGTTTGACCTTTGTGATGAGTTTTGGTCGGATTGGCCTGTTTGCCCAGCTGATTTTTTTTTCTTTTGGCATTTATTATTTAATAAATTATAGATGAATAGTCATGTAACTTGGGATTTGGTAAGTTTGCTTCATCTAGTTTGAACGATTAATGATGTACGATACTGTGAGTCTACTATACCACATTTCTGGATCTACTGGCTTGTTTAATGGTCATATGTTACTCCAGAATGACAATTGACCTGCTTAGTTAATACTCATGCTTGGTTTCAGTTTCAGTTTACATGCATGATGATCTTTTGCTTTTAGAAAATATAGTTATCATTTGATGGTTGTTGCTGTTCATAGGGGGTGAAGAGAAGGAGATGGCGGATGAAACACTTGATTTGAATGAGCCGCCACATGAAAATCAAGGTATGATTATATGAGATGCGTTTCCATAAAGGATGGCCAATTGGCCATATCCTTTCTGTAGACCAGGTTCCACTGCAAAATTAAGAGGAAACTGCACCAAGTCCACTTGTACCCCTGAAACTTCACATATTGCAAAATCTGTGGAAACTCTATCACCTATACTCCTAAGTTTATATTAACAGCTCTAGTTTTGTACTTTTAACTGATCAACAGTGTTGATAGATGTGGATAGGGTCCTAGTACTCACTTTAACATGTGATGAAGTGGCAAACCTGTCCAGCCTTTTTTTATAACTTAAAAATGGTAGTAATGCCAATATGTTAACATTTACTCACATCAATTATGAATGATGCTTGCTTCTTTTATATTGTTGTTAGAATTATCCTTTTTGGTAGAATACATACTGTGTGAATTTTTGCCTGAAGGATATATTTTTTTGTGGTAGGTGGTGGCTTGAACTATGTATTATTACAAAAAGATTCTAAGAACATATGCCGCACCAAAGTCTGTGATATTCCAGTTAAAGTGTAAGTTGATCTCTTTTTCTTTTCCTGATCTGTGAATACTTTACAAGTTTTACATCATCATCCATTGGCCAAAACTATCATCAGATAAATATTGTTGATGTTCTCTATCGCATACTGTCATCGATTGGTTAAATCTACAATCTACAGTGTGTATTAGTGGGTTTTCCTCTTCTGTTATAAAGTTCAATGCTGGTGTGTTCATGTTTTCATACTAGCATCATCTGACTGCTCCCGCTGTTTCACAGTATTTGTCAGAGACCCTGAGCCCTCCATTGCTCTCAGTCAAAATAAATAGTCACCAGCAATGATTTCAACCATACATACCCCCTGTTAAATGCCATGCTACAACTACCCAATCTCATATGCTATCATCAAAATAGTGGTAGAGCTTTTGTAAAAATATATACTACTAAAGTGAATTGCTGCAGCTATACTGTTAATTTACTCAAATCTACAAACATTTAATCAACACGTCGGTAAAAAAACCATGACTTTTTTTTGGGTGTGTGTTGTTGTGGGGGGCGGGGTGATTTGTTTCTTAATTTCATGGAGGTATCTTATGTCTGTGCTTTTCACATTTACAGGCCCTCGGTTTGGTCAATTGTTAGGTTTGTGCCAACTAAGGTGTACCAGCAGTGTGATTTCCTGAAATTTTCACTGCTTCCTGAACCTGAAGATGATCGTCAGAATATTGAATGGGGAAAGTTCATGCGTTTCCTCTGGGACAATCAGAGGGTAATTATTGTTTCTATTGCATGTCATAATTGCTAATAAAAATATACAAGATAGGTGCTCTAAAAAAAATATATACAAGATATTTTATCTTTTTTTGTTACTTATTTGTTCAAGTAAAATGGGGCAAAGGATTGACCATTTGGATACTATCGTACTTCTTACTGAGAACCCGCACTAGGTGGGGTAGGTGTCGGACATGGGACAAATAACAGGGACATATAGGCTGATAGGGGGGAGGCCATGCACTGTAGTACCTTTTATCTTCCAATTAATCAACTTTTGTCAGGGTTTTGTTCCCCTGCAAGTCAGTAGGCATGTTGTATTTTATTATTAGCACTATTAGCATTGTTCTGTTCTCTACTTGCCATTTTGTATTTTATTATTAACATTATTAGCAATGTTCTCTGTTCTTTTCTTGCCTGTAATGTGGGGTCCTTGTTCTTTTTCGGTGCTTTTTTGAAGGTTGCTGTAGTTAGATTCAGCTCCTTTGCCTTACATATTTTCCCTCCTCAATCTCATGAATCTCATGAACGCCCTAACTTCTCACATGCGGTGGTCATGTATGAGCAAAAAGATCCTGGAGACTGCAAACCGATGGCTGGAGTATCTGGTGAGAGTTTTCCTATGCTGATTGTTGAACAGGAATGCTATGCTTGGATGGTTTACTTCTCCTTTTATTTTGGCTGACCCTATGCTAATTTTATATAAAAAAAAACTTGAAATTTAACAATTGGCAATACATTCCAGTAATCTTTGTTTCATCAATATTGGTCTATTAATCCCCAAGAGTTGCAATTGGAGTCCCTTCTTTTTTTTATTACTTCATTTGTATTCTCACTTGTCCATGGTGTTGGAGGAAGCTCTCTCTGTAGTTAACATCAAAGATATACACCATAATATGCGTGTAGTCAGCTATGAGCTATTTGCTGATTCGTTTCTTTGTGGTATTTAACTTTATTCACTTGTCTATTATGCCACCAGAATGACACATGAATATTGCTATGACAGATGCTTTAAAAAGGTCATACAGAAGTGATTTCCAATCTGGCTCGATGAATCCAAAGTCATATTTGAGAGAGGAGATTTGTGATAGTGGCCCAAATCCTAAGGAGATGAATGCTTCGCGTGTCACAGAGCTGCACAAATCAGTTCCAGAATCATCACCATGTGAGTCTGTTGAAGATGGCCCTAGAATTTTAGATCCAATAGTGAAAAAGAGAACCACCACTCTTGCAAAAAATTTTGTCAGCACGGATCCTAGTTATCTGCGAACACTCAGTCAGACACATGCTGGCTGGGTCTTTGGAGCAATAGCAGAGCTCATTGACAATTCTAGAGATGCAGATGCATCAAGGTATGCCCATTTCTTCAAGGTTGTGTAGCCAGAGATTGGGTGCTGTTTTTTCTTGAGATAATTTTTAGGGCTGATTTGGCATTTCCGGTATTGTGCTGTGCTGCAACATGCGATCTAATTAGTTAAGGGTTTCTTTACTGATTATAGTTACAAAATATTTCTATTGTGGCAAAACAGTGAACTAAAGCTCTAGACTACAATCTTCCACTATGCCAAACTAAGTTTTCTTTATTGTCTTGTTTTACATCTCTTCCAGATGAATATGCACATGCCCATTCTATTAGTATACAAACTTTACATATTTACTGCTTTTGTTGTAGTATTTACAGAATGTAATCTCAGTAATATGTGTAGTTGTGTACGAAGCATTTCCTCTCTGAGGGTAGTGTTGTATACATAATTTAAAGACTATTTGAGGCTTTTGCTAATTTGACTCTGTTGTTAGCGTATTTTGAAGATTACCCCCCCCCCCCCTTTTTTTTTTTGGGGGGGGGGGGGGTGCATTTGTGTTATTTTGATTGAGCTGACTTCCTATTTGTTCTCCTACCTTTCTTGAAGGTTGAATATTTCAGTCAAATCATTGTTTTCGAAGAAAGCAGACAAAAAAATCCCTGTCTTGTCTGTAATTGATGATGGGCATGGAATGACTTGTGCTGAAATGATGAGAATGATCTCATTCGGTCACAAAAGACCGGATAAGCAACGCCAGGATCAAATTGGGAGGTTTGGAATTGGATTTAAGGTAACCTGTTGGCGTCATCCTCCTCTCCGGTTATCAGTTTCTTAACATTTCTGATATTTAATAATTTAAAAAATAATTTATTTCACATCTCAAGCCGATTTTATGCTGTATTGATGTGGCATGTCTGACTTGTTTAAAATGTACCGGGAACTCTGTTGTCTGCATTCCATATACAAAACTTTGGTTATCGGCTTATATGATGCATTACCTGTGAGTAAATTAGAACTTGTTTCTGTATTATCCAATACACTTCTGAACATGCTTTCTGCAGCATATTATTCACCATGGGTGCTAGTTAGGTAGGTTTTGTGTAACACTGTAGCCCGTTTGCCACCTGTAGTGTGGTGTAGTTGAGGCCCATGGCCCAATTGTGGTTGTAGGAGGTGGTTTAGTACCATCTTGGAAGTTTAGGTGGGTGAGGGTCAGCGGCTTATAGCCTTGGTTCTCCAACCATTGTACGAGCCAGGATGAAAGTGTAAGCGGAGTGCTATGCAAACATAGGCCTGCTCCACATAAGAACTGCGCTAACACGGATTTTGGAGGCAGAGTGTAACATTTTGCTATGCAGTGAACAGCATCTCAAAGCTGACGTCCTTTCATTTCTTTTTTCTGTCTGTAAGCTAGCATGACTTAAAAGTCTTGGACTGTACAGTATTTAACTGCTCAACCAATGAACTTGAATAAATGTTAGTTATGTCAATTAGAAGTTAGGAATATCTATTCAGTAAACACACCCTCTGTTCATGCTCCTTTAGCCCTTTTATTGATTTTAAGAGGCAAATCCATACACTTCATGTGCTAGTGTTCAAAACAGTTACCGTATTGCATTCTTGTTCGACCTAAATTTATACTTGCAGATGTTTGTTTATGTGAAAAATTGTTCTTATTCTTGTTGAGTTTACTGTTTTCTTGGTGCTTATTTTGTAGACTGGTGCTATGAAACTTGGCAGAGATGCAATTGTGCTAACCCAAACTTCATCTTCCAGATCAGTGGCCTTCCTATCTCAGTCTTTTAATGAAAATAAAGATGTAAGCACGGCTCTATGTACTTCATTCTTAGTCTACTGGGAACTCTAAAGCTAGGTAGCTCAGTTGTAAAACGTAGCTAACACAGTGCTATTTGCTGCAGAATCTTGAGATACCTGTGGTGACATATCGTAAAGAAGGGCAATACATGGAAGTTGATTCAAGTGTCCAATCTGAAGCTACTGCTGAATATAACCTGAATGCTATTAAGGAATTTTCTCCCTTCAATGAGTATTTCATTGGAGAAAAGCTAGGGATATTTGGTGAAGACGGTACTGGAACACAGATTTATATATGGAATTTAGATAGATGGGGTGCAGATTACACCTTGGACTGGAGTTCAGGGAAGCCATCTGAAGATCCTGTCCACCATGGTCGTGGAGACATACTAATCCGTTCAAGAAGAGTCAGATTGCGCCCAGGACAAACAAGTAACAATGTATGGATTACAATCTTTCCTTGACAAATTTCACAAAACTACAGATACTTTGACCAAACTATCGCAAAACTACAAATTTTTGAAAATTTGTATTACAAAACTTCAGATTTAGCGCGAAATTTGTACCAGAACTACAGATTTAAAGCATCGTATCACAAAACTACAGATTTAGTAATGAGGTTATCAAAGAACTACAGATTTTTAGAGTTTATATCCATAGCACTATTGTGGTTACAAAAGTTGTAGTTTTGTGATAAAACTGATGTTAAATCTGTAGTTTTCTGATATATTGATCAAAGTACCTGTAGTTTTGTGAAGTTTACTCTTTTATTTTTAATTTTTATCTTGTAGATGGGAGCCAATTTTCAGTTTCAATTACATATAAACCTGAAATTTATTATATCCTTCTGATGGGTTGCTGTGGCATTGGGAAATGTAAATTATTTATGGTCTGTATATTGCCCTTGAAGGTTGATTAACCTTGATGAGATGTAGCCGCATAGGCTTCACAATCTGTACTCTTATTCTGAATGTACTGTGTGTGTGTGTGTGCATGATTTTTAATCAAGACATCAGTGTTAATGGCTTATTTTTCCAGTAAACTTTGTTCCATGGAAATGCTGAAAACATGGTCTGGCTTCACTAATTGTTTCATGGTATTTTTTAGGTACCATTGGACTATTCTCTTCAGTCCTATTTGGAAGTTATGTTCCTGAATCCTCGGATGAAGATCTCTGTCCAAGGGTCTTCGGTAAATACCCATATGTCATTTCTCTCTATGTTTTGGCACATTCATATTCTTTTCTTTTACTGTTTATTTTCTTGGTAGGTCAAAACTCGCCCTTTAGCAAAGACCCTTAACAAGACATCTGTTATATCTGGTGAAATAATGGGTAGGACTATTCAATTGACCCTTGGAAGGAGCAATGTAGAATGGGACAGAATGAACTGTGGAATTTTCTTGTATTGGCATGGCCGTCTAATAGAGGTAAAGTCAGCATTTTTGTCCTCTTCCGTTCAGCATGTTCCCCTACAAAATTCTCCAAAACCATTTTTGCACTAGAATAATTTCTCCGTGTTGAAGCACACATGCAAATGCAACTGTTCAAGATCAACATTTGATATAGAACAGTAGAACACAAACCGTAATACATTTACACAAACAGGCTGCATAAAGTCTCCCTCTCCCTCTCTCTCTAGTGTAGAGTTGGAGGGCAAAATTTAGCCCCATCTTTGTTGATCATGGGAAATTTGAGGTCTGTTGAATGCTATGCCACAACTATCTGCAGGAATTATAATGAGATTGTGCCTCTTCTTATTGAATTTTATTTAGCTGTAGTTGCAAACAGGTCTTAATCACATATTTTGTTTAATGTTTAGTTGTGGAAACTATTTGCACTTTTTGGCTTTCATGTTGCACAATAAATAAATTAGTATGAACGATAACCTTCCCTCGTGACATGTGCACCCTTATTCTGAACTTCTATTTTGTGTTCTCTTCTCAGTCTTACAAACGAGTTGGAGGTCAAAAGCATAATGCTGACATGGGACGTGGAGTAATTGGAGTTGCAGATATCACAGACCTTATTGTATATTTCCAAATATACTTATCTGCCATGTAATTCAGTTCCTGTTACTTTTCCTTGTGGTGTCCCTTGAACAAACTTTTATGTTCCTCTTTTCTGCAGGATGATGAAGATGGTAATTCATGGGTTCTTAACAGTAAACAAGGGTTCCAAGATTGTGAAATGTATGCTAAACTGGAGGAGTGGCTTGGTAGGAAAGCGGATGAATACTGGGATACAAATTTTGACACTCTTGAATTGGTATGAATGCATGATTTAGTTCATATTTGAAAATATTTTAGATAACACTTGCATCTCTGGCCATGAAGTCCTCTTTAATTTTTCTTTGAATTCAATGGTCACTAGATCTCCCAAATGACAATAACAAGGTATAGAGTAGCTGACAGCATATGCTGACAGCTGACACAGCTTTTGATCATGCATATATGGAGTAACAAGTTAACAACCCTCAGTCAAGAAAAAAAGGAGAAAAAGTTGTCCTAACATGGCTGCACTCAGAATATTTAGGATTAATGGATATTTAGATGGGCTGTGTAAAAAAGGACATGAGCAGATTTATTTTGAAAATTACTGAGACAGAATTTATTATAATCAGGGGATAGCTATAGTACATGAACCTTTAATTAAAAATGCTGTCTCAATATTTCTTTCACTATTGTAGGTTGATAAATGGATAATGGGTTAAGTTTATGTAAAAAGTGCATAGATTATGTTATATGTACTATAATCGTTCTCGTTATAGCATGCTCTCAAATCCAGTTTTAGATTGTTGTATACATTAGTTAAGTCCTCATTTTGCCTTCCTTTTCGGTACAGAGCACAGAGAAGACACGCCTCACAAGCACCCCACTTAAGCTACATATAAATTGCATGTGTACATGTGTTAATAATTTTGTAGATCAGGAGATGTGCTTTCCTGTTGAATGCACACAATTGCATTGGCACACTGTCGATCTTGGTCATGACTCATTCCCTCCCACCACCAGGCTACTAGTACTTCCTACTGGTTTGACTTTCAGAATATTCCATTCTCTTCTCTTTTTAAGCACTATTCACTCCATTTAACTTTCTTTATCCAGAGAAAAGGGAGGGAGCGCAATAAGGCTGATCATGAGTGGGTTCAGTGCTACAGCTGTCGTAAATGGAGAATATTGAATGCAGGCTTCGATACAAAGTCTCTGCCAGATGAATGGTTTGTATCAACCAACCATTCTCTTTTAACATTTGGGTTTGCATTTTCTATTGTAAGGGTATTTTTTGTGGCATACCAATGTTATATCAGCTATATGTTAAAGTTCATTTCTTAGTTTGCAAGATCAATTGCACCCTTCTGGGGTGAACTTGATGAGAGATTTCTGTATAGAAAGAATACTAGCCAAGTTCATCTTGTTGGCTCACCAGTTCACCAGTTGAATATTCAGGTTGCAGTTATATTTGGTATAATATAAGATAAAATGGTATTTGCATTGGGAATTCTATTTATTGAGAAAGTTCTGAAATTTCAGGTTTTGCTACATGCCACCATTCAATGGGAAATGTGAGGTTGCAGAGCAACAAATGGCACGTGGTGTCATTGTGATAGGTGAGAAACGATCTGAACATGATAAGCGTGATAGGATTACCCAGCAGGAAGAGGTGGCTAAGGTAAATGCAAGAGAAACTAGGTCCGATGACAGCCAGTCTCAAAAATTTACTCAAGATGAAGATGTGAAGGTAACTAGAAATCCAAATCTTACTTGTACAATTTGTTGGAGGGTAAACTAACGGAAGGAAATAAATTATTCTTGTTATGCCTTCAGGACGTCAAACTAATCTCAACGGTTGTCAACAAGAAAAGGAAATCATCCAATGGGACCCGGTCGATGGACAAAAACAACAGCGAAGATAAGCATGGTGTGTAGACGAAAACACAATCAATGAAAGTGCATATTTTCTGCTGATCTCCTTTTCGTGAACTAACAATCTGCTATCAGATGATGCTGAAGGCGACTCCTCACAAACTCAGCCTGGTACCCCTCGCCCTGTTTTGAAGAGGATACGTAGGGGCCCTGCTAGAAGTTGTAAGCAGTCATGAAGAACGAAAATTGCCAGGTACCTGTTCTTTCCCTTTTTTTCAGCTGTAACGAGGCTTGAGCATTTACTCTCTTGTTATGTTGGAGTCAATTCTCAGAGTCTCACTCACCGTAATATGAAATCTTGCCTGTTCTCTCTTGCTATCTGCTTCATGCCTCTGATTAGTTCTTTTCTCTGCAGCTAGCAATAGATTCCTTTGTTTAGATGCCGATGCGTGATGCTTCTCTTGCCAAAGCAGCTCTTCCCGTGGTGTAGTTGGTTCCCGATTTGTCTCTGCTTGCTTAAGCAAAACTCAACTCATCAATCGTAGCGGCTTGTTTATATATGAAAAAAAAACTGCGACCTCGTCTGTAAGTAGTGTGCATCCTCGCTCATGGAAGTTCTATATATAGGCTTTAGCTTTTAGGTGCTGAAATGTGTACAGTAGCCTGTCAGCAAGCTAGGCGCGACAATTTCGATAGCATGATTGTTGTGTGATGATCATCACCAGTATGACTAGAAAACTTCTTCACTGCACCAGCGTGTGCTTTACTGCTACTCTCTTCGTAGTTTTTCGTCACTGTGCCTGTGGTGAGTGTGAAACCCAGTGCCATTTGCATGTTCACCCAATGATTCATTCACTCCAGGCCTCGCGAATTGATTCAAGAATACTATGCCACATGACATGTCCTACCACAAAGCAGTGTTTTCCCTGTTATTTATTGTGTACTCTACATGCACTTTTTTATGTAGTTTATGCACCTCTATTATGTCACCAACCAAAAAAATGGTACTCCGTACTCAATTGTTTTTAGCTGCAACTACTGATCAACTCTGCGTGAATCAAAGCATCATCTGAAGAAAAAACAATTGATTAGCCAAACATTTTTTTTTGTCAATCCTTCATTAACTGATTAACTCTATAATAATTTCGTTTGCCATGCTGAGCAGATCAAACAACAACATCCAAACCAAAACCAAACCAAAACAGTTGTTTTTCACCTGTATAATATAATTATAACCATAATAATTACAATCATTCCAAGAATGACACCCACATCGTCGACACCTACTCGACGAACTGCTTGCCTTCGAAGGTCTGCGCGAACATCCAGTCCGGCGGCGCGACGCTGTAGGCGACGACCGTGCGGCCCCTCCCGCCGGTGACCTCGAACGACAGCGGCTGGCCGCGGAGGTCGGCGTCGCACTGCCAGTTCTGGCCCCAGTTCCTCCCCATCGGGATCCACCCGGTCCTCGACCCCTTCACCTTCACCGCCGCCACCTCCCCGTCCGCCGCCACGTTCGTGATCAGCACCTGCAGGAAGCTGGCGCCGCCGGTGATGGTGAACCTCATCCCCCCTGCCCTGTCACAGCTCACCCTGCACCACCACCACTCATTCGTTCATTCATTAGATGGAACCCGATATGAGCAATGTGCCGATGTGTTCTGGGACGGAGCTAGAGTATTAAGGGGGCATGCCCAGGAACCCGGTCAAAAAAAATTGTAGCTATACCTATCCTATTTTCACTGTGTGCACCATTCTCAATACAAATTTAGACATCCGTATTAGCTTAAACTTGATATAAGACAGAGTAAATTAAACAAGTAGCACCCCCTCCATCTCACTCTAGCTCCGCCGCCCATGGATGTGTTTGATGCTTTGATTCACGCAGAGTTGATCAGTAGTTGCAGCTAAATTTTTGGTTCTCTTATTGGAGTTGTAGTACTATCTAGAGTTCATCCATCAATGGCTAATGTCATGAAAACCCAAATTGCGGTAGTTTGTTATAAAACTTCATACTTTTTAATGCGAGCCGTTAAAAAAAGTGATGCTTTGATTCATGCGGAATTCAGCAGATTGGCAGTAAGATTTAACCTTATCTTGTTAGAGTAGTAGTACTACTACAGTTCTAGAAAAATGGAATACTTGGAGTGTACTCCTGCATCAGCAGTTGGGGCAATGGGACACACTCATGGCAATTGTCTGAAACTGTGGAGGTGCTCATAATTAACAAAGCACAAGTCAGATTTAAAAAGGGGGAAGCTAGCAGCAGTAATTAAAGATTTAAAGCTGCTCTTTGCTCCATGCAAAGCAGCAGGAAACACGCACTGTCCGCATATTCTGTGTTCCATCTCCAATGATCAAACATCATTCTGAACTTTCGCAAAAGCAGCACTGGTTCAGCCTAGAGAAACACACTCCAAATGCACTACTCAAGAATGATAGCGCCATGCCCTTTTTGCATGGTCAGAATTCACACATCAGCTAGTTGCAGAATGATACGCTACAAGTGATCAATGACCAGCGAGCAAATCATGAACATGATGTGTGCAGTACTAAGAGCAAGTTTAATAGTATAGCTCACTACTAGCTCCAAATCATTTATAGCCAATGTAATAGCTAATTTATACAATAGTTGCTTACTATACTATTAATACTTGGTCCCACCTGTCATACACATATTACGTTTTAGAGTCCGTGCTGCAGCTAGCTACAGATCTATAGCCCACCGCTCTTCTCTCTCTTCCTTTATCTCTTTAAAATATGTTTATAGCTAGCTTATAGCCTGCTATTGTACCTGCTCTAAGAGCAAGTTTAATAGTATAGCCCACTACTAGCTCCAATTCATCTATAGTCAATCTAATAGCCAATTCATACAATAGTTGCTTACTATACTATTAATATATGGTCCCACATGTCATACACACACTGTGTCTTGGAGTCCGTGTTGCAGCTGGCTACAGATCTATAGCCCACTGCTCTTCTCTCTCATTTTTTATCTTATTAAAATATACTTATAGCTGGCTAATAGTCTGCTATTGTACCTGCTCTAATACTCCCTCTGATAGATGAAGTTCCAGAATACGGGCAATCAAACTTAAAACTGCTTGGACTACTCAATCATACTAAGATAGTACTCTCTCCGTCCTAAAATACATTAATCTAGTAGTATTAGATTAGACACAACCTAGTACTACAAATCTGAACACAACTAATTGAGTCCAATCTAGTACTTTTTTTTGCCGCGCCGGCTTTTCCGACCAAACATTGTACCAAGAAGGAGAACATTCAAAACAGTACAGGGAAAAAAAACGAGTCAAAACTCTCACACCAATAGGATCGATAAACAACCCATACTAGCAGAGCCGAAGCTAACACACACTGGATCTAATCTAGTATTAGCTTGCTATATTTTGAGACGAAGCAAGTAGTGAATTTGTCCTAAAAATGTATATCTCCATGTCGCTCTACTCGTTTCACTTCACTAACATATAACTATAAGTAACAAAAACATGTATTGGAGACTATGGTGATGTAAAAGAAAAGTGTGGGAGAAGCTTATTGTTTTACCTCCGGAACTGCACCGGCACAATGTCGGCCTTGGCCTTGGCGACGCGGAGGAACGCGGCCTCCGACATCTCGAAGTGCTCCTTGGGGAAGTTGCACCAGCCGCCGTAGTCGTCGGAGAGTCCGAGGTTGGGCGCGCAGAAGTCGGTGGCCGTCACCACCACCGTCGGGCTGCCGCGGAGGCACCACAGCACGTGGTTCACGCACCGCACCTCGTAGCAGCCGCCGCACGCGCTGCCGCGCCCGAACAGCGCGCCGCTCACGCCGGCGGTGTACCTCCCGTACCTGAAGATGTCCAGGTCGCCGTACCCACAGGCTCCACCACCTTGCATTTGCAGGTTCAAAGTTCAGATTTCAGACAACACATTGCATTCAGACAAAAAATTGATAATTTTTGCTCCGTTGTCAAGTGAGATGGAGATGATCAGCTTTACAGTTAGCCAACAAGATGTCAAGATTAAGGCCCTGTTTCAAGATAGAGTTTTGAGCAGATTATTGCCGTGGATTATTGATTTGATTATAGCAGCAAATTAACATTTTATTTCAATTTTTTTTAACAATTCCAGTAATTCAATAGAAGAAAGTGTTTTTTTTCTTTTTAGGAAACAAGTGGTTTTGTATTGGTATGTATGGAATGGATGAAAAATGAACTTAGGGTGGTACTAGATAGTTTGATCATGTTGAGATGTCCTTGAATTCAGGATATCCCAAGTGAGGAAATGCAGTGTGGTTGGGCTGCCATGAATCTTGATCTGACAATATATGTTGCGTTACTTTGACACTTAATAATCCATGGAGCAATTACTGCAAATGTACTCTCAAGGACTTAAATGTGTACTACGTCATGGACAGTAAACAGCAAGGAAATATCATATGATAGTACCAGATTGCCTGTCATAACTATAGTAGTATTATTGTCAAATGCATTCAATGTGCCTCAGCTTTTCTATAACCTACTTAAAAGGAAAAAAGATAACTGGTACTACTAGGACAGCATTAGTCCAATAATTTAAGGCCCACTTAGTCCAATAATGTAGTATTATCGTTTGTTTTTTTCGTCCGACTAGGAAAGCATTAGTGCACTAATGCACATAAATCTAATGATATTAGACAAAATATTTGATTGGAATGATAGCTTTATTAGCATTGACACCAACATTCTTTTATAACCCTGAAAGAAACCTTTTTACTAACCTTTTTTACAAATTAAAACAAAATGGACCTGCCAACAACAGGACACACATTGGAAGTTCAGTTCGAAGAGTCACAATCTATCTGAAGAAAGAGAAAGGGAAGAACAAGTTTCCGCAGTGAATCTTCACTCCTGTTTCCTACTTCTAACTTGAACTTCACTTCCCACTATGCCGGATCTGCACAATACTACACCATCTGCCCACCATTCATCCTTGCAAACTACATTCACCATCTCCATGATGAATCCATCCAAAGAAAAATGCAGAAAAAGGGCATATGTTCTTGATCCTACCAACTGACAAAGATTCAGAAGCTTAATCTGTTAAAAACACACACACAGATTGCACATACCATCATTCAGCGGGTGCCCCAGGGACTCCTTGATGTAGGTCGCCGAGCCCATCCTCCACTCCTCATACCCGCCATTGCCAAGCCTTATGCAGCCACTCAAGCTCACTCCAGAAAGCAGCAGCAGAAGCAAGAACAGCAGCACTGAGCTCATCACACACACACGCGCCCTGGCTCTACTCTCTGATTATCAATGCCTCTCTTGGAGGGAAGAAGAGTGTCTGTGATGGATTGGAGGAGAGTTCTTGGTGCTGTTCTTTTTGGTATTCTTGTGTTCTTGGTCTGAACTCACTGTGAACTCTGAAGTCTGAAATGTTGCAGTGTTTTGGCCTGTGGTGGGAGACTGGAATCGTGGGTAGTCAAAGATGAGAGGAGCACAGGCACAGCACAGGGGGAGTGGTGGTGGAAGGGGTCCTTCCTTTCTGCTCTCGCTTTATTGGGATTTGCAGCAGCTGCAGACGCGGCGGCTTCCCTTTTAAGGACGAGAAGCGAAGCAATTAGCAAAGGTTGCCTTCTTTTTCTATTACACCCTCGGTAACTTGTGATTTTGCAAAGCAGTAGAATGCTAGTGCACTCATTCCTGTTTCTGCAAATTCCAAATTTCAGTTTTTACAGTTAGGGCCTGTTTAGTTGGAAAAAAATACCCCTACATGTCACATCGGATATACGGATACACATTTAAAGTATTAAACGTAGTCTAATAACAAAAAAAATTACATATTCCGCCATAAAACCGTGAGACGAATTTATTAAGCCTAATTAATCCGTCGTTAGCAAATGTTTACTGTAGCATCACATTGTCAAATCATGGCGCAATTAGGCTAAAAGATTCGTCTTGTATTTTTCTGGCGAACTGTGTAATTGGTTTTTTATCTACATTTAATACTCTATGCATATGTCCAAATATTCGATGTGACAGCGTGAAAAATTTTGTTTGGAAATTAAACAGCCCTTAGCTCATTCCTGTTTCTGTAGATTCCAAAATCCAGTTGTACAGTCAGAGTGATTGTGTGATTGGAGTTTTTCGCAGTTGAGAGTTGTGCTTATCTTGACAGTTTCACCGTTTTTCTTAGAAAAGAAAATCACTAATCAAGAGTGGTTTTGTTCATAGTACAGTGTAGTGTATACACTTTCAGTATAAATGATTCGAAGGTTGATTTTGCCAGCGCCATGGCGTACTGGGTGTAGCTAACGGTGGCATAACACACATGGACTTAGGGCAGGAGCAATGCGAGACACGATATGCGTGTCTCTGCCCGTCTGGCTCTGCAAAATCGGAATCGAAGCCATGAGATCTACAGAGCTAGCGTAAGGCTAGCATCGTCTCGTCATGGTGAAGGATGGCAGCGAACTGGGAATGGAATCGAGCAGGGAAAACACCCCTTATGTTGAAAATTTACTGAATCGCCACCGCTAAACTTTATAGAAAGATAATTTTCATCCTCTCTTAATTTTGTATTGTAATCTATATGAGTGGGAGGACAAATCAACCCTTGGATCATTTACGTTAGTAGTATATATTACCAGTATATTGTACCCTAGAAGTTATCATTAGGAACAGCAATTTTGGTCTCTGAAACAAAGCATTACAACTTTACAAGCAATTAGAGAAAAGCTGATAGAATAACAAATAAATGGATCCCTAGACGAAACAATCTGTCCTTACCTTGATTGATTTCTACCCTCGTGCTAGTGCCAGGCATACGGATTGGGGCCATGAAGCAATGCTCCTTCAGTCTTCAGAGTTCAGATTGGGCAGCATTGAGCCAATCACAGATTCACAGTGACGGACGGCGAGCAGCGGCAGTAAAATAGGATCTGGAGGAAATCTTCATCTGAGGTTAGGGCTGTGTTTAGATCCAAAGTTTGGATTCAAACTTCAGTACTTTTCCATTATATTAAGCTGTCATATACACACAATTTTTCAGTCACATCATCTCTAATTTCAACCAAAATCCAAATTTTGGATCCACTAAACACAGCCTAGCTCGTGCTGACTTTCGAGTCTGGACCAGGAGTCCAGGACAGGGCATATCCCTCCGTTTTATATTATAAGCCGCCTGTTTATTTTTTTAATTAAACTTTTTAAGTTTGGTCAAATTTATAGAGAAATATAGTAGTATTTTCAACACAAAACAAATATCTTATCGAACTATATTCAATGTTAGATTTAATGGAATTAATTTTATATTTTAGATATTATTAAATTTTTCTATAAACTTACTCACAACTTAATAAAGTTTGACTAAAAAAATTAAATGACTTGTAATATGTAATAGAGGGAGTAGTACTCAAAACCGTATTAACCGTCTGATCCATCTCTTGCAAATTACTATCAGCAGGGTTATGATCAACACGACTAGTTTATTTTTTTTTCTCCGGATCATAATGTCATATGCAGAAGTCTGATGGTTTTTACTGCACGGTGTGATACCGAGAGATATATATAGATACTTATGTACTCCCTCTAATTTTTTTTTTGTTTAACGTTCCAGTTCATACTCAAAAGGTGTTTTTTTTACGCTCGCAGTTCAGAAGCCCTCCTCCCGTCCGTAAATTTCCCTTCTTCCCTTCTGCATGGACAAAGTGCAAAAGGATAAGGGTGAAGGGCAAACAAGTCAATTCACAGCTTCCTTAATTTAATCGAACCGGTCGGCAACGCCAAACAAAAAAAACTGGAGGGAGTAGTAGATTTCGCTCATTAAGCCGAGCGTAACAGTGTATTATTATGGTGTTATGAAAATAGATGCATAACGGAGACACGGATTTTACGTGGAAAACCCTCGCGGGAAAAAACCACAGGCACCGACCGGCAATGATCACTATAGAGGAGATGATTACAAACGTAGGGGAATCACAATGGAAACGTCACCCTTTCCGTATGGCTTACAAGAGTATATATAGGGGATAAAAGAAAGACACCTAATAGGAACTCCTACTAGGAAACTAATCCGAATATATTGTGGGCCCAAAATTCGGATCACATATTTAACAATCTCCACCTTGAGACGAATTTCCTCTTGTAGCATAAAAACATCAATCACCAAAAATACCACATGTAGGTAAAATCACCGTGCGCCAAAATAATCTCTAGGACTATACTGTAACACCCACCAAGCTTGAGCAAAGCTCAAACTTAGTAGCAGGAACTGGCTTTGTCATCATATCAGCTGGGTTATCATGAGTACTTATCTTGCATACCTTGACATCACCTTCAGCAATCACACCTCGAATAAAGTGATATCTCACATCAATGTGCTTTATTCTCTCATGGAACATTTGATCCTTTGTAAGGCATATTGCACTTTGACTATCACAAAATATATTAATGCAAGACGTAACTCCACAAAGTTCAATGTACAAACCTCTAAGCCAAATAACTTCTTTACAAGCTTCAGAAATAGCCATATACTCTGCTTCAGTAGTAGATAAGGCAACAGTTGTTTGCAAACTTGCCTTCCAACTAACAGCACATCCTCCAATAGTGAAAACATAACATGTGAGCGATCTTCTCCTATCCAAATCTCCAGCAAAATCTGAATCCACATAACCAACAAGTCCATCTCTAGATCTCCCAAACTGCAAACAAGCACTAGATGTACCACATAAGTATCTGAAAATCCATTGAACAGCTTTCCAATGCTCTTTGCCAGGATTAGCCATGTATCTACTGACAACACTCAATGCATGTGATAAGTCAGGACGAGAACATACCATGGCATACATAAGTGAACCAACTGCACTTGAATATGGAACTCTAGACATGTACTCAATATCATAATCTGACTGTGGACATAAATCTGAAGATAATCTGAAATGTGCAGCTAAAGGAGTACTCACTGGTTTTGCATCATGCATATTGAAACGACGAAGAACTTTTTCAATATAGCCTTTCTGACTGAGATATAACTTGCTAGAATGTCTTTCTCTAGTAATTTCCATACCGAGAATTTTCTTCGCTGCACCCAAATCCTTCATTTCAAATTCACTACTCAATTGTGCCTTCAACTTTGCTATCTCTGATTTGTCTTTTGCATCAATCAACATATCATCGACATAAAGAAGCAAATATATAGCTAAACCATCAACAACTTTGAGATAAACACAGGTATCATAATTGGATCTTCTAAACTTCTGAGAAAGCATGAAAGAGTCAAATCTCTTATACCACTGTCTAGGTGACTGCTTCAACCCATAAAGAGATTTCTTTAACCTACATACTAGGTTCTCTTTTCCAGGAACAACAAAACCTTCAGGTTGCTCCATATAAATGTCCTCTTCTAACTCCCCATGTAAAAATGCAGTCTTAACATTCATTTGCTCTAATTCATAATCATGCATGGCAACAATACTAAGTAAAGTGCGAATTGAACTATGCTTCACAACAGGGGAAAAGACATCATTGAAATCAATACCTGAAATCTGGCTATAACCTTTAGCAACTAATCTTGCTTTGTATCTTTCCTCATCACTTGGAGATAAACCTTCCTTTCTTTTGAAAATCCACTTGCAACGGATATGTTTCTTCTCCTTTGGCAACTTCACCAATTCCCAAGTATGATTCTTTTCAAGTGACTCCATCTCATCATGCACAGCAGTAATCCATCTATTGCAATCGTCAGAAACAATAGCCTCAGAATATGTAGAAGGTCCTGCATTACCTTCAATTTCTTCTGCCACACTCAAAGCATAAGCAACTATGTTCGCTTCTTCAATATATCTTTGAGGAGGTTTAGTATTTCGTTTGGGCTTATCTTTTGCAATAGAACGTTTTGGAGACTGCTGAACAATAGAAGAATCTGAATCTTCAATAACATGTGCATCTTGGTTAATAGCAACATCTTCTTTTTCTAGTGCATGCCCTGAACTGATCAAGTGCACACTTGCTTTCTCCTGACTCTCAACAGGAACATTAGTAGAAGGTTTGTCATGTAACATAACTGATTCATGGAAGACAACATTTCTACTAATCACAACCTTTTTTGTTTCAAGACACCATAACTTATAGCCTTTCACACCAGATGGATAACCAAGCAAAATGCACTTAATAGCTCTAGGCTCCAATTTACCATTATCAACATGAGCATAAGCAGTACAACCAAATACTCTTAAGTCTGAATAATTTGCTAGGGAACCAGACCATACCTCAATTGGAGTCTTCTTATCAATGGCATAACTAGGTGATCGATAAGAAAACAAGCAGTGCAAACGGCTTCCGCCCAAAACTGTTTAGGCAAAACTGCATTAGACAACATACAACGGGCCTTTGATATAATTGTCCTGTTCATACGCTCAGCTATGCCGTTTTGTTGAGGTGTGTGAGGAATGGTGTAGTGACGCACAATGCCTTCAGATTTGCAATATGATTTAAATATCTTAGAACAGAACTCCATCCCATTATCAGTACGAAGGATTTTCACCTTCCTTTCAGTTTGTCTTTCAACCATAGTCTTCCACTCCTTAAACACATCAAAAGCTTGATATTTGTGCTTCAAGAAATAAGGCCAAACTTTTCGTGAATAATCATCAACGATAGTCATCATGTAACGAGCACCTCCAAAGGATGTCTTACGAGCAGGCCCCCATAAATCAGAATGCACGTAATCAAGAATACCTTCAGTAGTATGTGTAGATGTGTTGAACTTCACCCTCTTATGCTTGCCAAAGATGCAATGCTCACAAAATTTGAGCTTCCCGATGCTTTGTCCATCTAGCAATCCTCGCTTGCTCAATTCTGCCAAACCAATTTCACTCATATGCCCAAGACGCATATGCCAAAGATTAGTAGCATCGGAATTAGATAATGAATCAGAAACTGCTGCAACATTACCTAATATAGTTGTACCTCGCAGATGGTACAGGTTGGCAGATTTAATATCAGCTTTCATCACAACAAGAGAGCCTTTAGTTACCTTCAAAATTCCGTCTCCACCGGAATGTTTGTACCCTTTGCGATCAAGAGTACATAAAGACATGATACTTCTCTTCAAATTTGGAATATGCCGCACATCTGACAATGTTCTAATACAGCCATCAAACATCTTGATCTGAATTGTTCCAATACCTGCAACCTCGCATGGTGTATCATCACCCATCAAAACAGTACCACCTTGAACAGCTTCATAGGTGGCAAACCAATCCCTATTCGGACACATGTGATAGGTACATGCAGTATCAAGAATCCACTGGTCACTAGTTTGTGCACAACCAACATAAGCAACAAGCAATTCTGCATCAGACTTCTCATCAGTAACAACCGCGGCTTTACCTTCCTCTTCTTTCTTACCTTTTGGTATATACTTTCCGGTTCTCTTGTCTTTTTCTTATAGTTTCCAACACTCAGAGATATCATGTCCATCTCTCTTGCAATATTTGCATGACTTATACCTACCTCTGGACTTTGATCTCCCACGGTAGCTACTTGAACTTTTGTCGGGATTTGTTGTTTGTGTTCTTCTCCTATTGCTTGCCCCGAACAACCAAGCCTTTTGCTTGTGAATTTGAACCTTCAGAGGGTACCATCTTCTTCATATTTTCTTTGGCATGTAAAGTATCATAAACTTCTTTCAAAGTTAGAGTATCACGACTATAAAGAATAGTATCCCTGAAGTTTGCATATGAGCTAGGCAATGAACACAATAGAATAAGGCCTAAATCCTCTTCATCATACTTTACCTCCATAGACTCAAGGTCAGCAACAATTTCCTTGAAAGTGGAGAGATGGTCCATCACGGACTCATCATCTTGCAACTTTTGTAAAAATAACTTTTGCTTCAGGTGCATCTTACTGGTCAGATCCTTAGTCATGCATATCTGTTCCAGCTTCAACTACAGCCTAGCGGCTGTCTCCTCGTTAAGCACCTCCTGCAAAATATTGTTAGATAGGTGAAGATAAATATATGACATAGCCTTACGATCCCTTTTCTTCTCATCGTCGAACCAATCCTGTCTCCTCTTGTCAAATCCAGCAAGTGCATCATCGAGGTCTTGTTGTGCAAGAACGGCTTGCATCTTCACTTGCCATAGTGAGAATCTTGTGTTTCGGTCCAGGAGCGGTAGATCATACTTCAAACTCGCCATGGGAATTAATCCTGAATTTGCTTGTAAGAAATTAGGGTAAACCTAGCAAAACGAGAACCTCTGGGTGCACTTTCTGTGTGCACGTAGCGTAGATCTGTAATCTTCCTGCTACACAAGCTTTGGTGGCGGTAACAATTTTCACGTGAATAAAAATCACTTGAACAGGCTGGCAGGCTGGCTGCCCTATTTTCTTTTTCTCCTCGGGACACGTGCTACTGGATGGTATGGACGCTGCTCGCCTGCTCCTCCTCCTGGCTTCTCTGTGCTTCGCCTGGGCGGCTGCTGCTGCTTTGATCTTCTCGCGAAGGCGCGGGACGAGGCCGACTCGGAGTCGACGGATACAGAACAGAACAGATTGATTCGGTGGAACGACGAACACGACGACGCGTGCCGCCGATTAGATCGATTCCTTCGATAGGGAAAAATCACCGGTGGCCGGGACTATAGTAGATCGATTACCAATGCTTTGATACCACTTGTTATGAAAATAAATACACAACGGAGATACAAATTTTACGTGGAAAACCCTTGCGGGAAAAAACCACGGGCGCCGACCGGCAATGATCACTATAGAGAAGATGATTACAAACGTAGGGGAATCACAATGGGAACGTCACCCCTTCCCGTACGGCTTACAAGAGTATATATAAGGGATAAAATAAAGACACCTAATAGGAACTCCTACTAAAAAACTAATCCGAATATATTGTGGGCCCAAAATTCGGATCACATATTTAACATAGGCAAATTTTGCTACATGACACTGCAATTTCGTGGTTTTAGCCGTAGGACACTGCCCGACCTCACTTTTGAGGAAAACACTCTATAAACGTGGTAATTTGTCAATAGACACCGCGCTGATTAAAATAATAATTTCGGTTAAAAAGGAGAGAGAAATCACGTGAAAGTTCTAAAATACCCTTGGGCCCATATTTCATATCTTCCATCTCTTCTCTCTATCCCCGCTACGCCGCCGCCTCGAGGACCTCGGCGCTGACGTCTTCCAGGAACAGCTTGGGCATCACCTTGCTGCCCACCCTGAACGACGACGACCCGTCCTCCTTCCTGACGTCGGCAAAGCTCACCATGACCATGAGATTGGTTGCCCGGTCATGGCCGAGCAGGAGCAGCACGGGGTAGATGCTGTACAGCAGCAGCAGCAGGAGTCCGCGGAAGAGTCCCCCGGCCTCCAGCGCGACGAGTATGAAGTACGGGAAGGTCGACGGCAACATGAGCTGACCGCCCTCCACCTTGCACACCGTCACGTCCGCCGCCGCCGCCGGCAGCTCGTCCGACGACGACGGCCGCCTGACGATGCGTGGCGGCGGAGACGGAAGATGCGCATGGAGGACTGCTGCTCGCCGACGACACGCGGCTACCGTTGCTCGCCGACTACGCGCTGCTTCAGGGTGCCGTCATCGACTCTGCGGCGGCGCCAGCGACGACAGCCGCCTGACGACGTGTGGTGGCGGCGGAGGAGGATGGGCATGGAGGACCGCTACTCGCCGACGACACTTGGCTGCCGCTACTCGCCAACTACGCGCTGCTGCAGGGCGTCGTCATCAACGCTGCGGCGGCGTCGGCGACGACGGCCGCTTGATGATATGTGGTGGCAGCGGAGGAGGATGGGCATGGAGGACCGCTGTTCGCCAACGACACGCGGCTGCCGCTGCTCGCCAACTACGCGCTGCTGCAGGGCGTCGTCATCAACGCCGCGGCAGCGCCAGCGACGACGGCCGCTTGACGACGTGTAGTGGCGGCGGAGGAGGATGGGCATGGAGGACCGCTGCTCGCCGACGACAAGCGGCTGCCGCTGCTCGCTGACTTCACGCTGCTGCAGGGCGCCGTCGTGGACGCTGCGGCGGCGCCAATGTCCACGGAGTGGAACGCCGGGAGCGGATTCACCGGCATCTCCACTGACCCGGCCACCGCCACGACAGCACCGCCACGGCATCGGCCATGGAAGTGTGGGAAGAGGGGATAGAGAGATGGAAGATATGACATGTGGGCCCAAGGGTATTTTAGAACTTTCACGCGATTTCTCTCTCCTCTTTAACCGGAAAATATTATTTTAATCGGTGCGGTGTCCATTGGCAAATTACCACGTTTATGGAGTGTTTTTTTCCTGAAAGTGAGTTCAGGCAGTATCCTACAGCTAAAACCACGAAATTGCAGTGCCCTGTAGCAAAATTTACCTTTTAACATATGGCCCTACGGCAGGATCAGTCAGCAGGCAACCAACCCTCCAGCTGTTAACATAGGCCTATAACTCAAGGAATAGTTATAAAGCAAATAACATTAAGAAACAGTTGAGCAAATCAAAACAAGCAGCAACCTTCTGGAAATATTTGATGTATTGATGGGAGCATTTCTTGTTCAACTCATTTGAATGTTCTGCCAACTTTCGTAAAGAGGGATTGTTCACTTTGGTGCCACTTTTATCCCTACCATATTTGAGAAATGCCATATTTTGGTATATTTTGACGTTACCAAAACTTATAGTGTAGTATGTGTTTCGTTCAAAGCCTTACCATAGATAGAGTGTTGAGTGTGGAAACTTTCAGAATTACAAATATTTGGTAGAGTAGCAACGATAAAAATATGCTTGGTTTGTTGTCATATTAAATCTGGTAATGCTGAAGTTTGGTCGATTAGTGACAAGTCCTTAGAGCCTGTTCAGATCGTAGCCAAAATAAACCTTACTAAATTTTGGCATAAGTAATGCCAAAATTTTGACAATTTGATAATATTGCCAAGTTTTGACATGATTTTTTATGTATTTATCAGAGTTTGCTAAAAAAACAAAATAGATGCACATATTTGATAACTTTTAAAAAAATAGTATAGTTTGAATGGCTTTAATGTGAACATGATAACAATCCGGTTCAGGTGGGGTTGGCCGAGGCCCAATAACTTGAGGTTGCCCGGACCCCAACAGTTCATAGGCATACCCACTCGGGAAAAGGTCCAATCTCCCTAAAAGACTAGTACAATAGGAAAATGGTGGCTCTTCCTTTTAAGGTGGCTTCCTCCTCCCAAGCTAAGCAAGGTGGGATTATTCAAAGCTAGGCTCACACGGTCGCCGCCCGACTTTGGGTCGACTTCCTCCTCCCAAGCTAGACTTTGGCGTCGGCTTCCTCCTCCCAAGCAAGGTGGGATTATTCAAAGGCTTACACGATCGCCGCCCGACTTTGGCATCAGCTTCCTCCTCCCAAGCTAGACTTTGGCATCGGCTTCCTCCTCCCAAGCTAAGCAAGGTGGGATTATTCAAAGGCTCACACAAGCAAGGTGGGATTATTCAAAGGCTTACACGGTCGCCGCCCGACTTTGGCGTCGGCTCACACAAGCAAGGTGGGATTATTCAAAGGCTTACACGGTCGCCGCCCGACTTTGGCGTCGGCTTCCTCCTCCCAAGCTAAATAGCTAGACTTTGGCGTCGGCTTCCTCCTCCAAGCTAAGCAAGGTGGGATTATTCAAAGGCTCACATGGTCGCCGCCCAGCGGGTAATAGTGGAGGATGTCCTCATCATGCCCCCCCCCCATTAACAAGGGCCCAGCTCTGATACCAAATGATAACAATTCGGCCCAGGTGGGGTTGGCCGAGGCCCAATAACTTAAGGTTGCCCGAACCCCAACAGTTTATAGGCACACCCACTCGGGGAAAGGCTCAATCTCCCTAAAAAACTAGTCCAATAAGAGAAGGGTGGCTCACCCTTTTAAGGTGGCTTCCTCCTCCCAAGCTAAGCAAGGTGGGATTATTCAAAAGCTCACACGGTCGCCGCCCGACTTTAGCGTCTTTACCAGCGGGTAATGATACAGGATGTCCTCATCAGAATAACCCCTTAATCTCATATTCTATAGTTCTACCACCTCTCCTTATTCTAGTAATACTATTTGATTTTTACCTCTTGGAGAACTCTAGGAAGGCTTGGATAGCCTCCTTTCTTGTCAGTAGATCTTGGAGAGTTGGAGAGATGCTCCATGCCCTGCTCCTGCTCTACTGATATATCCATGCTTCTCGGAAAAACAGCCTTTCTTTCCATCACCGCCCATGCCTGAGTTCTCAGATATATTTTTTTATAAAAAAATGATAAAATTCGTCACTTCGTTTATCATCGGAATTCAAGCCCGTTGAATTATACTAAGGTTCGAAGCAACAATGGTCGGAATATTTCATTTGCAAACCAGGATGCTCTTTTTTTTCCCCTTTTTTTTTCAGAACAGAGGCAAACCAAGACGCTAATTAGTCCACGAATTCAGCCATTGACGGTCCCTAAAGAATTCAGCGTACTATTTTCTTGTCGAAGAATTAGGCCCGCAAACAAATTCGGCTGATTTTTTATTTTTATACATTTTTATTAAACTATTTAAAAATACTTTTTGTTTAAAAATTTGCAAATATAGATGCCCCGTAGGAGGGTGTTTTTTAAGGAGTAAGAAGGTCTAGATGTAAATTTTTATTGTATTTAGACCTTGTTTTTGCTAGTTTTAATTACTCAAAAACTAGTAATTCTTATTCAACATTTTAAATGAAAAAGTGATAAACTACAAAGCTGTAGTTCTTATCAAGATATATAACTTTTATATAAAGTTTGTTTCTATCCAATGTCGTTTGAAATATCGATATAAGATTTTGTTAAAATAAGTTTAAGATTTTTAACGAATATTTGGACACATAAACGATCTTAAATAGAAAAGTTGTACATCTCCTCAAACTCTACAATTTTGGTATAAAATTTAATTTCATCCAACTTCATATGATATATATTTTTAAATTGCAAATCATAAAGTTGACAAAGCTATAGCAAAAAATTTACATTTAAGTCCCTCAACGCTCTCCTAGAGGATTTTAGGGGTATATTTCTGTAATTTCTGAAAACATAAAATTATATTTTTAATTCTTTTGAAAAAGTATAAATAAAAATTAATTCGTCCTGGAGAATTAATAAAAATGAATTCGGTCCTCAAGTGGATTCAGCCTACTGATTTCCCATCAACAAACTCGATCCACTCATCTCCGTCAACGAGTTCTGCCCACTTAACTCTCGTTAACAAGTTCGGCCCACCAGCGAATTTAGCCCACCTATTTCCCTCAACAAATTCGGACCACAAGTGAATTTGGCCCGGTTAATTACCGTCAACGAACTCGGATGGAATAAGTTCACCGGGGTCTCTCGACTTAACAGTGAGATTTTATGAGGTCCATTAACCACAAAACTAGAAACGTGGACCGATAAACTCTCTCAAATCGTTCACCGGAGGTCCCTCGGCAGTATTTTTGCCCGGTTTTGCTGACGTGGCATCCTAGTCAGCAAAAAAAATTAAAAAAAAAGTACGTGGGACCCATATGTCAGCTGCACATCTTTTTTTTTTCTCTTTTCTTTACCTTCTCTTCTCTTTACTCTCTTCTCTCCGATAGAGGACGGAGCGACGATGGCGAGCGCGGGATGCAGGAGGCTGGCGGCGAAGCGGTGGAGGGCAAGCACGACAGTAACTGGCCGCCTTTCCCCTCCCCTATTTGGGCATCTCCCATTGACCACCTCTCCCTCTCCCATCCTCTCCACGCGTCGTGCCGACGGGATAGGGGGGAGCGTCGGTGGAGGAGGAGGGGTTGAGGGGACGGGCGCCTCCTCCAAATCGTCTTCTGCGACAGCGAGTAGGTTGTCCATCACACGGCATTGGAGGGGGCGTAGGTTAGGATGGACATGCCAAAGCCGCGGTACAGGCCAAAGGAGCCACATCACTTGCGCCGCCACGGCGGCGGTGAGCCCTGCGCTCGGCGCCAGCTGCCGCGGAAGCCACGTGCTCTGGCGCGCCGAGGGCGAGTGCGGCCGGGCCCACAGCCGAGCACGTGGCTCTAGCGCACCCATGTAGAGCGCGCGTGCGGGGATGGTGCCCGCGAGGGAGGTGGCGAAGCCGCGGTAGAAGGCGAGGAGCCCCTCACTCCGCAAGATGGTGGTGGCCGCAGCGACGGCGGAGGGCGGGAGCACCCCTGCCGACGACGACGCGGCGTGCGCGGGTGGGGCGGGGGAGGGGTGACCTGGAGGCGCGTCTTGAGGACGATGGCGGGGTAAAGCGCGGTGGAGACGGCGAAGAAGAGGCCGACGCCGAGGACGCAAAACCTCCACTTGTCGAGCCGGTCCTCTTAGCCCGGAGGGAAGCGGCGGTGGAGGAGGCACCCGTCCCCTCAGCCGCCGCCGCCACTGATGCGACGCTCCACCCCCTCTCCCGCCGGCCTCATCTCCGCCCTCTCCGGCTGGCACTATCGCCTGTTCCTCCCGAGCCCGGAGCCACCGCTCGCCCGCCGCCGCCGCTCCGCCGCATCCGCACTCGCGAACCACCGCTCGCCCGCCGCGCCCCCGCTCCGCCTGCCTCCGGATGCGCGTCGCTGCTGCTCCCCCTATGCGCCAAAGAAAAAAGCGATTAAGAAGATCAATGCTGACTAGGATTGTTGACCTCACTTTTTGTGTCACTTACATGTGGGCCCCACATATTTATTTTTTATTTTTTGCTAACTAGGATGCCATGTCAGCAAAATCGGGTAAAAATACTGCTGAGGGACCTCCGGTGAACGGTTTGTGAGAGTTTAGGGGTATACATTTCTGGTTTTGTGGTTAAGGTATCTAAAAAACCTCGCTGTCAAATTAAGGACCTCCGGTGAACTTATTCCAACTCGGATTTGCTGATCGCGAATCCTATTTTTTCTGTTACCGAAATTCGAATTTGCCCCAAGTTTTGAATTCGAAAGCCTACTTGAATTCGGTAGATGGACTTCGCAAGTGATCTTTTTTTCTTAAAAAAAATGTCACCGGGTAAAAGACACCCACTGTGTTCTAGTGTTATGGATGGGAACTTCTTCTCCCCAACGTAAAATTCATATAATTAATTAAATATTAACTTAAAATACTTAAAAATAAATTAACATGAATTTTTAAATGTAAATTTTCTATAATTTTCTATTATAAAAGCATATCGTACTAGTGAAAGCGTGATAAGGAGTTGGGAAAATGGATTTAGACTTTGTCTGGTAAATGGGATTGGAAAATAATATCCAACCCTCCAAAAGACAATATTGCATCCTAGTTATCTATTCTACACATCTCATTTAATCTTAGCCATTCATCCATTCCTCTTTTCCAATCCCATCTACCATATTCCATTTGCTAAACACACTCTTAAAAGAACACAGCCGGCCTAGCGGCTGAGCCTAAGGAAGCGTTGAAAGTCAAAGTCTTCATCTGAGTTTAGTACTACTAGTATCTGCGTCCGATCGGATCCTGCCTTCATTCCCCCTTCGGATTCAGGTCTCGCGTCAAACGCGGTTTGAAGATTATTTCGAGTGCCTTCTTCGAGGAGATTGGAAGCTTGGAGCTCTCATCCTTCCAATCAGGTAGATATGCTCCTCCTCTTCACTTTCGCACCTAGCTGTGTGGCTGTGTGCGTACGACCTAGCTAGCTTCACCTCGTTTATACTAAGAACTCGATCTTTGGTGCATGAATTAGGTCTTTCTTTCTTTTCGTATGGTTTGTTTATTTTGCGAGGGAATAAGGACATTTTGATACTTGGGATCAAGGAGTTTCCGAGACTGTTTATTTGGAGCAGCATAGAGGCATAATCCGCAGTTTGATCCGTATCTAGGGAGCGCATTTTTTTTTCTGTAATTAATTAGGAAGGGAGATATCGGTTTGGAGGTCCAATAATTTGAAAATATATATGTTGTTATCCTTAAACTAACTGTCTTATTAATCAATGTTAGATACATCAGTTGAAAGCTGTAAGGAGAAATTGATGAACTAAGACAGTATATTGAGCAACATGGCCACTGTACCACTAGCAACTGGAGTTGGATGGGTGGTTTCTCCTGTCATCAAGCTCATGTTTGAGAAGGTCCAGTCATACATATCAACCCAGTACAAGTGGCAGTCCAATTTGGAGGATGACCTTAAAAAGCTCGAGACTATGTTAACTGAAATTTTGTTGGTGGTGGGCACTGCAGAAAGGCGGAGAACACTTGATTGCAATCAGCAAACTTTACTTCGCCAGCTGAAAGATGCTGTCTATGATGCTGAGGACATCTTGGATGAATTTGACTACATGCTTCTGAAAGAAAATGTTGAAAAGCGAAATCTCAGAAGCTTAGGCTCCAGTTCTATTTCCATTGCTAAGCGTTTGGTTGGCCATGATAAGTTCAGATCCAAGTTAAGAAAGATGCTTAAAAGCTTGAGTAGAGTAAAAGAATGTGCTGACATGCTTGTCAGAGTGATTGGACCAGAAAACTGTAGCTCACACATGTTGCCTGAGCCGCTCCAATGGCGTATTACCAGCTCATTTTCACTTGGTGATGTTGTGGTCGGTCGTCAGAAGGAGCGAGATGAACTAGTGAACCAATTGTTGGAACAAGTAGACATACCTAAGTCAAGAAGCGATGGAGCAAGACCAGCATCATCAGAGGTAATAACCATAGTCGGTACTGGTGGAATTGGAAAAACTACTTTAGCTCAACTTATTTACAATGATAAAAGAATAGAGGATAATTATGATATGAGGGCATGGATATGTGTCTCACATGTCTTTGATAAGGTCAGAATCACCAAAGAAATTCTAACATCTATTGATAAGACCATTGACCTAACAAATTTCAATTTTAGCATGCTCCAAGAAGAACTCAAGAACAAAGTAAAAATGAAGAAGTTTTTACTTGTGTTGGATGACGTTTGGTATGATGAAAAGGTTGGAGGGCCTATAAATGCTGATAGATGGAGGGAATTATTTGCTCCTTTATGGCATGGTGTGAAAGGAGTCAAGATTTTAGTTACAACTCGAATGGATATTGTTGCAAATATATTAGGTTGTACCACTCCGTTCCCTTTGAGTGCTCTGGAGAGTGAAGATAGCTGGGAACTTTTCAGAAGATGTGCATTTAACACTAGAGATCCAAAAGAACATCTGGAAATGAAGTCTATAGGTGAACACATTTTGCAAAGGTTGAATGGCTCAGCATTAGCTATAAAAGCAGTTGGTGGTCATCTTAGTTCAAACTTCAACAGTCAAGAATGGAATCGAGTTCTAAATAAGGGTCTATCAAATGAGAAAGATATCATGACAATTTTACGTCTAAGCTATGAATGCTTGCCAGAGCACCTTCAACAATGTTTTTCTTTCTGTGGTTTGTTCCCAAAAGGTTATTATTTTGAGCCTGATGTATTGGTGAACATGTGGATAGCTCATGAATTTATTCAGGATGGTACACACACCTATGAAAGTTTGAGAAGCACTGGAAGAGGTTATTTTGATGACTTGTTATCTAGATCATTTTTCCAGGCACTTCAGTATGGAGGTACAGTACAGTATGTTATGCATGACCTCATGAACGATCTTGCTGTCCACATATCCAATGGTGAGTGCTACAGAGTAGAAGTTGATGAACCTGAAATTTCGCCAGCAGTTCGACATCTGTTTATACCAGCTGAAAGAGTTGACCTACTTCGTGCCTGTAAATTGCAAAAGCTGCGTACACTAATAATTTGGAACAAATACATGCATTTTTGCTCAGGAGTTTGTTTGGAAGCTGATGTTTTCAAGGAGTTCAAGAGCATGCGATTATTGGATTTGAGTGGTTGTTGCTTAAATAGTTGGCCTGACTTCATAAATCATATGATACATCTACGGAACTTGAGACTCCCAAATATCGATCCACTACCTGATTTTCTCTGCAATCTTCACCATTTACAAATGTTATCTGTGGAACCGCATTCATGTTTTTTACGTACAGGACCCATCATATTGCCAAAAAACCTGGATAAGCTGAGCAGTATTCAGCAGATTGATATTCATAGCAACCTTCCTGTTGATTTAACTTCTGTGGGGCGTATACCATATATTAAGGCAGGCGGAGAATTATGTGTTGAAAAGACTAAAGGTCAGGGACTAGAGGTGCTAAGGGACCATGATGAACTCCAGGGGTTCCTTACAATTACATCTCTTGAGAATGTGAAAAACAAGAATGAAGCAACTAATGCACAACTAGTCAACAAGAGTCAAATATCTGGGTTGAAGCTGCAGTGGGGTTCTTCTAATGCATGTAGCAAGTCAGAGGAAGAGTATGCTGTGCTTAATGCTTTAAGACCTCACCCTGGCCTTGAGGAATTGATTGTTGATGGATACCCAGGTTGTACATCTCCATCTTGGCTGGAATCCAACTGGCTATCTAGATTGGAACACATTAGCATTCATGATTGTGCATGTTGGAAATTGCTTCCACCTTTAGGTGATCTACCATCTCTCAGGGAGCTTCATTTTGATAAAATGAAGGCATTAGAATGTATATGCACGTCTTTCTATGGGGTTGCTGGTTTTCCCTCCCTAGAAACACTGGAACTGAAACAACTGCCTGAACTGGCAGATTGGTCTTCTGTTGATTATGCTTTTCCTGCTCTTCACGATGTATCCATCAGAAGGTGCCCAAAGCTGAAAAAGCTGCCACCAATCTTCCCTCCACCTGTAAAATTGAAAGTGTTCCAATCCATCATTGGCACGTGGCATACTGATCATCGCTTGGACACATATATTACTCGAGAGGTTAACTTAACTAGCCTTTTGGATCTACATCTTCATTATCCAGAATCTATGGAATCCACAGACATCAGCTTTGATGGAGCAGGCATATCAAACAATGAGCTTAGAGATCAAAGGCACAACCTCCCCAAAGGACCGTTTATCCCTGGATGCTCTGATTTTCCTAGTGCATTTCTGACGATCACTGAAATGGAAATAGTAAGCTGGCCCAACATAACATTATTACCGGACTTTGGTTGTTTTCCTACCCTCAAGAACTTGATCATAAAGGGTTGCACCGAATTGAAGGAATTACCTCAGAATGGCAACCTGACAACATTGACAGATGTGCTTATAGAACACTGCAACACTCTAGTATCACTGAGGAGCCTGAAAAACCTTTCTTTCCTCACCAAACTGGAGATCAGAAGTTGCCTCAAGTTAGTGGCTCTGCCTGAGATGGTTGACTTCTTCTCCCTTAGAGTCATGATCATACACAATTGCCCTGAACTTGTTTCTTTACCTGAAGACGGTCTTCCTCTGACCCTTAACTTTTTGTATTTGAGCGGATGCCATCCATTGCTAGAGGAGCAGTTTGAATGGCAACATGGCGTTGAGTGGGAGAAGTATGCCATGTTGCCATCATGTTTCTATGCTGATAAATCGCTGGAAGATACTGAAGGTAATCCATCACCACTACAATTTTGATGAGGATAAATCTAGAAATTTGTTTGTTGCTAAATATTACCACAACCAAGTAACCAACTGATTCGTGCTAGTGCCAACCTTCTGCAGATATAGTTGAGGAAGTACTTCGCGAGAATGATATAATCGAGTGGTCAATCCAGACCAGTCTACTGCATCCAAATCATTCTGCAGCAAGCTCTTCCAGTTTTCTTCAGTGAGTTATCTGGGAATCTAGCACTTGTGGCATTGATTGCAAATTGGTCACTGGGCACACTGCGCACCGGTGCTGTTAGTCGGCTTGTGCTTGCCCATGGCTGGACAATTGGGCATTAACTGTGCAGATAACCTATCATAAAATTCATTTGCGCGTTCCATTTTAATCAGGCCAATTTATTATGAGGTTTGTGCATTTTCGCTTCTAAACCTACTCTTTTTGAGCTGCAGAACATTCATCAGTCATTGCTTACAGTTTGTACTCTTCCACAGGATGCAATGTATTCATGTGCACGTTTGAACATCAAGACCATGGTTCTTGTGGAGTTTCTTCTCTGTTTTTTTTGGAAATAATTGAGTATGTATTTTTTGTTTGAAATCAGATGGATAATTGGGTAGGCAATACATCATATGTATTTTTCTGACTTGTTAAATACACTAGATATTGAAATATAACATGGCCTTTTTAACCATATTTTCTGTACGAACTAATGTACAATGTGTGCTGGATTGCTAGAGGGATAGCTAATTCTCAACATGCCTATTGTCTGCCATTCACAGAAGTTATGTTTGGCTCATTACTGTTGTGTAATATCCCTGTACATTTTTGCCATGTTGCTTTTGATCTGGTGATCTGCAAAAAAAGTGCAGGCTTCCAGCTGCAAAATACTTTTTTTTCGAGAAGGGTATTTTTTACCCGGCCTTAAAATACGATCTTATGATTCCTGTCATCCTCTGTAGGGTCATGCTATATGCTCAGTTTCAGTGTTTAGCATCTTCCTCTCCATGATTCCATGTCTCTGCTTTAATTATTTTTTTGTTCTCTTGTCAATTTTCAGAAAGAGGTTCTGGTGCTCGTGAAAACATTTGTCGGGTTCAGCAATTCTGTTTTCATGAATGATTCCATATGCAAAATGGGAGAGTTTATCTAGAGTCGACGGGGAGAAGATGCACTCGAACGGAAATTGGAAGCTGCTTCATACCAGATCTAGGTGGCATGCCATGACTTCAGAAATTAGATTTGTACCATTGCCCTCAGGCGATGCAACTGTCCGAATCTGGCCACCAGACAACGATGAAGGAACTGAATCTATGATCTTGCATTGGCCTATCATCTCTGGAAGGGTTGTGTGATCTTGTTTCCCTTACAAAGCTGTATGTTATTGATTGCTCTGATCTGTTGCAGCTTCATGATATGGATGACTTTTGCTCGCTTCGTTTTCTGAAGATCGATCAGTGCCGTCAGTTGAGGTCACTGCCCTGGAGTGGTCTTCCTGTATCACTTGAGACATTCATCTTGTTTGGAGGGGACTCCTAATGGGCGCGTGCTCGCTGGCTGTCTAGCTCGCGCAGCCGCACGCACCCCTTCTACTGCTGATTAGTGTTAATGACATTCATTAGTGTTAAAGATAATTTTAGTATTAGTTTTTTTTAAAAAAAAGATACATAAACAAAACTTTCAACTTAGACTTAAAAACTTTCAAATCAAAAATTTGAAATTTTTAATTTAAGATTTTTTGAAAATTTTCAACTTAGATTTAAAAATTTTAAAGTCAAGATTTAAAAACTTTTAACTTAGATTAAAAAGCTTTCAATTCGGATTTGAAAACTTTCAACTCAGGATTTGAAACTTTCAACTTTGAAAACTTTCAATTCAGGCTTGAAAACTTTCAACTCAGATTTGAAACTTTCAATTCAGATTTAAAAACATTCAACAAGGATTTGAAAACTTTCAATTTAAACTTGAAAACTTTCAACCCGGATTCAAAAACTTTCAACTGGAGATTTCAAACATTCAACTCAATTTTTTTTAAAAAAATCAGGTCAAGATTTGAAAATTTTTAACTCAAATTTAAAAACTTTCATCTCAAAATTCAAAATTTTTATTTAAATTTGAAAATTTTCATATCAAAATTCAAAACATTCAATTTAAATTTGAAAAACTTTCAACTCAAATTCAAAACTCTCAACTGATATTGAAGGTGAAAGGATCAGTTTATAAAATATTGCAAAAAAATCACGCGCGTGTGCGAAAAAAAGAGCGATTTCCAAAAAAAAGGGGAAAAAACAGAGTGATTTCCAAAAAAAAAGAAAAAAAACTATGGAAATCCCGGAAAGAAAAAAAGGAAAAAACACTTGTCGCGGGATCAGAAATTAATCACGTAAAGTCATTAGTTGCTCGATACTAATCATGATTTGGTTCTGGGCTCTGTTTCCAACGGCGGCCCATAAGGCCTAGCATGCAGCAGCGCGCGTCTGTGCGAGCAACACATCTGGCGCGTGTGCGCCCATTAGCATTTTCGTTGTTTGGATGCCATCAAGCGCTGGAGGAGCAGTTTCAGCGGAAAGAAGGTCCAGACTGGGACAAGAAGCGGGGAAGAGATCCGGGCGCCCAATGGCATTCATCACAATCCAACAGAATTGTGCGGATTCCGGGCGGAAGATCATGATGTGGTCAATCGTTTCGTCGTGCTGGTCGCAAAGCACACACCTCGCCGGGTGAGGCAGGCAAGCCTCGCGGCCTCAGTCGATCCGCTGTCCAGCAACGACGATGAGCCACAAGCCACATGAAGTATCGGCAGCGGTGCGGCGTTTTGTTCCTCCAGACCAAGTTCACTGGGAATTTTTCTCTTCCAATGAATGAACATTGCCAGATACGCCGATCGAGCCGTGTAACATCCTGTGGTTGTCCAAGTCCAAATTAACTTATCTGGCTGATTGACGATCAGGGTCGTGGTTGAGACGGCAGACCATAAGTGCAGGTATTCCAAGAATCTGCCCCCTCAATCCGTAGCGAACCCAACTTCTGTGTCGCAAAGCATCAGCCACCGATCTTTGACGGCGAATCCTCTTGAGAACCATGTCGTAAATTTTTGAAAGAGTAGACGGCAAGAGCATTGCCGGATATATTAGAAGAGAACTAGAGTTCAGATTACAACCAACTCAGTTTTCCTGGGTAGGAGAAACCGTAGGGGACCAAAATTACGTAAGGTCTAAATTCTCCCTAATCAAGAAGGCTACTTGCAGCGGCGATAACGATTTTTTTTTTTGGAAGACACGCCTATTACGCTCTAGCCAAACATGCCACCAGGACGTTAGTAGCATCCCTATAATTTTCTTACGATCACTTGTTGGTCTGATGGATTCCAGACCCTCCATCCAATCCGCAATTGATTGGGAATCAGTATGTATGTGTTGGTAGCCATGCCAGTCGCAAATTTGCTTCCATACTGTCTGTGTGAAGGCACAGTCTTTCGCCAAATGAGTTGCATCCTCAAAAGCATCCCTGCACAGACTGCAGATCCAATCGCAGGGCCAATGGCGGATCAACAGATTTTCTGCCGTTAAGGTTCGTTTATGTAAAATCAACCAACCAAAGAAGCGATGTTTGGGTTCAGCTCGGGAACTCCAGATTAAGGAGAAGTTTGCAGGTGCAGTGGTTCCATTGAATTGTACCAAGTAAGCACTTTTAGTCGAGTACTGTCCATTTCCTATCCAGTTCCAAGTGATATCGTCCTTAACATTTTCAGCAAGAACAACCTGTCTTAGTCTGTCGCCCAAGTGGCCTAGATCGTTGATTTCCTCCACTGTAGTGATTTGGTGTAACATTGCAAGCCAGTGGTTGTTTGAAAGCTCGTTCCTAACACAACCCGATTTTCTTTTAGCCAATCTGAAGATTGAAGGGGCCAAGTTTTTCAGCGATTGCCCTTCCAACCAGTTATCCATCCAGAAGTTTGCGGTCCTTCCATCTCCAATTTTAATTGTTGTTCCTGCTCTGAAAAGGTCTCTATCAAGCTCATTGCAAGGGGTTTGCGTGTTGTTCCAGGGCTTAGAATCATCCTTCCATTCAATCCAAAGCCATCTAAGTCTGAGCGCTCTCGCAAATTTTTCAAGGTTTAGGATTCCCAAACCTCCTAAATTTTTTGGCTTGCAGACATTTTGCCAGCATACCAGACTGCTTCCACCACTCACATTCTCAGGTTCATCACCCTTCCAAAGGAAAGCCCTTCTGAGGCGATCAATCCTTTTGTAAAGCCATTTGTTCTGCTGCAGAACCGTGAGATGGTAAATTGGCGTTGATGATAAAGTTGATTTAACCAAGATTTTCCTTCCCGCTGAGGTGAAGAAGCGGCCCTTCCAGCCAAGGATACGAGCACCAACCTTGTCAATCAGCGGTTGGAGATCAACTCTTCTGAGCTTTTTAGTGTGTAGCGGGATTCCAAGGTATGTACAGGGGAAGCTTTTCTTAAGGCCGGGGAAGTGTGTTAGTGCCAGATCAAGGTTAACATTATCACAGCTGATCGGGTAAATTTCAGTCTTTTGCAGGTTCACATGAAGACCACTACAATTTCCAAAAGCGTTAAGGATTTTCTTAAGTGCCTGCAGTTCCAACTGGTCTGGCTTGATAAAAATAGCCACATCATCAGCATATAGAGAAGACCTGAATCGCCGTCGAACCTGTAATAGAGGAGAGAAAATCCCAGCTTCGTCTGCTTTTTGGATCAGCTGTTGAAGAGGTTCCATGGCAAGAACCCGATCGATCAGCTGTCTCCCAAGGCAAAAGAACCATGTCGTAAATCGACGGCGCGTACGATCGATCTGATGCTTGTTCCTCCCAACCAGTGATCTTCCCAGAAAAGGGGTTGAGGCTGCAACCAGATCTTTTTCACGTTGAGAGACCGCCATTGGCAGACCTTGCCACGGTTTCTCAGCCGCTGTGCGGGCTGACCAGATCCAGCGAGCGCGCAGAGCGCAGCCCATCAGATCGAGGTCGTTGTGCACCCTAGTCCCAGCGATGTCAGCTTTGTCAGTGTGCTGTAAAACGATCGAAGACATATTTTCATTGCAACCCGTCTGGGAAAAAAAAAGGGGGATGCTCCATACACTTGTAAGCATCCCGATAGTGGTGCGGGATGTTTCTTTTCTTCTTGAAGGACAATTTGATTGTGATGTTGGAAGAAGACAAAAATTGGATGCTCCATGCTCAGTGTTACTTAAGCTTTCGTGGTAGTTGCTGGTATGACCTTTGGATGTGTTCTTCCCCATTATTTCCCGACTCACCTTTCTCTTTTTTCACATGCACGTTTTTCAAATTACTAAATGGTGCGTTTTTTAAAAGTTTTTTTATAGGAAAGTTGCTTTAAAAAATTATATTAATCTATTTTTAAAGTTTTTTAGCTAATACTTAATTAATCACATGTTAATGAACAACACCATTTTATGTGTGGAGAAGTGACGATGAACCCAGCCTAAGAGTTCGGGCCTGTTCACTTTAATATCATTTTCAACCTTACCAAATTTTAGTACAACTAGAAAGGTAGCCCGCGCATACGCGCAGGCATGTATAGTAAGTTGTGTTCAAGAAACTTATAAGATTGGAATATTAACTAGTACATGCTACGCTTCAAATTTCAAAAGTAGTATTTCTCTACAAATGTTTTTCAACGATATTGCTTTGATAATTTTTATAAGCTATTTGCTTGTTTTATGCAACAAAATATTTAATTCATCCCTATGAGTAATTATCTGTCCACGTTATCGAGAAAGAAGGTAGACTTATTTTTGTTAAGAAATCATGTTTAATAAATTAAGTGTAACTTAAAATTGAAGTGTTATTGTTTTTGTCGAATGTTTAGGATCTCTTTTTTTTAAAGTAAATCATGGAAAACTACTATTACTAATAATGTGTTTTATTTATACCATTAAGCTAGGCCTCCTTCTAATCGGTTGTCTATTAAGAATTTGGAAGGGGATTAGAGGGCATGGGTGGGAGTCACGGAGGGATTGGATTACTTGCTTACGTTTCTTTGCATGTGTGGTAGAAGCCACACGAAGGCACATGCCTAATATTTCTCATTCATCCAAGAAATATTAAATGGTAGGTTTCTATCTCAATTAACCACCTTACAAAAGAGAAGAGGTGTGTTGCGCCATGATAACAAAATATGTGCATCCTTTTTTTTTTCAAACCGAGTATGTGAGCATTTGTAGGGCCAGCAGGGGATAAGGGTATTTTACAGAACAATTCATGTTTGAAAATAAATGGGTTCACCAGATTAAATGAAAACCGACGGTTAGACTTTTGTTTCTCTCTCAAAATTTTTTGGAATTACACTAATTTATTAGAGTGCCACGTGGTGGCCACAGTGTTCTTTCTCCAACTTTCCCAACATCTACTCCCTTATTTTTCACATGCACGCTTTCCAAATTGTTAAATGGTGCATTTTTTCACAAAAGAATTATATAGAAAAGTTATTGTAAAAATTCATACTAATCCATTTTCAAGTTTTTTTTAAGCTAATACTTAACTAATCATGCGTTGATGAGCTACCTCATTTTCCGTGCGGGGAGAAAAAGTTTTTGCAGGAATCCACTAAGAGCGTTTGTAGCAAGTTTCATAGACTTTTAGTATATAATATATAGATTGATATTTCATTACTATTTGGTTGTCATATAAAGGATATGTTCTAGGTCATATGACGTATTTTCATATATAGCAAAAATATGAGCAATATAGGTTGCTTTAATTATAATTAAGTAACAATTTAAATAAATCAAAAAGTAAATAAATTTCTAAAAAAAATGATGGTCGTGACAATACGGAGGATGGTGGAGGTGAAAGGGATTTGTTTTCATATAAAAGTTGGTCTAATAGTCTAACTAATATTGCATGAAAATAAGAGATAATTAATATTGCGTAAAAATAAGAGATAGAACAGAAGGAAGGAGAGACTTGCATGATTAGGAAGGGGTGTCAATACACGTACCGATGTACGTGTGTGTGTGTGTGTGTATATATGTGTGTGTGTGTGTGTGTGTGGGTGCGCGCGCGCGCATAGATAACGGCTAACATAAGAAAACAAAAGGATGGATCCAATGGTTCAAACCTCGGTGCTTGATTCTTTTCTTTCTATCATCACACCTTCAGTTTGTTTTCATGTTATTAACAAAATAAACCATTATACACTAATGATTTGATTCATCTTCACCTTGGCAAATCAGTACTGCTGCGACACTCGTGATGACCTTGGTAAATCACCTTAGCTGCCTTAGGTATGGTGGTTCATCTCGGATGTTTTGCTTTTCTCCCATAATTTTTTGGATTTCTCTAATTTATTAGAGCGCCATGTGGTGGCTTACTATCATTTGTAGGAAGTTTAATAGACTTTTAGTACTGCCTCCGTCCTAGAATGTAACAATCTAGAATAGGATGAGACCCATCCTAGCCCATGTCCATATACATTGTCCTAGCATGGGTCTCATCCCATCCTAGGTTGTTATATTCTGGGACGAAGAGAGTATATGATAGATAGATATATAGTATTGTGAAATTTACTCTTTTTATTTGTATACTGAGTTGCAAGCTAAAAAATAGAGAGGAGAAAGTGAGCAAGGAGAGAGGAGCGAAGATTAGATATATGTTATTAATTTAGTATTTAATTACTTTTTATTTTTCATGTAAAAGATAGGAGTTTTTTTTTCCAAATGATATATTCTTGTATTTCTAAACATGGCCAATGCAGATAAATAAAATATATTGTAAAAATTATAATCATTTAGATACTTTGCTTTTATTTACATATTGAATTTTGCTAGGTAGAAAATTGGTAGATTGGAAGGTAAATGGCAAGACGAAAGAAAGGACATGAGAGGGAGAGACGTATGTACGTATGTACGTACGTGAGGGGTGAGGAGGTCACGTACGAACGTGAGGTGGTGGGGTTGGGGTGGGAGGAGATTTTGAATTGGGTTTTAGGATTTTTTTTCAAGATAGATCTAATGGTGAAGAATAATGGGTCCACCATCTTAAGTGAAAATTAACGGTCGGATGTTTTGTTTTTTCTCAGATTTTCTTGGATTTCTCTAATTTATTAGAGCGCCACGTGGTGGCTTGGGAGCGTTTGTAGGAAGTTTAATAGACTTTTAGTATATAATAGATAATAGATTATCAAAAAAGTGACTACATTTAGTTTGTTGCCAAATTTTGGTAACTATATAAGAAATCATGCCAAAATTTTAGTAACTATGCTAAAAGGTTTTTTTTTTTTTCATCAAAGTGAACAGGCCCTTCTTGTATCATAATTTTCTGTCAAAATTGTATCCTAATTGAAAAGCTTTTGTACGATCAATTCAAGCTTTTGCGTCTGTCAATCTCCATTGCTGACAAGTCAGCAACTGGGCATAACAGTCTGTTAGAAGCTGAGAAGGACATATGATTTACATTTCTTCAAAGGGGGGAGAGAGAAAAAAATTGAGAAGATTTAGCAGATGTTCCTCTGTGCATAGTACAAAAAACCGGACCGGCTTGGCGGTTGAACCGGAAAAAACCAGAACCAGAGGTCTGGGCGGCTCGGTTTGCTGTAAAGACCGCCCCTGCATTTGAACCGGAATAAACCGTCTGAACCGCCAGTTTTCATGTGAACCGGTGAACCAGAGCGAGCCGAGCCGGCCGGTTTGTCATGCCAAGAGAGGATGGGCCTTGATGGGACAGTCTAGGCCTTGTGCACGTGCATGTTGTACTACTGAAAATAGCAAGAAAAAGGATGGAACGGGGGTTCGAACGCTGGTTGGCTGGCTAAAAGCCCTAGGCATCCACCACCCAGCTAACTTTCACAAGTGATAAGAAGAGAATATGAATACAATATAACACGTCCGGTTCAACATTCGAACCGTGTGAACCGGCGGTTGAACCGCTGGACCGGTGACCCAAGGACTCGAGCGGTTCGATCGCCGGTTCGGTTTTTTCAACTATGCCTCTGTGGTATCACCAACTACACATCTTGGACCCTTGGTGTGATCACAAGCGAAAACCGAAGCGCAGGAAGAAGAAGCAGAGGTTGGCGAGGACGACGACCGACTCCACCACCCACAGCACGTAGAACACCACATTCTCGTACACTCGGACCCCAAGCCCAAGCCCGAGCCCAAGCCGCCGCCTCCGGTGCAGCACTGCCGTGGACACCGCCCGGACACGCCGCGACCACCGCGGCGACCCGCTCCCCGCCGCCGCCGCCGCCACCTTCCTCCGTATCCACTCCCGCTTCCTCCCGCCGCTCATCGCCGGAGATGCTTCTCTTCTCTAGTTCTCTTCTTCTTCTTGGCTGCTGCGCTGGTGGTCGTCGCCACGGCGTGCTCTGCCTTCGAGCTTTTTATGCCGGATTAACACGCGGTTTTGCGGTAAAAAGAAATGATTCCTGGAGGCGAATCAGCCAAGCAGGTGAGACTTTCTACTCACTAAAATTCTTGGAAAATGAGGTTGGTCAAGGGATAAAAGTCGCGTGGACTCGCGCGCCCGGCAGCTTCCTCCTCCTGAGAGGATCATGGAGTAGGTCGCCGCTCACTCTCACCTGACGAACACCATGGGCTAGAGCGCGCACGCGTCGTGGGCCGTGGCGCGGGCGCGGCGGGCCGACGAGGGCTGAGCCCAACGTTGGAACTGCTCAAGTTCTCATCCAAGAAAGAGATCCAAAAAGGCCCACATTAATTTTGGATCGTATTCAATGGTTGCGATCCTTTAGACCCATCATAATGTTTGGGCCGCTAACATTTCAGGCCCATTATAGTTAGGCCCATCACGAGAAATATCCATCCGGCCCGAGTAGCGTCGTCTTCGTCGGTTCGCTCGACTCGACGTGGGATTTGCTCCTCTTCGCTGCGACGCGCTGCCTCCCTCTACTGCTGCCGCCGACGAATCCCAGCGGCGCCGCGACGCCGCCGGTGCGCCGCCGCAGGTGAGGGTTTCTTCTCTTCGTCCACCTAGTTTGCCCTCCCCGTAGGTATTGGTCCCAAATGCGGGGATCATCCCCTAGTGCGCGTGAGGGCCGAGCGAGCAGTAAACTGCCGCGACCGCGTGAGGGTTTCGTGGCCGATGCGAGCTTTTCTGCGTGTGCGCAAGGTCGCGGTCTTCTCGAGGGAGGCCGGCCAAGATCGCCGGTGCCATCCGAGATTCGGGGGAGGGGAGGGGGGGGGGGGGGGGGGAGGGGATGCGGTCCCAGATCTGGTCGGTGAGCGAGTTCCAGATGTTTTGGTCGGAATCTTGGGCCGTGAGGAAAGCGCAGGAAGGTCTCAGAATGGTTGGGGATGCAGTGATTGATCTTACAGCTCAAATGGAAGGATCATTTGGAGAGGGAGCGAATTGCAACGGGAATAGTTCTTCCTGCTTTTGTTTTTTTGGATTTTTCCCATTACATTCCCAACCCCAAGAGGCAAGCATTATTGTGCTATTTTTGAATCCTAATCCAAGAAAGTCTAGTGCATTAGTAGCTACTGTCCTGAATGACATTCATTCAGAAGGTACATCTCACCACTCCAGTTGTCTATTGAAAATGTTAAATGTTAGACGTGTTACTATTTTGAGTACAATTCTAGGCTACCTGTTGATCATCATGTGTCTAAGCCTTTTTTTTTTTTAATCAACTGTGTCCAGTGGTATCAATAATCGTGTTCTCAGTGTTACATTGAAGGAGGTATTTCACTTGCCGTTTATCCGTACCTAGGGCTAGATGCCATATTTTGGTTGAAGATTTGGTCAGCGTGATAAAAATTTTGCTTTGGTGGTAGTGCAGAAACATTTTTGACCTGCTGTTGTTTCAATTGACACTGGATTTGCCATTATTTCAGTAGACTATGGATATGCAAATCCACGTTGGTTCTCCAAAAGCATTTGCTAGTTTTGTTTTATTTTATGGCAATGGCACTTGGTGAAGGTTATAGTACTATGCTAATTTCCCCTTATTCAAGTATATGTTTATGATACATCTTCTCCTCAGCATATCATGCTCAGTTGGTAGCTTGAATATGTCTATCTAATGGATAGGACATTAGTAATTGGTTCCTCAGCATGTTATTTTCCGTTTGTTTCTGAGAGCCACCGTAGGGGATATTTGTTAAGGTTGTAGACATAAGACGTTTGAGCTGACCTGAACATTGATGCATTATTTTTTGAGTCTTTTTTTAGTTCGTTTTTGTTTATGCAGTTAGCATGGCAGCGATGAACAATGATCTGGGAGGACTGGGAGGCAGACCTGCTACTTCACAAGCTAATCCTTTTGAAAGTGCTTTATATGGAGCTGGACCTGGACTCATCCGAAGTGGGTTAGGAGCATACGGCGAGAAGTTTTTAGGTTCAAGCTCTGAGTTTATGCAAAGCAATGTAAGTCATTGGTAAAATTTCATCAAGGCAAATGTATGCTTTCTATATTTTGTGTACCACGTTGTCATCAACACACGTGTTTTCCCCGGAGACATTGAATCTTAACTTTGCTTCATCACATGGACAGATCACTCAGTATCTGTCCAATCCTCAGTACTACTTTCAAGTCAACAGTCAGTATGTGAGAAACAAGTTGAAGGTGATCTTGTTCCCTTTCCTGCACCGGGTAAGATTTATCCACCTTTTTGTAGGTATTATATGCTTATTGTGAAATTTCTTACAAGCCATTTACCAATTTACTTCCTTCAGGGGCACTGGACAAGGATAACTGAACCGGTGGGAGGAAGGTTGTCATACAAACCTCCAATTCAAGATATCAATGCTCCAGATCTTTACATTCCTCTGATGGCTTTTGGGACGTATGTTGTAATTGCTGGATATGCTTTGGGTGTTCTTGGGAGGTAACGACATATTTAGTCTCATTCAAATTTGTAGTGCTGACTTGCTGCTTCTTTAGTAGTAAAGAAAGAACGCTATGCATAGTGTGTTGAGTGACGGTAAGAACAGTAGTTATGTTGAGAATTTGAGAAGAGAAGGATGTGTGGAGAATGGACAAATGCTAAAGCGTAGGAGTATCTAGAAATTAACTTCTGTGGTGCACTGTTTTTCTTGAATGATGAATTCTTGAAACATATTTCTAGTTCAACCAAGTGCCCAAGTGTTAAATAATATTCATTTACTCATGATATTCTTGATTCAGTGATGCATGCCTGAAACACATTTTTGCTGATTGCAGGTTTACCCCAGAGGCACTCACTCTACAGTTCACAAAAGGATTACTTGGCTGGTTTCTGCAAGTAATCCTGATCAGAGTTCTACTGTACACGCTGGGAAGTGGTGAAGCACCATTGCTGGACATTGTGGCCTATGCTGGGTACGGATTTGCTGGTACATCACTTGCAATGCTTGTCCGCGTCTTCTGGAGCCCGTCATATTATTTTGTACTGCCATGGTTCTCAATCTGCACCGGAGTTTTCCTTGTCAAGACGATGAAGAGGGTTCTTCTGGGCGCACCAAGGAGCTATGAGAGACACCCCAGCCGGAATCACTACTTTCTTCTTTTCCTCGCGGTTGTGCAATTTCCCATGCTCTTCTGGCTAGGCAACATCAGCGGGTGATATTTCAGCCTTATTTTAGAACTACATAACTCGATTTATTCGGTATTACTGGAATAGGTTTGAGATTTAGGCATATATGTCGTTCATATTCTTGTGGAAGTGGTAAATTGCTGGACAAGAAGTTGCATACCAAATGTCTGTCCTTCGCCCTTGTCTGTCCGGCATTAACTGAAGACCAATGGATACACGAATGTTCTTATCGTACATCATCGCTATTTTGCCTTCTGTATCTCATTTTTGTTACTTAGTCACCGCGATCGCCTTCAAGCTGTCTTACGACCTGAGACATGTCTGTATAAAATCAGATGATAATGTTCCTTGTCGTGCACTTCAATTGCTTCTGAAATGTGATTCTTCAGTGGACTGGGGATATGGGAGTACATAGGACCAAGAGAGTGATGTGTAATTCCTTACAAACTCCGTCTGAAATTTTCCTACTTACAAGTCAATACATAATCTATAACTAGCAAATCTAACTTTTTGTTCGCTTTTGTTTATGCTTTCATGGGTTCGTCCAAATGGGGTTTTATGCTTCTCCAGGCTGTATCTCTATTCATATTGGTGGAGGTTTTAAATATTTCTAGACATGTATTTGAGTTGAAACATATTTGTCTCACATTAAGAACAAAAACTGAAAATGCACGATGATATATGGATTGAAAAATGTGATTGATACAAAAGAAATTAAACAAAAACAATCACTTGATGTATGGTGGTCTGAAACTCTGAATAACAATCAAACCCTGTTATTTCCCGCCACCACTCATCTTCCCCACCCGTGGACCTATCCTCCTCGATCGCCGGCGACGACGGGGCAGCCAATCACGAGCACCGCGGCGTCGCCTGCGCGGCGGCGAACTCCAGCGGCTGCTTCCACGCGTAGACGAACGTCACCGGCGAGCCCTTCGCCACCGGCATCCCGTCGTTGACGAGGCAGAGCCCGACTTCGTCGGCGCGGATCTTGCTCTCGTCCACCGGCTCGACGCTCGGCACGCCGCCGCCGCCGCCGCCGGGGCAGCTCACCCTGACGCCGTTCTGCGGGCACGCGCACCCGTTGGCCACGGCCACCTCGTACTCCGGCTGCCCCTCCACCACCTTCCCCGTCCTCGCCGCCGTGACGGTGATGTCCGACAGCTTGCAGTCGCCGGCGGCGGCGGCGGTGGCGGTGGAGTTGCCCGCGCGTGCTGCGTGACAGCTAATGACGGCGGCGGCGGCGAGGAAGAAGAAGACGACGGTGGCGTTGGCCATGCATGCCATTTCTGTTTTGCTGATTCTGTGCTGTGATTATATTCTGATTTGATTTTCGTTTGATTTGGAGTGGAAGAAGGGGATTATATGTACAGCGGATTGATCATTGATGTGGTAAAGAGTCAAATTTGGTGTGTGATGATCCGGAGGAGAAATGTATCAGAATGCACTGATTTTCTGCCGATCGCTACTGCTGCTAGTTTTCTCGAATTATTGCCTTCCTAAAGTGAAAAAGTTCCTGTATTACTTGAAAACTTGAAACCAGATTCATTCGTCTTAATTTTAGAGGAGAGCTGAACCTATTCCAAAATATAAATCGAACTTAATTCAGCAGTAAACTGGGAGCAGCTGCAAGCAAGCGATACCGACTTACAAAAATCGCTATCGCCAGGCTGCAATATGATGATGTGGAATAGTTTTGCAGCTCGCCAAGTCAAGTTATTGTACCTGCTCCTTAGGGCACTCACAATGCGTCCTGAAAATTACTACGCCTGGACTACCAACTGGACTAAGGAACACCAAAAGACACTTGAACCACAATACATGGGACTTAAATTCGCACCTACAAAGTCTGAAGACACAGATGGAGGCTACTCGGCCCACAGTGGGCATGGCACAGCGCACGTTGCCCAAATAGCCAGGAGGGTGTGAAATTTCAGTTTTACCCCCCCCCCCCCCACCACCGGATGCGAGCCCACGACTCATCTGCTCTGCCTCGCCTCCATCGCGTGCCGTCTCGCCTCCATCCCTCCTCTCGCGTCTCCTCTGCTTTCCATCCTTCGCTCGCTCTCCTCCGTGTGACGGCGAGGATGAAGCTCCGCAGTGGCTTTCAGTACCCTTGCCCTAGCCCATGGCCATGGGCAACCATATCGGCGGCGGCACAAAACATCACTTCAAAAAAAAGATCTTTCCCAAGAAAACATATAGGAGTTAGATCTATATTCATCACATTATACATATGTACATCACTCATAAGTACTATATTTGAGCATACCAATATGCACTCAACTCCTAAAACACAAAATTCACTTAATACATTGAATAATTATCGCTTATACACCATTTATGTAAGAATAACACCTATACATCACATATACACACAAAATTCATTCAATTCCAAGAGTAATCATTATTTATAATGTTGTAATCATTAAGGACAAAAATTGAACATCACTTCAAAAAATTTGATCTTTCCCAAATAACATATAGGGATTAGAAGTTTGTAAATTAAAATATATTGTCCAGCAGCTCCAGTCAATTCCATCGACAACGAACGACATCGATCTGACTCGTGCCTATAACAATATAGAACTTGTAGATTGTACGCCGTTGTTGTAGCCATCCATCGTGCACCACCTTGTCGTCAACACATCTCCATCAGTACCAAGGATCCGCCCGCTCCGACTTCCGATTGAACGCCATCAATCTTGTCGAGAGCCGAAGCCGACAAGTCGCATGCCGTCTTCCCAGCCGCCGAACGACCCGAGCGTCACGTCTAGCCATCTCCCCATCGAACGCAGCTCATTGAAAGGCCTGGGCCACCCCGCCTAGAGTATTCGAATCCATCGACCGAGAACACCGATCGCCTCCAGCTTCAATCAATCCCGAGCGTGAGGCCTCATGTCTCCCTGTTGAAAGTGGCTCACCGGGAAGTTCAAGACACCCGCCCGAAGTGTCCGACCTACCGATTGGATCGCCAATCGCTTCCGCCGCCATCAACCTGAGCACCACGTCTGGTCATCTCTCTGTTGAAAGCAGCAATCGAACGGTTCAGACCGCTGCCTGAAGTGTCTGATTCCACCGATCAAATTCCCTTGACCGCTGTCATGCTCTACCTTGCGTCCTTGTCCATCCCTGGACATCCTGTGTAGTTTTCGTGGCGTGGAGCACCTCCCTCGCACCTCTACCATGGATCTCCCGCAAGCTCTGATACCACTTGTTAAAAAACTAGTCTTGAAATCACATTGGAAACCAAACTCGGAAGAAAACGTCATAAGAGATTCAAACACGGTGACGACACCGAGGCATGATATTTGATAATGGAGTTCAACCGAGGCCTACATCTCCGGGGGACTGATTACGGGTGCTCCTCCCCGATCCAGCATATTACAGCGTATCAGAGTTACAATGACTCACGGCTGGTCGCCGCTGGCAGCCGCTCCCTCTCGCTATGCTAAGTCGCAATACGGTTACAACAGGTACACCCCTCTATTTATGAGAGATTCTAGGATAGAGTCTGACTCTTACTCTAATCCTATACCTAGTACAACTCCAAGTCCTAAACTGTAACCGACTACGTTTACATATTCAACACAAACTCTATCAGCATCATCCTGTGCTGCCACTTTTCTATGAAACCCAAAATAACCTTGCTTGGCGTGAGGGTCTTCACTCACAAGGAACTCTCCAAAGCAACAAACGGGTTTAGAGAGCTGCTGGGGCATGGTGGTTTTGGCAAAGTGTTCAAAGGGATTGTGCATTCACTGGGACCTCCTGAAATTGCAGTGAAGGTACTCGACCAGTGACCACCCTGGTGAGTTTAAGGAAGAGGAGTTCATAAACGAACTACAATCCATCGGTCCAATCCACCACCGAAACCTAGTTCGAATGATTGGGTACTGCAAGGAGGGAAATCATAGAATATTGGTGTTTGAGTTCATCCCAGGAGGCTCCCTTGGCAGCTTCATATTCGACCAGCCGGAGATGCCTCCATGGAGGTGGCGAGCGGAGACAGCAATAGGAATTGCCAAGGGGCTAGAGTACCTACACTATGGGTGCACCTTCCCGATCATCCACTGTGACATCAAGCCCGACAACATACTCATGGATCACATGGAGAATCCGAAGATCACTGACTTTGGGAATCGCCAAGCTCCTTAACAACCAGCAGGTGCACTACACCATCACCAAGATCATGGGCACCAAGGGCTACGCAGCGCCTGAGTGGTTCGTGGAGATAATATGCTGCGGCAGGCTTCCTCCCGATAATCAAAGGATCGGCACAATGGTGCCGCTGCTAAACTGGGTTGAGAGCCTTATCGAGGACGGGAGAATGTCTGAAGTCTCAACTCGTGGGGGAAGAAGAGAGAGGGCCGGGGCACCCATGGTGTTAGGGTCGAGCATGGCTGATAGCGCGGAGAGGTACGCACGTGTGGCGTATATGGTGCATACAGGTGGACCCATCTATGAGGCCAACAATACGCGAGGTGGTGCACATGCTCATGGATGTTGCCCCTCTGCCAGCCTTATCTAGGCCTCCTGACTTTTCGGCATTACTCCACCTCCACGGCGGTAGCGGAACCTATCACAAGTTCACAACAACACCACGGGTCTTGGTCTCCAGATCGAGTGAGTGAATGAGTCTGAAGTTTACTATAGTCTGTTGTATTTCTTGTTTGCTACTATGTTTATGTTCCTTATAAGATGTGGAGAACAGACCTTATAGGGTTCTTTGTGTCAACTGTTAGGAAGTTTCCATTGCTACAATTATTACTTCCATGTTCCATTCTGTTTAGATGCCTGTGTATGTTTATATATGAGACAACTGTCCTAGTTAGCATTAATTACGTTGTGTTTGTGTCTAATGACCCAGAAGTTTTCTTTAGCCTACGCAAGTATAACAATGGAAGCAAGGCGTCCCTTTCCAGGTTCAGAGTTAGTTGGAGCATCAACAATATCTTAAATCATCCTGATAAGGCTACTATTATACTCCCTCCATCCCAAAATAAGCGCAACCATGAGTTTCCTTATTCAACTTTAATTGTCCGTCTTATTTAAAATTATTTTGAAAAACTAAAAAGACATTAGTCACGCATAAAGTACTATTCATGTTTTGTAATCTAATAACAATAAAAACACTAATCATAAATCAAATAAGATAGACGATCAAAGTTGGACACGGAAACTCATGGATACGCTTATTTTTGGGACTGAGGGACTACTTTTACTATATGCTCCCGCGAAATTAAAAGTACTACCTACTATATACGATTGCCAGTAGACCACATATTAGAAGTCCCGTGACCCCCGCGTCGCCCACGCGCAGGCGACACAGGGGGCGAAACCTAGCGCCGCCCCCCTCCTCCCCCCTTCCCCCACCAGCCGCCACCGGAGCTCACCGCCGGAAAGCCTGCCGGCGAGCTAGGAGGGCGGCGGCGGGGCCTTCTCCTGCGGTGGCATCTCCTCTTGGCGCGGGGGAGGCGGTGAACACCGGCGGCGGGGAGTGGTGGCGGCGAGCTCTCCGAGCAAAACGGCAACGGATCCACAGCTGCCGTCGCCGGATCTGGCCTGGTCCAGGCCGGATCTGGCTGAAGCGGCAGCGCGATTGGAGGCGGCATGGTTGGCGGCGGAGACGGCTCACGAGGCCGATGCGCGCACCGGCGCACGCAAGCGGCGCGCGAGGCGTCGCCCGACATGTAGCCGTGCTGTCGTTGGCGGGGGGCGTCGGCGACTCTACAGTGCAACGGTGGATAGGGCGACACTGTCCTGGCCGCAGTGCCGTCCGCCCCCTCCGTCCTGCCCCCCCTACTTGAGTTGGCAGCAGGGTCGGCTGGTCGGGCGGATCTGTGGGCGGTGGCCTAGGGCTGATTGATGAAGGGTTGATGTGGCTTGCGACGTTCCTTCTTGTGCGGGTTGTGTGGATTTGAATGGGGAATCACTGGCGAAAGCTTTGCCGGGCCGTTGGCCGGCTTGACGACGGCGGCGCCTTTCAGCGTCGTTCCTCTCCTTGGAAACGTTGTTATAGCGTTGACCCTGTGTTAATATATCTTCTCATTTTTTTCATAACCACTTGAGTGACATGATGTAAACAATGAGGGAACATCCTCTCAAGTCATCAGAGTAATCAAAATAGTTTCCTACAAAGGGAGTCGAGGAGTGCACAGTAAAATTGCATTGCAAGTTTGCATTATACCATCATCTCTATTTTTTAATATATGATATCATTAACTTTTTAACGTACATTTAATCATTGTGTAAACAGTATTTAGTGATAAATCAAGTTACAACAAAATAAATAATAATTACATAATTTACTTTAAATGAGACGAATAGCTAAACATATGTTAAAAAATGAACGACATCCTGTATTAGAAAACAGAGGAAATAGCAATAGCCAATTAAGCCTATATTTATGTCTATACTTTGGCTCTCTTTATTTACGCTTAGATTTATTGGCTTAGCATTTTAAATTAGCTTGTTGGCTTATATGATTTATAAGCCGGTGGATTTAATGTCGTAAGTTTAATGGTAGAGTCATGCATATATCTCACATAAGTCAAAAAAAAAAGCTTCTCAACCTAGCTTTTGGCTTAATAGTGTTAGAGTGGCTTATAGCTTCAAAATAGCCAAACAAAAAAGTCGCTTGTTTGTTTAGACTTAGATTTTTCAACTTATAAGTTGGCTTATAAGTCTAAACAAAGAGGGCCTTTATACCACCTCTATTTTTAATAGGTGACACTGTTGACTTCTAGACACATATTTGATCATTTTATCTTATAAAAAAATTTATGTAATTATCTTCTATTTTATTGTGAGTTGTTTTTTACTAAATATAATTTAGGCATGATTTATATTTGATGCATTTGTATAAAATTTTTGAATATGACGAATAGTTAAACGTGCGATCAAATTAAAAAGTAATTATTTTAAAAAACAGAGGGAGTCCAAGGGTGTGAATTGTGATGCTTGACCTTGACAACCACATGAGACCACGTATACAAACGACGAAACCGCCGTCCGATGCAAATTTTTTTTATCAGCAAACGTATATATTGAACAAATGAACTATCACGCGCATCCGATTTTATTGAAACATTATTTTATAATAAAACTATCTAGATTAATAATCTTAGAATATGTCACTTCCATTCAAAATTCTTTATATTTTGAGATAGAGAGTACGTACTACTCCCTCCATCCACAAAAGTTACACCTATTTCACATTTGAGTTTTTCTAAATAAGTCGTTTCTTTTTTTAGTCTTTATGCATTCAAGACTTAAATGAAGAGATAAATTAAATATTTTATTAGAACTGAAGGAGTCATCTAAATACTTATTGGTTGCATGCTTGCATTCGTTCTTTAATTTTGTAACATCTAAGGTGATTTAATTCCTCTCTTGTCTTGGTGTTAAAAGTAATATGTGTAACTTTTGTGAATGAAGGAAGTAACATTTTTTTTTTAAGTACGATGAAACAGGACGTCCGGAGATGTAAAATTCGGCCAATCAATGCAAGTTTCTACTACATGACTATGAAGAAAGCTGGCACTGGCACCACTATAATCACAATCACAAAATTGGTGTGACCAGCTGCAATAGCAGCTTATTGAGCAGAAATGAAGTCATTCTCGTTCGTCCCGCTGCTTCTGATCGCACTGCTGCTGCATCAATCATCCTGTCTGCTTCAAGTTGAAGCAGAAAATCTGACGGCAGGATCGACTCTGAGGCCTCCTCACTACATCACCAGCCCGTCCGGCGACTTCGCCTTCGGCTTCCGCGCCCTCGGCTCCGGCCGCCCGGATGGCCGGTTTCTCCTCGCCGTTTGGTTCAACGACGCCGTACAGGAGAAGGCGGTGGTATGGTACGCGAGGGACCCGGGCTCCGGGTCGGCGGTGACGGCCACGGCGCAGTCTGTGTTCAGCGTCACCCTCGCCGGCCAGCTGTCGCTCGCCGGCACCGCCGGCAGCAACGTCTGGACGAACGCGAACCCGGGCCAGCAGTAGGGCTCCGTGCTCGTGCTGCTCGACTCTGGCAACCTCCAGTTCCTCGCCGCCGGTGGCCGCGCCGTGGTGTGGGAGAGCTTCAGGGACCCAGCCGACACGCTCCTCCCTGGCCAGTCCATGGCCACCGGAGCCGGAGCTACGCGTGTGTCCAAGCGCTCCGATGCCGACTTCTCGGCTGGCCGCTTCAGCCTGTACGTGCAGGCCGACGGCAACGTCGTCCTGTACCTCAACCTCGCCGCCGGCAACGTCGACCCGTACAACGCGTACTGGGCGACCGGCACCAACCAGCCCGGCAACACCCAGGACGGCAACACCACTCTCTTCTTCGCCTCGCCGGGACGCGTCTATTACCAGGTCAAGGACGGGACGGTGCACGACCTGACAACTCCCATGGCGAAGGCGAACTACTACCAGCGCGCGACGCTCGACCCGGACGGCGTCGTCCGCGTGTACGTCCGGCGAAGGAGCCCGACGAGCTCCACTTCCACCACCACCGCCAACGCGTCGTGGGCCGTCGCCGGCATGTTCCCCGGCGACGGCTGTAGCATGGGGACCCGTGGCCTGGACGGTTTCTGCGGCCCCAACTCGTACTGCGTCGTGTCCGACGACGGCCGGCTCGACTGTGCATGCCCGAGCGGATACTCCTTCGTCGACGCGCAGCTACGGTACCGCGGCTGCTCGCCGGCGTTCGCGCCGCCGAGGTGCGACTTCGTCGGGGACGATGTCGCCAACCGCTCCGGCGAATTCGTGATCGCCAAGCTGCCCAACACCACCTGGACGGCCTCGCCGTACAAGGTATACTCCTACACGGCGGAGGAGCAGTGCGGCGACTTGTGCCTGAACGACTGCTTCTGTGTGGCGGCGCTGTTCGACGGAACCCGCTGCACCAAGATGGCGTCCCTCACGGGCGCCGGACGGCAGGGGAGTAACGTCACGGCGAAGGCGCTGATCAAGGTTCGGACGCGCAGTACCCCTCCGGCGGCGGCGGTGGCGCGGAGGAGGGTGCCACCGCTGCGGTACATACTCCTCCTCGGTTTCTCGGCGTTTCTCCTGCTCGCCGCTACGACCAGCCTCGTGCTCCTGCACCGCCGCATTAGAAGAAGAAGCTCCAGCGACCATGACATGGTGATGAGACTCTTCACCAGGAAGGAGCTTTACGATGCCACCAATGGTTTCCAGAGGTTGCTAGGAAGAGGTGGCTTCGGCGAGGTCTACCATGGCGTGGCGAATTCGCTGCATCTGCTGCACTCACCTGACACTGACATCGCGGTGAAGAAGCTCATCGTCTCCAACGAGTACACCGAGAGGGAGTTCGCGAACGAGGTGCAGTCCATCGGGAGGATCCACCACCGGAGCCTTGTCCGCATGATCGGCTACTGCAAGGAGCGGGAGCAGCGGATGCTCGTCTTCGAGTTCATGCCGGGGGGCTCGCTCCGGAGCTTCCTCTTCCACCAGCAGCCTCGACGACGGCCGCCGCCGCCGCCATGGACCTGGCGCGCCGAGGCGGCGCTCGCCATAGCTAAGGGCATCGAGTACCTGCACGAAGGGTGCGCTTCGCCGATCATCCACTGCGACATCAAGCCGGACAACATACTTCTGGATGACAAGAACAACCCAAAGATAGCCGACTTCGGGATCTCCAGGCTCCTCGGCGATGAGCAGCTGCACACCACGGTGACCAACGTGAGGGGAACCAGAGGGTACATCGCGCCCGAGTGGCTGCACGGGGACAGGCGCATCGACACCAAGGTGGACGTGTACAGCTTCGGCGTCGTGCTGCTGGAGATGATTTGCTGCAGGAGATGCCAGGACCCGATCACCAGCCAGCTTCATCAGGATGACAATGGCGATTGCGATGATGACACCGTCACTCTGTTCGGGTGGGCAGCCGGGCTGGTCAGCCATGGTAGGGTGGAGGTCCTCCTGCGCAGCGACGATGATGCGGCGGAGGATCTGGAGAGAGTGGAGCGGTTCGCTCGTGTGGCTTTCTGGTGTATCGTGCACAATCCGTCGCTCCGGCCGACGATCCATCAAGTGGTGCAGATGCTGGAGGGTGTGGTCGAGGTCCACGCGCCGCCTCATCTTCTGAGCTATACGGATTCATCGTCGTCTTCGTTCATCCATACGGATTCACCTGCTCTCAGGCCAAGAGGCTCTTCTTGTCCAGTCGAACTCAATTTGATTTGAGGGCGTAAACTAAGCTAGTACTGGGAGGAAAATGTGGTAACTCTCGAATATCTTCTCAGACTATAAATTTCGTAACATAGGCTGTGTTTAGATCCATGGTCTAAAGTTTTGGCGTGTCACACCGAATATATAGCCATACATTTGAAGTATTAAATGTAGACTAATAACAAAATAAATTACAAAATCCAATTGTAAACCGAGAGACAAATTTATTAAGTCTAATTAATCCGTCATTAGTAAATGTTTACTGTAGCACCACATTGTCAAATCATAGAGCAATTATGCTTAAAATATTCGTCTCGCAATTTTACGTGTAATCTGTGTAATTAGTTATTTCGATGCGATAGGGTAAAAAATTTTGCCAATAGATCTAAACAGGGCCATACTAACATGCATATTGGATTCAACACATCATTAAATAACGTTGATGGGGGGGACTCCTAATACGCGCAATGGCGCAATTGCATTAGTTCGCTTAGAGCAGGTACAATAATAGACGGTGGTAGTTCCACGTAGGATTTTGTGATGATTTGGAGGAGAGAGGGGAAGAGAGAGAGAGTGTGAGCCGGTGACTAATTTGTCACCGGGCTGCACGCTCCGCTCGAGATTGTGGGGCCCACCTTGCGCTGCCTCTTCTCGCAGCAAGGTGCAAGGCATGGAGAAGCATCGGCCATGCCTAAAGCTGCATGCCTCCGTCACCAACTCCCACGGCCACCGGACCGCCGCCCACAGCCTCGCCGGCGCCGACGCACGACCTCTGCTGTCTCCCACATCCGGCGCACGGCCTCCGTCGCCCCCGCCTGCACGATCGCCGCCATCTTCCGCCTCTGCTGCGCGGCCCACCACCGTCTTCCGCCTTAGCTGAGCGGCCCGGCCACTGCTGCCTTCGCCGCTCGGCACGGCCGCCGCCGTCTTCCACCTCAGCTGAGCAGGCTGGCCGCCGCGGTCCCCGTCGTCCACTGCACGGCCATCGCCGTCTTCCGCTTCCGCCGCGTGGCCTGGCCATCGCCGTCTTCCGACGTATGCCGCACGGTCGCCGCCGTCTTCCGCCTCAGCCGCGCAACCCGGCCATCGCTGCCCCTGTCACCCGCCGCACAGTCGCCGCCGACTTCGCCTCCGCCGTGTGGCCTGGCCGCCGCTGCCCCCGTCACTCGCTACACGGCCGTCGTCGTCTTTCGCCTCCGCCGCGGCCCGGCTGTCGCTATCTCCGACGTCTGCCGCACGGCCACCGCCGTATTTCGTCGTCAGTGACAGATTATCGAGGGGATAGGAGAAGAAGACGAACTGTGAGGAGATAGGAGGGAGAAAGAGGATGTGAGGTAGGAGAAGATGGTGGGTCCCACGAATCAATAAAATATGCGTGTTACAGTATTTCTATCGTAGACATTAGCTACACTGCTTGCTATAAATGATATGGCTAGTTTTTGGAGCCAACAGCGGGCTAAATTATTGACCTTGCTCTTAGTGCACCGGCTGCACGCTATCACCCCGTTAACCCCCCTATTTCTATCTCCAATTAGACCTCTTTAATTTCTTTCAGCAATAAAATAATAATATAAAGTTGAATCGGAAGTTTTATTATCTAAACACATATTAATACAAAGTTGAAAGTTTCAAAAATTTTGAATTTTCAGAAGAAAATTTTAAAAATTCAGTTAAACGTTTGAAATTGAGTTCAAACTTTAAAATTCTAGTTGAAAGGTTTTTATAAAAAATTGAGTTGAAAGTTTAAATTTTGGTTAACATTTTGAATTTTGAGGTGAAAGTTCTAAAATTTTGTTGAAATTTTAAAAATAATTGTTCAGAAATTTTCAGTATAAAGTTTTAAATATTCAGTTGAAAGTTTTAAAACTTGGTTGGAAGTTTTTGAAATTTAAACTGAATGTTAACTCACTTTTTCAAGTTTCAATTCACATTTTTTCATTGGAAAAATAAAATGAGAGCGAAGGATCAGGCGCGGCTACACGGACACCGCATCCGCCTCTACTCCGTATGACCATATCAATAGACAGATATGCCATGAGCCTGTTGGGCTCAAAATGTTGGCACGTAGCGTGGACCCCCGTTTCTATAACAGGAATCATTCGTGTAAACAGTACCATTTCCCTGGATCAAGTAGTCTGGTACACACGAGTTCATAGCTGAAATACCAAAAGCACATACACGAGAGTCTAGTGCTAATTATTACATCATAAGCCCGCAGGCATTCTCTTAAATCATCGAACCGAGCAGTCCGGAATACATCCAAAAGCAGAAATAGATGAGGCAGCGGAATTCAGGCAGCGGCATGCCATTGCCACAGGCAACGACCGTAACTAAGACCTACTGAGCGCCATCGTCTTCTTCTCCCTCCTGGTAGTAGGCATAGGGATCCTCCGAAGCTTCATCTCCCGCTTCTGATTAATTTTATATTTGCAAGGGTGAGTACCAACCGTACTCAGCAAGCCACCACAGCAAGAAATGCACATGATAGGGGTATTCAAAGGATAGCTATGGTTCCTTTGCGCAAAGCCAGTTTTGTAATTATTTTCGCAAGCCTAAGACCTAGCACAGACTAATCAAATTTTAGTACCAGTGTTCATATTAAACAATGACGGTTCTGTCCACCATCCATTGTGATCCCAAGGATAGCTTCCCGCCATCGAGTCGTTATGGTTTTCTGAGGACGTCCACATTCCCACCTCTCAGGAAGTGGCTCCATCAGCATAAAAATCATCATGCAATATCCCATCCCATACAAGTTAAGAATTTAGAGTCTAGCCAAGTGTAATACATGTCCCGGTGCTCAATAACCGCGAGCACGGCTATTCGAATAGATTTGGTTTACTCACACTGCAGTGGATGTACACTTTACCCGCACTCCGCAACTGCCCAACACATGAGCCTCGTCCCAACACATGAGACGCGTCACGGCAAAGCTTTTCGATAACCTCGCATTGGCAGTACCCGCTCCATGAACTTAAATCCTCATGCACTCTAGGTGTCCATGTTTCTAGCAGTGAGAGGAGTTCTGGCGCTCCCGGGAAAGAGAAGTCTCACACACATATTAAATTATAGTTCAAATTAAGTTCTCTCTCTCACACACTCTTGGCAGTCCTACCAATGGCGACACCGATGTAGGGCACGCCTCTCGGCCCTACCTCAACGGCTGTCCCATCGTAGCGCACCTGCCTCACTCAGGGGTGAACCATCTATGCAGGGATACTGCCTCCGCTCGGCTATCTAATCCGCTAGGTCTATACCCATTCGAGAAGTACGGTTGTACGGGGGTCGTTTCATGCTTAACTTCATGGCTCGGTCCTTAATTGACCGGGGACGGTACTAGCCTTTTCCAGATACCACCCAAATCCTCCGTCCGCCCCAGTCGAAAATAGTTGTTTAGTTTTATTTTTTTTTCCTTTCACAAATCATGTTATCAATATCATGGCAATGTGGCGCTCATGTCTCCACATGCCGCATCTCAATTACCTTCTCAAAGGTAATTGCCCAAGCATATAGCATTTGATAAATATGAGTATGCATAATTCTAGAATAGCATTTCTAAGCAATTGTCATAATTGACTAGGGACTCATACGTAAACATGGTTACGAAGGAATAAGGGGTAAACAATAATCAAGGCATGGCATAATCACAAGTAGGATGTTCATCATTGCATGCAATTTTATTTGTAAACAAAATAATTTCGCAATTGGGATCAACATGTTCAAAGAATAGTGATGACTTGCCTTGCTCAAAGTCTTGCGGGTCTTGGCCTTCACTTGGATCCGCAGCTCCCTCGGGCTCTATAGTTACGTGCGAAAATTGATTTGAATTCGGTTAGAATTCAAATAAAAATCCCAAATAAATCCAAATGGAAGTCGAACGCGAAAGTCGATTCTTTTATATTAACTTTACTATTCGCGGACTAGGGCAAACCCAATTTCGATTTATATATCCTAAGCTATTTTGCGGGTGTAAATATTTGGTTAGCATAAGTTTTTGATTGAATCTACCCGAGTATTATATTCATATATTTGGTTAGAAATTTCTATTGCGAGCTAAACATCGGACGGAATCCTAAAATTATCTTATAATATTATACGATTTAATTTAGTCTATGACTAAATGATTAAATATACGTCTAAAATTCCTAGTGATTAAATCCGAATTTCTATCGTGAATCGATTTCTTATAGAGATTACCCAAATATAATTTATAATAGCCTATAAGAATTCATCTAATTAATTATATCTAAATTACTACCGCGAATTGATCATTTGTAGAGATCATTAAAAACAATCTACAATAATCTATATAATTCACCTAATTGTTTAGTTTTTAAATACATCTATGATTATAGCATTATTTTGCAAATACTATATTTTCGTTAATCCTATACTTAAATTCTAATATTTTTAAGTGTCCTAAATTTCTCCTAATTTTTCCTACTTATTTCCTTCTCTTTTCCCCCTTTTTTTCTTTTCCTTTTCTTTTCTTTTCTTTTTCTCTTCCTTCTTTTCTTTTCTTCTTCCTCCTCCCGGCTCCTCCCTGCCCCTCTCTCTCTCTCGACTCCCTGCTACCCTGGGCGGCGACAGCGACCGAGCAAGGGGAGGAGGCGGCGGCTTACCGACGGCGGTAGCGGCGACAGCGGCGCGACGACGGCACACGGCGTGGCGGCACGAAGGCGACGGTGCGGCGGCGCGAGGGCGGCGCGTCGGCGACGGCGGCGCAAGGCGGCGACGCACGGCGCGGCTGCTCCGGGGCGATGGCGCGGCGGCTGCGAAGGTGGCGGCGCGGCGGCACGACAACGGCGGCGTGTGGAGAAGGGGAAAAGGGAGAGGAAGGGGGAGATGGAGTGGGAAAAATGGGGAGAGGGTGGAGTTTTATAGGGGAGAGGAGGGGAAAGAAAGAGAAGGGAAGGGGCGACGCGACGGTGGCGCGGCGGCGCGGGGTGCGAGGCGGCGACGGAACGCGCGGCGACGGGACGTCGACGGCGGCGGCGACAGCGGCGGCGCGCGGCTCGGGGCGGGACGCGACGGGCGGCGACACGACGGCAGCGCGGCGCGACGGCGACGGGGCGAGACGACGGGCGAGCGGCGATGGAACGGGCGGGCGGCTCGGGGCGCGAGGCAGCACGGCATGTGGCAGCGGCGCGGGGCGCGGGGCGGCGGGCGCGCGGCGCGAGGCGACGGGACGGCGCGGCAGGGGTGGCGTGCGGTGCGAGGCGGCGATGGGACGCACGCGCGGCGCGAGGCGGGACGCGACGGCGACGGCGCGGCAACGGCGATGGGATGGCGACGGCAATATGCGGTGATGGTGACGGCGCGCGGCGGCAGGCGACGATGGCGACGGCGGCGCGGCGGGCGAGTAGCGCGCGGGCGAGCAGCGCGAGCGGCAGGGGAGGGGTTAGGGCTAGGGACGCGATCGAACACCTAGGGGGCAATGAATAGTGACTTTTCCTATTTATCCCGATTTTAGTGTATTTCCCATATAAATTTGATTCCACAATTCCTAATTTTTGCATATAGGAAGTTTAATCAATATTTGTGTTATTTTAACTAATGAATCCACCCTAGATTAATATTACTCATATTTTATTTTTATATAATTTATTTGAATTTTTAATTAGGGTTAATTCTTATTCCATCGTATTTAAATTTAATTGATCCAAATATGGTCGCGATAATATTTTATTTATTCCTATCCACACCTAATCTTTATTTTAATTTATATTTATTTTACCAATTTGTTTTTTTAAGGTTTATTCCTAATTAACTATTCTTTACTCACGATTAATAAACTTCGAGATCAAATCCAAATAAAATAGGCGAATAAGATCGGCATGATGCAATTAATTTAAAAAGTTTTTGAAAATCCGTATTTTTAGAGTTTAGATTTTTGTCGGTCGAATTTTCAGGGTGTTACACGTAGCGAAGCTGCACAAATTAGATTTCTCGTATAACGTGTACAGCTGCACTAAATGTCTCTATCTTCAATCGGTGAAATTTGACTCGTCAAAGGTAGCAAATTTTTAAGGGCCAGTTCCCTACATGCGCATGTAATTTCACCCAATCCCTTCTATGTCCCTGAAATTTATTTAATCTTTTATATACCCTTGAGTTTTTATTTGGATCCCTTACATACCTATTCCGTTAGTTGACCATTAGTTTGACCGTTAGTTATTGTAGAAATTACTTTATTGTCCTTGGTATATTGTTAAAAGCTAGAAATGTTTTATGTGTAAATTATTTGAGTTGTGAAAACCAATAAGGAATAAATTACTAAATATTTGTTATGAATTTTTAAAAATAAAACATTATTTCATTAAAATAAAAAAAGATTTATTGTAAAAAAAGTTCTGCATAAGATTTGAAAATTACTTTTCAACAAATATTTAGTGAAAAAAGATTCGTTGTGAAAAAACAAAGGGGATGTAATTAGTTTAACACAAATTAGAAAACAAATTTAAAATTTTTAAATAAATTTCAGATCAAATTTGATGAATTTCGTATATCTTCCCAAAAATTTAAACCTAAATAACATTTAGTTTTTGCTCTTAATTTTCTGGTGAAACTAATGTATGGATTTAATCATAATTTCTAAAAAATAAAAAATAATAAGTTTTATTTTTTAAGTTGGGCATTAAATGATTATATTGCTTGTATTTTGTATAAGTTTATTTTTCATATGAAAATTTATTGGGTAGGTACCGCATATGTATAGGATGGGTAATATAGTCATTTTAAAATATTTAACGGCCAACTAATGGTCAACTAACGGAGATGGGTATAGAGGAGATCAAAATGAAAACTCAGGGGTATATAAGGGATAATGTCAAATTCAGGGGTATTGAAGAGATTGAGTAAATTTTCAGGGGTATATAGGGAATTTTCTCAATTTTTAAGGTAGGTCGATCAGTAGTGTACTACTCCCTCTGTCCCATACTCCCATTAGAGCAAGTTTAATAGTATAATCAACTACGGGCTCCAAATGATCTATAAGCTAATCTAATAACCCATTCATACAATAATTAACTACAAAAATATAATACATATTAATATCTGGTCCCACCTCTCATACACACATAATGTCTGGAGTCCGTGTTGCAGCCGGCTACAAATATGTAGCATGCTTTCTTCTCTCTCTTCTCTCTTCACGTCGATATGTGGTTATAGCTGGCTTATAGTCAGCTATTGTACCTGCTCTTATAATTATAAGTGCAGTCATAAGTTTTCGTGTCCAACATATGATGTTTAAAGTTTCACCGTGGCCGAGTTTAGTTACAAACTTTTTCTTCAAACTTCCAACTTTTCCATCAAATCAAAATTTTCCTACACACACAAACTTCCAACTTTTGCATCACATCGTTCCAATTTCAATCAAACTTTTAATTTTAGCATGAACTAAACACACCCCGTGTTTAGTTTCCTACACACATAAACTTCCAACTTTTCCGTTACATCGTTCCAATTTCAACCAAACTTTCAATTTTGATATGAACTAAACACAGCCTTTCTATGATGTTTTTTTAATAAAATCTAGCAAAGCATGACACCTAAAAAGAGTTCAAGGAGTTCAAGGGTCTGTAGCAAGTTTTCAAGCTAGCAAGTTTAATAGTATAGCCAACTACTGGCTCCAAATCATCTATAGTTAACTTAATAGCCAATTCATACAATAGTTACATATAAACATATAGTACTACACAATCAATATCTGATCCTACCTGTTATACACACATATGTTTTGAAGTCCGTGTTGCAGCCGGCTATAAATTTATAGCCCGCTGCTCTTATCTTTTTTTCTTTTATCTTTTAAAAATATGTTTGTAGTTGACTTATCTATCTATCTATGTAGAGCTGGCGGGTCTTCCCGCTAGCTGATTGGTGGAGATGACGGCTTGTATTTTCAGACACGTGGCGTGAACCAACAACGTATAGATGATTCTCTCCAGCGCGGCTGCTGTTATTCTCGATCCATCGCGTACGTACGCGTGCATCTGGGTCTAAAGCACCTCCTGCAGAAGAAGCCCATTATCTAGCCGCCCTGCGGTATGGAAAAGGAATAAGTTCATATGAGTTCCCTTTAACATCTTAACAAATCCGATTTTCGTTCTTCAACCAAAAAAACCAGTGCAGATGAGATCCCTCGGCGGTTTTAAAAGTGGTTGTAGCTGACGTGACGTCTACGTGGCTAATTTAACTTAGTCTTCATCTGATGTGGTATTGACGTGACGCTTACGTGGCAATTCAATCCTGAAAAAAAATAAACCTTATGAGACCCACATGACAGTTTCACATAGAAATTAATAAAAAATGGTACATGAACCCCACATGTCATTCTCAGCCCTCCTCTCCTTCCTCCTCTCTCTCTCTCCCCATCTCCCTCTCTTCAACTCTCTCCCCCCTCTCCTCTCTAGCGACGGTGGCACGGCTCCGGCGGCTGTGGCCCTGGCTGCGGCACCCGGCGGAGAGGAGCTGGGCGTCGGTGCCCATGCCACCGCCTCCTCCATTGACCTCGCCGTCGCCGACGACCTCCCGCCCAAATCCGCCGACCTGCTGCTCCCGAATGGACGCGAAGTTCTGCAGCGTGAGGCCATGCTCCCGGAGCGCGTCGACAAGTTGCAGACTTGCAGCAATTTGCACCAATCAGATTAGTGCAATATGATCCATAGTTATCTAAGAAAGAGAGGAGTATGTTGTAATCATGGCCTCCAGATAATGTTTTATACACCAAGATGGTAAAAGCAAGTTTAATAGTATAGCCAGCTACTAGCTCCAATTCATCTATAGCCAATCTTATAGTTCATTCATACAATAGTTACATACCACACTATTAATACCTGGTTCCATCTGCCATACACACACCGCGTCTTAGAGTCTGTGCTACAGCTGGCTATAAATCTATAGCCCGCTGTCCTTCTCTCTTCTTATTTATCTACTTGAAATATGTTTGTAGCTGACTTATAGCCTGCTACTGTACTTGCTCTAATATAATGCATTTGGAACGAGGCATCAGAAAATGCGCTTTAGGAATCAGGTCAAGAATATCCTTGATCCTTAATTACTCTTTCATTTGCAGAACTTTTCGAGTATACTCAACTGCATCAAGAGGTATATACTCTTTCTAAGAAAAGAATGGCAAGATAAAGAGCTGACATTGCAGAGTAACAACACTGCTACTCCAGTAAACACTGAGAGGCAGAGTGTACATATGTAAACCCAACTCATTTTCCCATTCAACTGCTAATTGCCATGCTAATTACTAAATTGAGCATCGAAAGGATCAAAGAATTAATTAACCCGTCGCCGCCGCGGCTCCTGCAACCAACCTGCACCTTCGCGCTGGCGCCGGCGATCAAGAAGCACCCAGGCTTGCTCCCGAGCTCGAGCGAGACGGAGCCGGGCTTCCCGTCGAGCCCCGGCACGACGTTGAACATGGGCCTGAGCTTGCGGCGCTCCTTGTGGGCGGTGGCGAGCGCGTGGTGAAGGGCGGGGAGTGAGTCGGGCCAGCGGCCTCCCGCCCAAATCCGCCATCTCCGCCCACCCCCGCGGCGGCGCCGACCACCACGCTGTCGGTCTCCTCCACCCCGCCACCCCGGCCCCCACCGCGGCGCCCACCACCCCAGGTCCGGCCACCGCGCCACCCACCAAATCCACCAAGGCACCCGGCCAAGGCCACCCCGCCGCCGCCGGAGCTCGCCCACCCGCCTCGCTCGCCTGCTCCGCCGCCCGGGAAGACGAAGAGAGAGAGAGGGGGAAGAAGAGAGAAGTGAGGATGAAGAAGAGAGAAGGGAGAGGGAAGGCAGGACTGAGGCTGACTCCATCTGAAAAAATCCTTCCGAATCCGCTTAGGCCGATGCATGATTTACCAAATTTGGTTGTTAATAGATGGAGACCTAGTTAAACTAGTCACGTGGACATCACGTCCATCAAAACCACCTTCCAAACCACTGAGGGACCTTGTTTGTACTGGTTTTGACAGTTGAAGAACCGGTTGTATCTGGTTTTAGGGATCAAAGATAAAAATTGGATTCGATGTAAAATTAAGGGACCTCGGATGAACTTATTCCTATGGAAAATTAGGGGAAGGAGCAAATGCCTATGTCAGTCCACTTGCTCTACATATACACGTTCAATAGTCATTACTATTCTATAGTACATTTACAAAAAAAAAATAAAATGTTGAATGCATATATATACAACTACTCATATTCATACATATCTCTATGAGTATTTTTAAAATATTAAACTGCATATCTTATCTTAAAATAAAAAACATATTTTATTTCTTCGTACTAATTCAATAGACACTATTAAAAAAAATCTAATATTTGGCTCGGTTCACTTTACTCCATAATAGCACGTCTCAATTTTATTACTCTTTGTATTAGTTGTCTTTTAAACTGAACCATACATGGGATCATTATTAAAGTTCATTTTTTTTAAAAAAAATGTTATGGATGTTTGCTTGAACTTTAAATTGTGATGTTTAAATTAGTCTTAAGTGCTTTCAACCTACATAAACAATGAGAAAAAAAATAAAAAAAAAGTTGAGATGTATGTTTGTAAATGCATGCAAAATATGACTTATCTACCCTATAATTCACCAACTTCACCAACTGATGTACTCATTCATCATTCATCATTGTCCGAATCTAACGGACGGTATTATCTGTATTCGATCGAACGACCGAGATTGCTTGGACGTCCCCTTGCAGATCGCTCCCACCCACGCGCGTTTCTCCGCCTCCCTCACAGATCTCGCTTCGCTCCCACACGCCACGCGATTTTCTCCGCCTTCCTCGCCGCCTCTTTCCCACAACCGCTCCACGCGCTTATCAATCGCACCCGCCCGCCCTCTCCTGTCGCCGCCTCTCCCTCCACCGCTCCGCCCCCGATCCGTGAAAAAGGAAGAACGCCGCCAGCCGCTCTGCCTCCCTGCAGTCCTGCACCCACCATTCCACCAATCTGTGCGGCCACGAGTACCACCGCCGGCACAAGGTCTTCTCCAAGACCCGTCGTCACCGTCGCCAGCCAGCAGCAATGCTTCGATCTGTCAACAGTGCAGCAGCCAGCAGGTGCCTACGGTAACTGAGGCTACCCGGGCCATGCATTTCTTCATCATATCTTCTGTTCCTTTCTTCAAAGCTGAAGTCAAAAACTGATTTTGGACCTACTAATTGGACCATCCGTTATATTAACTCATTACTTTTTCATTCTTCATAAATAAAAATTTTAATTTCTGGTAATGGAGATTGGATTGCTGGCTGTCCTCCATGGCATCTCTACTGCTCACTGAGCCCACTGGATCATCCAGTTTGCCACCAGGTACATTGCTTTGTGTATATGCTTCCCTACTGCTCGATAATATGATTCAATGGTTTAATTAATCTCCTGTATATACGGAGTTCATGGTGTTTTCAACAGCTCAGATTTATTTGGTGTATAGTGTGATTCAGTATCTGAAACAACAAACTTTCTCTCCTCAGTCCTCTCATATCTTGATGGAGGACACAAATGGTACCGTAATCCATGGCATCACGGTGTATTGTGTCCAAGTTGGGAAAAAAATATACATATAGTTCTGGGTTTTTTTCTGGGTGGCAACTAGCTTGCACATGGTAATAGTAGCTCCAAGGTATTATTTCATATCACTCTTGAGTACATGAAGAGTTTTTCTTTAAAAAAAATATAGATGTAGTTGTCGATCTGTTTACCTCTGTACAATATTCAAGCGTCATTCAGTGTCTGAGGCATTCAGTGCTGATTTATCCTAGATTTAGATTTGGCTGTATGTAAATACTTAACAAAATTGATGTGATTTTCCATTGGAGAAAATTGAATCTACGGTGACATCTGACCTGCTAGGCGGTGATGCTGCCCACTGGTGTTGCTGAATGTTTTGTCGCAGTGAGGATGGAGACATCTTTAACCAGAATAATGACTTTGCAATCAGCCAGATGACAAACTATCAGCTCCGAGATATCCCATGAAGTAAAGCTTGCCTTACCTATCCCCTAAATTGTTTGCAACAAGCATAAACTGAACAAAATTCAGATAGCAAATCTAACTAGATTGCTCCTTTTTCTACACCTACTCATGTTACATATTGTTTTCTAGCTTTGTTTCTGTTTTAGTGCTTACATTATACATCAACCTTTTTATGCTTTTGTTTGGCGGATGAGGAGCAGTGTGTTGACCTGAAATTTTACGCAATCCTGATGGAAAATCTCCAATGGCTACCAAGGACCACGAGTTCTTGGTATGCAAATAATGCTGCAATCTATTACTATTAAATCCAATGATTTTCTGCTATACTATCTAATGATTTCCCTTTGATCCGGCAAAATCTTGTGAAATTATTTCGTGTCCAATATTTTCTTATATCATGCCCTTTATAGTTACTTGACGAGTGGACCAAACAGTTTAATATAGCTTTTAGCAGTTCATTGTTGTGATATTTATCCCCTATGCATAGAGCTTTCTGTTTGTTTTGAATCCAATCGCAGATTACTCTTCAGATTTGGAGGTAAGTAGTCCACTAATTTATTACTCACATGTTCTTCTAAAGCAGATTTGAAAACATATGTTTCCTTGATATGGATGGCAAGATGGGCACGATATGTTTTCTGGATTTATCAGTTGGCCCTAATCCGATAAATCCTCATTCAATGTTCAGGTGTTGTGGGGTTACTAATTAATGTGTTCAACTTAATGCAGCCTAAGTAATTTGTTAACAAATCCAAATTATAGCAAACTGATGGATGAACTTTGATAGGTTGCTCGATAAAATTTGATAAACAGTCCTGTACAAATTTGAATGCTTACAACTCTATGAGATGATCTGATAAATGAATATAGCAGTTCAAAGCTCAGATTATCTACATATAGCAAGATTTTAATATATAATTGCGAGAAAGTAATGGTCGGTCGCCTCCACCCCCACCCCCAACCAGATTCTTTTTTTTTGGGTGTCACACAAATTTTATTTTCCTTTCTTTTTTTTAACTTTATATGCCCCATTTGGATTCAAATATTTTTTATATAGAATATTTTCTGGGTATGGGGTCGGTTCATTAGTTGCAAATATTTTTGTATTTTATAGAATACGTATATTTGGACCTGTTTATGCACACTGTAGGTTGATAAATGGTTGAGCAATATAATTATCTCACTTGTTCCTTTTCTTTTCCAATCTATAAACTATCTGGAGCATCGTAGTTTTGATTGCCAAAACCTATATTATACTTTGGATGTTTGAATTACAATATCAAATATCACCGTAACGTTACCCATGCGGAGAAACATGCGATCTCCGCCCCCTTTCCCTTGGACATCAATATCTACCACATCTTCAGCAAGAATTGCGTAGCTTCAGATGATGTTGTAGCTTGTGCTGGTGCCCTCAGAGAGGGCATGCAACATTATTCCAACAGTTCTATATCAAGATACTGCTCTTTCATGTGATGCTTGTAGTGACAAACGACATTGTTTCGATCGGATTGCTTAAGGTGATCCTCTTTGTGATTGTTAAATATGGGGTGTCACGCAACAAAAATAAATGGATTGTATCAAGGAGATGAACAATTTTCATTCTGTATATAGCAATTACAAAGTATGGCTGATTTGACAATTTGGATTGACACTAATGCTATACAGATCTTTAGTTGACATTTCTTAGTTCTTAAAACTTATCTCATTTTATATTTGATTGGCAAAAGATACATTATCTTTTGGTTAATTAATATAATATCGCCGTAGCGTTAGCACAGGCATGCTACTAGTATAGAGAAATTAAAAAAGAGAGAGAAATACCATTAAGGGAGTAAAGTGAACCGTTTTCAATAATTCAGGATGTAAAATGAGTAAAAAAAAGTTTAGGAGGTTAAGTGCTCTGGCGAAATAGTTTAGAGAGTAAAATAGACTTTCTCTTCGAATAGATTAAATCACCATATATAACTCATGGTCAACCTATATATCACCTACCACTAATTAGCCATCAATACAAAACATTGTGACTCCTAACAAAACGAAATTCTAGAACACTTTGTTTTTTTAAAATAAAAGAAATACCGACACCTATTTTATCATTAGCAAACAATTTAATTATAAATTTAGACAAATAAAAGAAGAATTAATAGCAATTTAATTATAATTTTAGATAAACAAAAGAAGAATTAATAGTATGGTTGGAAAAAAGAGAGAAAGTTTGACAAATTTCTCTACAATATGATTGATTATGTTAAATAGGAACTCTAAAAATTCCGTTCAACTATGATTTTTGCATGAGTTTCAAGGAAACTAAACTGATTTCTGTAACTTTTTTTTATGAAAAATGCGTTAATTAATAACACAAAAATAACATACATAGGCTATAAATCGAGCGCGCCAACTGACGCGCTTATTTTCTAGTAGTCTACTATTGTAACCCAGCGAGCTGCAAAACTATACCACATCGTCGTATTGCAGCCTGGCGTAGCCATTTTTTTAGTCGGCCGGTATTCAGCTCTTCTCTAAAATTAAGACGGATGAATCTGGTTTCAAATTTAACTAATACAGGAACTTTTACACTTTAGGAAGGCAATAATTCGAGAAAACTAGCAGCGGTAGCGATCGGCAGAAAATCAGTGCATTCTGACACATTTCTCCTCCGAATCATCACACACCAAATTTTACTGGCTGTGTTTTTCCTGGGTGATTTTGAGTGAGTTTGTTTCGTTTTTTGTGTGCACGTTTCCCGAACTATTAAAATATGTGTTTTTTACAAAAATTTTTTATAGAAAGTTGATTTAAAAAATCATATTAATCTATTTTTAAAGTTTAAAATAGTTAATACTTCCTCTGTTTTTGACTTTTTGCTGGTACTGTTTGACCACTTGTCTTATTCACAAACTTTATGCAAATATAAAAAACGAAAAGTTATGTTTAAAGTACTTTTGATAATAAAGTAAGTCACAAATAAAATAAATAATTATTCCAAATTTTTTTAATAAGACGAATGATCAAACAAAACAATAAAAAAATAAAATCTTTTATATTATGGGACGGCAATACTCAATTAATCATACGCTAATGGCTCGTCTCGTTTTGTGTATCTTTCCAATCTCCTCTATCTTCTTCTCCTCAGACACATCAATGATCAATCCTCTCACCCACATATAATCCCCTTCTTCCACTCCAAATCAAACGAAAATCAAATCAGAAGCAAAACAGAAATGGCATGCATGGCAAATGCCACCGTCTTCTTCTTAGTTCTTCCTCGCCGCCGCTGCCATCGTCATTAGCTGTCACGCAGCACGCTCGGGCAACGCCGCCACCGCCGCCGGCGACGGCAAGCTGTCGGGCATCACCGTCACGGCGGCGAGGACAGGGAAGGTGGTGGAGGGGCTGCCGGAGTACGAGGTGACCGTGGCCAACGGGTGCGGCGCCTGCCCGCAGAACGGCGTCAGGGTGAGCTGCCCGGCCGGCGGCGTGCAGAGCGTCGAGCCGGCGGACGAGAGCAAGATCCGCGCGGACGAAGCCGGGCTCGGCCTCGTCAACGACGCCATGCCGGTGGCGAAGGGCTCGCCGGTGACCATCGGTTTTCAAGTTTTCACCTTAAGTAAAAAATTGCAGCATGGTCACCTATCAGCGACATTTCATGAGCCAGTGGACACATCAATTGCATTGGACCGAAGAAGCCGAGAGACATTTTCCTCTTTTTTTTTTTGTATTGTGGGCCTGGGCCCATTAACTATGCTGAGTCTGAGTGATCTGATCATGCTGCTTAACAAGAACGATAAAAAAAAAGTACCCATCGATCGATCAACTGCGGCAGCTCGTACCCATCGATCGATCGATCGATCCCCCATGGCGCTGCCGGTGCCGGACGACGCCCTCGCCGACATCCTCCGCCGCCTGCCGCCACGCAGCCTCGCCGCGGCGCGTTGCGTCTGCAAGCCGTGGCGCGACCTCGTCGACGGCCGCGCGCTGCTCCTCCCGCGCCTCCTGCCCCACTCGGTGCACGGCGTCCTCATCAACTACATCGACCACGACCGCCCCCACCTCTTCTCCCGCCGCCGATCCCGGTCCCGATCCCGGTCCTCCTCCTCGCCGGCGGCGTCGAGCGGCGGGGGGGATATCGACGGCAACCTCTCCTCGGTGCCGCCCAAGGGCGACATGGACTGGTGGCACGTCATGGACCACTGCGACGGCCTCCTCCTCTGCGCCGTCGAGTGGGGGAATCGTCTCTGCGTCTGCAACCCGGCGACGCGGCGGTGGGCGACGCTGCCCCGATGCCCGGAGTCGCCGAAGCCGATCCGCTACGGCACCGGCGGCGCGTACCTCGCGTTCGATCCGGCGGCCGCGTCGCCGCCGCACTACGAGGTGTTCTTGATCCCCGGCTTGCCAGAGAAGCCCCCGCCGCCACCACCAAAGCAGAAGGCGAAAGCAATCACCGCGCCGCCGTTCTGCCTGGATTCGCTGCTCGCATCGCTGGACGGCGCCTGCTGGACTATGGAGGAGGTGGAGCCGCCGCCGCCACCATCGCCACCGGCGTCCTCCATGGGTGATGCTGACCTGTACCGTTTGATGGAATGGCCGCCGTCGCCGTACAAGGTGTACGTGTTCTCGTCGAGGAGCGGGCGGTGGGAGGAGAGGGCCTTCGTCAGGGAAGGCGGTGAGACGGCGGCGACGACGACGACGGTGGATGACATGGAACCATGGGAATGTCCTCTTGAAGGCCCTCGCCAAGGGTACACCGGTACAGCGTGTCCTGGCAGGGAGCACTGTATGTGCATTCTCGTGGTACTTCTGTTACCAGGTAAGTTCATCGCCAGCAGATCACGCCTTGGGCCCTCGTTTCATATTTCACATTTGGTTCATTTACTGATCCTAAAATATATAGCAACTTAGGATGTCCACCTGAGAGATTCTAATCCATCTTCAGCAACTTAGGACCGGATTAGATGTATCAGAGCCTGTCTAGATTCGTAGGATCCCATATAAGCTCTAGCATGTTATATTTTGGGACGGTGAGAGTATATATTTTGGTACGAGAAAAAAATCCGAAATTTCGGTTATTTCGCTCCCCTCCGGCAGAAACCCTTCTTTCAAAATTTGAAACCCTGCTAGCACTCTTACAGAAGTTATTTCAGTTGCAACCAAAATCAGGTAGTGTTCATAATTTTCAGTAAAGGACACAAATGCTATGCTATGGAAGCTTAATGATTAGCAAATTTAGCTTCAGTACTGCTACTACTGCACATACAAGTTGGATGTGTTTATTATCCTTGTTTATGCTCACGTTATTCTATACGCTGAATATTTTAATAACTTGTAAGATATCATATGAATTACTTATATGTTGTAAATTGACTCATCTTTTCTTTTTCAGATTTTCACTGTCAAATGACAAGTACCAAGTAATCAGTACACCAAAAATCATTGGGAGCAGCAATTTTGAAAAACCATATCTAGGCAAATCAAAGATGGGTGTGTCCTTTGGATTTATTCAGGATTTGCAGCTATCAATTTGGATTATCAAAGAATCAGCTGGACAAATGGAGTGGATCTTAAATTATCAACATGACCTTCGGGCCGTTGCCAGTCAAGTACATTCAATCGATTTTTGGGGTGATCAGATTAATGGACCATGGATCCTAGAAGAGGATAACGCTGATATGCATGTAAACACAGAGACTCTCTCGGACAAAGATCTTGAGTGGGATTCTGATAATGATGATTTTCTTGCTACTGAAGTCTGTGATGAGGGACACGATTATGCACACTTAGATATGCCCACTACTAGCTCTAATTCATCTATAGCCAATCTAATAGCTAATTCATACAATAGTTGCTTATTATACTATTAATATATGGTCCTATCTGTCATATACACATTGCGTCTTGTAGTTAGTGCTGTAGCTGGCTATAGATCTATAGCCCGCTGCTCTTCTCTCTCATGATTTATCTCATTAAAATATGTTTATAGCTGGCTAATAGTCTGCTATTGTATCTACAATAAGCTGACTCAGCAGGCTTCAAAATATTTTATATTAGTATCTTTCTGCATGGAGGAGAGATAATCGGAGAGAGAGAATTAAGACGGGCGACAATTCTATCGCCAAGCTTGGCGATAGCACTGATACACACGCGCATGGCAATAGAAAATTTATTTTGTGGGCCCCGCAACTACCCCGTCGGATCCCATCGTTAGCGGAGCGAGATTTCCACCATGGCTCCACGCGGGATGAGTTGGGACTCATATGTTCTCCAGTCTCATGATTCTTCTCTTCTGCTTTCGCGCATCGTGAAAACTCTGCAGCCTGCCAAATCATTGGCCCTCCGGCCTCCGCTCCAGATTCATCCGGACTCCAGGCGTTGTTTCTGATCGATCTGACACCTCTCAACCGAGAGTAGGTGAAGCCGGTAGTCAAGGAGCAATCGGTTTCGATCTGAACTTTTTTAGAACCGATGTGAACTCATTCGCTGCCTTTTTTTCTTGTCTTCTCCAGTGATTGATTCGTTGTGTTTGGGGTTTGATTCCGGCAATTCCTCTCTACTGATACATATGCATTAGTTTTTCTGGACAGAGTCCCTCTTCCAATTGGTTTATGGCTAATTGTCATTTGTTGTTTTGGCAATGCTATGTTAAGATTCTAAGTCGATTCTTGGTTTGCTTTAGTTAATTTTTGTTCGATGAGATGGATTTTCAGGTCATTAAGCATGGCGTGGATATTTTGGGCATGAGGGCTAAGATAAAGTGAAGTTTTTATGATTTTTGTGGTGTTCGAACATCTGAACAGCATGTACATCTCCGCCTCTCCGGACTGTGCTCGTTGGTGCAAAATTCAGACGAGGAGAAGACAGACTTTTTATACGGACTATGTGGACAAACTACTCATATTCATATCACACCACAAATGGCCACAAGAATAGAGGTCACTTTTGATCATACGTATTGAGATGTGCATGGAGAATTAATTATTTGGTTGACAAGATGCAGCCAACATAGGAGCCTATCTATTGTGCTAATTGGCTTTAGTATTAGCTATAAAATAAAATATTGATGATTATAGCTGGCAGCTGGCTGCACTATTAGAGCAGGTACAATAGCAGGCTATAAGCCAGCTGCAAACATATTTTAAGAAGATAAATCAGGAGAGAGAAGAGCAGCGGGCTACAGATTTGTAGCCAGCTGTAGCACGGACTCCAAGACGCAGTATGTCTATGACAGGTGGGACTAGGTATTAATAGTGTAGTATGTAACTATTGTATGAATGAGCTATTAGATTGGCTATAGATGAATTGGAGGCTAGTAGTTGGCTATACTATTGAACTTGCTCTTAACCTTGCTCTAAGGAAGCTATTTTCTTGGAGGAAACATTCAGAACAGTAGCCTATCATTTGGATAGCTCGAAGGTCCAATATCTGGGCTACTCACGCCCAAAGTGTTACTACCAAAACTATACAAATGGTATATATGAGTCATTTGTTTATACTCCTTGCATGATCGGAGAGCTTCATGGAGATTACAGTGGGCAGAGCTCATATTTTAAATAGAACCACCTATGTACAACTCAGGCAGTTGAAGAACATACCAGGCTGATCACTAGGCTGTTATTTGGTTTATTATTTCCATATTTTCTCCAAACTTAGTAGTTGTTCCTCGGTTTATGCACTGTCTTTTTTTTTTCATTGAACCTGATCATACATTTTATTAGTTTTCCAATTTTTGTTTTCCCCCTTTGACTATTTGAGTTTCTACCTCTTCAAATTATATCTCCACATCTTTGGTGTCAGATTCTACAGTTAAATGTGCTTTCACCTTGTTCTATTGTGTCACTTGTGTGACTATGGCAACTCAGTCAACAACGCATTCAGGCCCAACAATAGGGTTTTCAATTTCGAAATTGCATTTTTTTGCCGGGGGTGACCGAAATTTCAGTAATTTCAGAAATTTTTCGGCTGAAATTATTTAAAATTTTGACTGATTTTAAATGAATTTGAATAAAATTTGACAAAATTCACAAAAAATTGCAAAAAACGAAATATCGGGTGAGATTTGAGCATGCTGGTGGGGGGCGAAATTACCAAAATTTGAAACCCTGGCCTAAATCTCACAAACTCGTACTAGAAGAGGTGCTATAAGTACGATTTTTCATGTATGACACCTGTACGATGTAACGTTTCCAAGTACAAGCCTGTAGTGTTTTTCAGTCGTTTCCTAGCGATGCATCACATGACATTCACTATCCGTTAGCAATTGTACATAGAAATCGGCCTTGTTTAGCTGGGGAAAAAAATTTAGGTTTAGTTATCACATCGGATATACGGACACATTTAAAGTATTAAACATAGTCTAATAACAAAACAAATTACAGGTTTGGTTGTCCAGTTTCATATTATAAGACTTTTTATCATTACCCACATTCATATATATGTTAATGAATCTAGATATATATGTATACCTAGATTCATTAACATTTATATGAATATGGACAATGCTAGAAAGTCTTATAACCTGAAACGGAGGAAGTAGTTATTTGGTTGAAGTAAATGTAGTAGAGTGGTTCAGGAAGGCATACCCACACGTCCAAAAATGACAACACTCGTCAGAAAGAACTGGATGGAAACAGTGTCAACAAATCAATTAGCTCTACCTGCAAGAGCCAAGAGGTTAAGCATTAGTATTAGTACAAGACTGAGTTCTGTCAACTGTCCAGAAACTATATGCTAAGACAGTTAGGCGTGCCATTATGAAACTTCATGATATTTTTGCCAAAAATATCTCCAGAAGAATTTGCAAATCAAATAGCAAAGATACTTGACACTTATTTGTAGATCATGATTCATAACACTGAATCACTGATAATAATGCAGCTTGAGCAACAACCACACATATGATTTACATGAGACAACACTACATACAGTAAGGCTCTATGAACAACGAACCCCCACCAGAATACGATGGAAATAAATAATAAGCAGTGCATACCTCTAGTTTCTTTTCAGGAACATGAGCAATCTTGTCCCATTCAGTACCTTCCCTCCTTTGAAGCTGTCTGTCTAACTCTGGATGCAACAGTGACAGCAAAATTAACTGTAGAGAAGCTGGCACGCCATTCTGGGGGAGAAATTTCATCTTAGGGCACCCATATATGGCTAATGTTTTGAGAGATATTAATGCATTCAGATCAGCTGGCAAGAAACAGAAATTTTTACAATCTGCTACCACTAACTTTCTCAGAGCAATCAGATTTTCAAATCCATCCAATGAGGATAGGAAAATACAGTCTTTAATGATTATGGCTTCTAGAGAAGTAAGGTGATGGGGTCCATAGGCAAAAGATAGCAAATCCATAGAATCACAGCTATTAATCATCAGGGTGGAGAGGTTAGTTAGGCCTTGCAAGTATCTTGGTAGCAAACTGGACTGAATATTGCAATCAACTATTTCAAGTTCACTTAGTGACTGAGGGAAAAAACATGTGTCAAGTTCTTCACCTGCTTCCACACAAACTGACGATAGTAACGCTGAACAGTTGCTGATTCTGAGCACCTTAAGGGAGCTAAGTCCGATAAATCCACAAGCTGGCATTTGATCTGTGCAGCTCTTCACGTTCAACTCCTCGACATGACTAAGTTGGTCAGTATTCAGGCTACTCAAGAAGCTGCAGCAGTTGACAAGTAAGATCAGATAAGATGCCGATGCCATTAGGGAGTCAAATAGACACGAACTTGGTAGGGAATCAGATGTTATCGCCACTTCAACTTTTGGTCTTGCATTTAAGGGTGGTGCTTCTTGAAGCTTAGGGCACTTAGCTATGTAAAGTCTTGTGAGACATGGAAGCAATGAACCATCTTCAATTCCAGACCATTTCTCCCAGTTGGGCATGCCATCAAATACTATTTCTTCCAACTTTGGAAAGCCCTTTGTGTCACCATTCCCATAGAATTCTTGACCTATCTGCTTAACAGCATGCATGTTTCTCAGTACCAGATCCTCCAGTAGAGGAAGCTGTCCAAGAGGGGGCAATTGCACCCAACCCATGCAGTTCTGAAGGACTATAGAAGTCAGTGCTTTCATCCAATTTGTCTCAAACCAAGAAGGTGACCTCTCTCCCTTGTAACCTGTGATATTCAGCCGCTCAAGATCAGGGTGAGGTCTAAGGGCCTCAAGCACATAAGGATCCAACTCAGAAGTAATAGGCCTTGGAAGGTCACTCCACTCTAGCTGCAAGTGTTTGATGTGCTCTTTACAATCTAGGTGGGCATCAACAGCCTGTTGCTGATGTTCCACGTTCTCAAGAAACCTAACACTTAATCTTCCTCGGATATTGTTCATCTCCTTTAACTCTCCAAGTCTGTGCCCACTCTCCTTCTTGACATGGAATTCCCCTGGGCCATGCAGAAGAGTTTGTCCACCAAAACCAGATATTGTGGCACCCCCTACATTGAAAAGGTAAGCTTTTCTCAATTTGAGTAGGTTCTTCTTCATGTTTGTTGGAAGTTGGAAACATTCACTTCCCCGACAAGAGTGACCTCTTGTGACTAGAACCTCTAGGTGATAAAGTTGGACCAATGCTGTGGGCAATGGTTTTTCAGGAACCCTAAAAGCAAGATAGCGCAAATGCTTCAAATTTTTCACTGATGTTGGCAACCTCTCCAGGCAACAACCAGTCAAATCTAGCACTCGGATGTATTTGGATTTCTTGAACACACCATTTGGAAGGGACAATTTCCAGCAAGGCCATGATTTGCTCCAAACAAGTAACGTGCGCAGGTTTTTCATCTCTGTTTTCTTCATACCGGCCCACAAATGTGCAGATATAGATAAATGGCGAATGTTTGGTGGGATCTCCTTTTGCTTCTCACTCTCAATTCTGGTATACTCGTCCTTTGAAACATTCCTGGCAAGGTCATTGATCAAGTCATGCATGACATACTCTATTGGAAGGTCTAACAAAGATCTCTCGAAGAATGATCTTTGTACAAGATCATTAAAGTAGCCCTTCGCAACATCTTCAACATTCATGTCATTGTCAGACTCATCCTCCTTCTGAACAAAACCCTGTGAAATCCACATGTCTGTAAGCCTCCTGGGATCAAAACGCCAGCTCTTCGGGAATAAGCTGCAGAAGCTGAAGCATAGTTGCAAGTGGATGGGCAAGTGTTGGTAACTCAACCTGAGAACCTTCATAACATCACCTGATATGTCACTCTCTAGCACTTTCTTCCAATGACTTGAATCTAAATCAACATTCAATAGGCGACCGATTACCTTCGCTGCTAAGGGCAAACCATTCAATCTTTCAGCAATCTGCATTCCTATTTCCTTAAGTTCTTGAAACAGTCCTGGATGTTTCTCACCAAAGGCACAGCTTTTGAATAACATCCAGTAATCATCTCTATTCAATCCCCCTAATTGTAAACAGGCTCCAGCACGTAGGAGTTCACTGGCTTTGTTGGTTCGAGTCGTCACCAGAATTTTGGATCCTCCCAGTCCAGTATCCAATGTTGATAAAACTCCATCCCATACTAATTCATTCTCCCAATTTGTCCTGTTCTCATCATACCATACATCATCCAATACAAGAAAAAAGTTCTTTTGACTTATCTTTTCTTGAAGAACATTCTTCAATTCATCCAATTTAGTAACACTGCGATAATTTTCACCTGTTACAGATTCTAAAATATCCCTTGCCAATGTTGTCTCATCATAAATATCGGATACACAAACCCAGATCCTGAGACCAAAGCTCGCACGTATCCTTTCATCTCTGAAAGCTAATTGTGCTAGGCTTGTCTTCCCAATCCCACCAACACCAATGATGGATATGACAGGAACACATGAGTTACTAGGTCCAGGTGCACTACTATCACTTTGCATAAGCAACAAATCTCTCAGCCTATCAAGATCATCTTTTCTACCATATATGTGGTTCTCTTCCTTCAAAGGAGACGTTACACGTGCCTGTGTGACTGGGAGCAGCTTTGCAGTAGCACTATCAAAACTAACCAATTTGAACAAGGTATCCGCAGTTGTTTTAACCTCATCCAATTTTTTCAACATATCGGTTAGCTTCCTCCGGAACTTATCAGTACCTACTACACGCTTACCCAAGTAAACACAGGATGAGGTAACACGACTCACCATAGCTTGGCTGTCGACTTTAGACTTGAGGGCCATGTACTGGAAGCTGTCAAGCACATCAACGGCGCTGTAAATGGCATCCTTGAGCTTCCGGAGCAGCTTCCTCTGATTCCCATCCTTGATCTCCCGCTTCTCGATGGCGTCCACGATGGCCAAGATCTCTGTAAGGATAGTATCAAGACGCTCAAGGTCCTTTTCTTGATCCTTCTCCCAACTGAATTGCCCCCTTATGTAGGACAGTGCAGTATCTTGCATTTCCCGTATAATAGGTGACAAGAACCATCCTGTAACAGTTAATTCAGTGCCCATTTTGGAGAGAGAGAGAGAGAGAGAGAGAGAGAGAGAGAGAGAGAGTTCCTGCTGATAGCAAGAAATCCAAATACAAAGAAGAATCAAGAAGAATTGATAGTGCAACTGAAATCAAGGTATCAAAGAAAGAAGCAAATGTTATGGGATCAAGGAAGGTGTTGGAAAGCAGAGGAAGTAATCTTGTAGGTGTGCCTGACAGTGACACAACAAGTGTGAATCTGAGCCCCAAAAGTCAATTGTGTTTGTCTATATTCTCAATTTCTTTTCATGCAACAGCCCTCAAGTTGATAAATAGACAGAGTAACAGACACAGACCCACCAGGTTGACTTGACCGACCAATTAGTAGACATACCTACTGATTATCTAAAATTGTTTGGTTATTTGACACAGGCAAAAAATAAGCGAAAAAGAGAGAGAATTCAAAATAGAATCATAAGATAGCAGAACCTAATAATGCAACTCAGGGTTTCTAAGTCACAAGAAAACCACAAGTTAGTTCTTAGTTTTAAATGCCCATATGTAGTTTCGAATGCTCATACATCATCATATGTACCGTATATGCTATCAACTAAGGAGAACAAGTTGCTGAAAATTAATATTTTCAGAAAAGAATCAACAAAAAATGACTGAGATTTCAGAACCGCACCTAAAATATATCTAAAGAAGATTGGAAAATATAGCAAATCAGTTGCACTTTTAATTTAGCAAAGGGTGCTTATGAATATAAAAGACTAGCTGCATGAACTCTTTCAAACACTCAAAAGCAAGGGCAACGACGGTCAGGGAGGGAATCAATAGTTCAACCTAGAGATGATAATATTATGCCCAAGAAGCATTAGAAAAGAAAAATAAAAACTACTACTGTCATAGCATGCAGCTCTGCAATTCGTGTGAAGTCTAAATTAAATATTCAAGGTTTACAAATTTTCCACAGGATATTGAATGCAGGACCGATTTGCTAGAAACCATCAGCCATAGGACTGATAAATTGATTCTTTAGATCTGTAGCTACCTTTCCACCATTTTCAGCATTACATATCCCCAATTCCCATTAATACATTTCGATCCTGTTAGATTTCACATACTACTATAGATAAAGAAGGAGAACAAGAAACCTAGTAAGACATGAACCAAAACTAAAAGAAATTGCATCCAGAGTTACTGAAGAAGCACTGCAAAGCCCAACCAACTTCTTAGACACAAAACGTCGAACACTTGGTGCGCAACTTATTGATCCAAGTAGAACTTCCTTTCCTTCTCCCAACTAAATTTCCCCCTCGATGTAGGAGTCAGAGAACACACGGTTCATGGATCTATCAGAGCGTACTGTTTATGGAACGCACCAAAAGTCAATCCAAAAGCAAAAACCCAACAAAAGTAAGGGCAGAATTCACGTAAAACGACGGGAGAAAAAAAAAGGATAGAATTTCAAATTCGGGAAAAAATATAGAAGATGCTATAGGAACAAAAGCGATCTGGATTGTCAAGTTCCCACGACCAAAAATCTGAAAGCGACGATCAAACGCGCTTCGCCTTATCCGCAGAAAGACCTCCGCGAGAAAGAAGTCCAAAAAAAAGAGAGGAGAAATAAGAGGAAAATTGTTTTTTGAGAAGAGGAGTTAAAATTGTATGGGCCGCCATCCTTAATAGCCCAGTAAAACACTAGGCCTTGTGACCCCTCTAGAGGCCCTTTTGGGTTGTGCGAAAACGAGCAACTTTTCTTGGCCTAGTCCAACTCTAATTGGGCTGAAATCAATCACAGCTTCGAAAATTCAGATGGCAAGGCAGCTGCTTTTTAAAAAAAAAAATCGCTCGAAAGTTGAAATTTCCATTTGATCTTTTTTGCATTATGATTATTGTTATTATTGTTTATTATTATTACTACTACTATTAGTATTAGAATACATTAGAAATGCAGGCACTCGCAACACTCGTACATGTACGTTCTCTCCTATGAGTACCTTGAAAAGCCAACACATTTTCAAATTGATGAAGTTATCATGAGCTTCTCGATAACATCTTCTTGAGAAAGGCCTAGGGTCTTCCCGGCTAGCCGGTCCGGGTTCGAGCCTCACCCCCTCCTTAATTCAAAATCAATTAGTCCTTTCTAGATTGGTCCCATTTTATTTTATAACAACAGGTATATCGTCAATCACTGGAAAATAACGATCCCTTAATACAAGGACCCATGTCTAGTTGTTGCATTATTATAGCCTCATCACTTTTACTGCTTATAGCTAGAATAAGGGCATATTTGGCACAACTCTAGCTCCTGGAGTTGGAGCTCAGCCAAAAAGTTTCAGCTCCATTAAAAATGAGAGTGGAGTTGGTGGAGCTCTCTCACAAAATGAACTAGAGTTGTGGAGCTGGGTTTAGGCAGCTCCACAACTCCACTCCAAACCTAACTCCTGAAGCTAAATTTAGAGGTTGGAGCTGTACCAAACATGCCCTAAGTTAACACGACACGTACTAATAAGATATAAACATTGTCAATTTCAAAATGGTAATCTTAGCGAAATAATATTCTCAGGCACGCAATTGGTATATATATATATGTTTATGCTCTGAATGCAGTGTGCTCGCCGACTAATCTTTCATCTTCTCATAATCAGAAAACAAATATATTGATTTTGGCATCTTCCTCATGTCGATCCCATATCCCAATTCCAATTAATCTTGGCGTCACCTTTTCCAATAACTCGTGAGGCGATGAAGGGACAAGAAAGAACGAACTGAGTCCTAAACAATAATCACATTATGTAACCCCCCTCAACACAAGTGGCTTGATAAAGAAATAACTGCGGATTAAGCTGCCACCAATCAGGCAAGCATGTCGCATTCCTAATGTCAACCTCGGTATATATATCTCTTTAAATTTCAGTACTTGTCCCAATTATCTCCCTTTAAACTGGGATTAATTTGTGTAGTTCGAGCGCTTAATTTAGGTTCATTTAATGCGCCGGTGTGGTCAAAATATCAATGGTCGAGAACTGAGCATAGCTCTCAGGTCCAGACCACCTAAATTTGAATCTGAAACTGGCGTCTATTTTTATGGAGTTCTTGTGCCCCCATTCTATCTTAATTCAAGGAGCTTTTTGCATAAAATATCAATGGTCACTAGGTGATCAAATTATTATTATTATTGTTGTTCATAGGCGTATGTATATTGTTGATACTGATCAGTTATTCTACATGATTGATATCTCTAGTATTTTAGGACAGGGCAAAGATGTTGCCAAAGCTACATACACCGATAGCCAAAGTTACTTTGCACGGCGCCATGATTTAGAAAAGGGGTAGTTCCTTACTATCAAAAGATTTATGCCATCTGGGACACCGGTGTCTTACTGACATGACCTGCTCCCTTTGTCAAAAAAATCTAAATCTAGAACTGGATGTGACATATTCCAGTACAACGAATCTGGACAGAGATATGCTTAGAGGTATGTTTAGATTGTAGTACTCGGATATGTCACATCCAATACTAAGTTAGTTTTTTATCGGACGGAGGAAGTATTTGTCATCGATTTTCATTGATATGTTCCCTCCAGGCTGTATCTGTTAGTGTATGAAAGTAAAGTAATTCTATAGTACTTAAGAGGTATCGGAAGGTAAATATTCTTAATTTAAATTTTAATATCTTTTAGTACCAAAGATATCAAGATATATTAATTTTTATAATAGAAAATAGATTACCTCCTAAAAAATGTAAAATCATTCATCAAAATAAGAGCTTGGATACAATTAATTTTGGTGGTAGATGGAGAAATTCATCCTTAACTGAAACTTGGGAGCAAGAGGTACTGAGCATATATGTACACAATAAAATAGGCCAGGTTCTACAATTCCAAATGCAAATAAAATTGGGGGTGGCCGGAAATTTCAGAATTCAAAAGATCTTGGTAACTTTATTGCAAAATTCTGAACAGAGGCTGAGATTAATCGCAAGAATTAAAGAGAGAGAGAGAGAGAGAGAGAGAGAGAGACAGACAGATTAACCCACAACCCGATGGAAAGCGAAGTTGTGCAACATGCAACATACGAGAAAACATCCTGCAACCAAACACGGCCAAGATTTCAATAATTTCAGTCTCAAACTTAACAGCAAGTCCATCCACAAACAACCAGCAAACAGGTCAAGTACAACCACAGATCATAAATCTCTGGAAAATGACAGACAATTTAAAAATCGATTACTAGTTTGCGTCGTTTCTGCAGGGGTTGACACGACCAGATCGAAACAGTGTCTCTCTCTCTCTCCCTCTCGTATGCATCTACAGTACATGATCACTGCAGCCGCCACTGAATTCGTCCATACGACACAACTCTACTGGTCAGTGTTCAACTGTTCACCAGTACACCCCAGGAAAAAATGATAGATGTACAATGTATTCTGTATTGACGCCAATTTGGCAAATGGAAAAAAGATTCGTACTCGTACTGCCTGTACTGCAAATTAAACTAACCGCCGTTAATGCTTGTGCATGCATCTGAATTTGGCAAGCTTGTTTAACTAACTGTCCAGTTTAGGGATTGGGATCCTTCTACATTATTGACGAAGAAAATTCAGAGGTGCTAAAGTACCTTGCATTGGATCATGTTTTAATGCGTTGGATCTTCATTGAATGGTACAAATCACAGTGCTATGTAAAGAATTAAAGAAGTGCTCGGCGGTAAAATTGATTGTTGTTAGAACACTATTGTTACAGAGCTAATGTGCTAATTTAAATAGTTGTAGCGCAAGAGTTAGATCATTGTGTAAATAGAGTTGTTTGCAATCACTGTAGAGGAGCTGCATCCCTAGTTTAGAGGCCAATCTTATGGTTTAAAAAAACCGCACGCTTACGGTTTTGAAAACTATGCAATCACCGAATACCACTCTTAAGGGTGTGTTTAGATAATGGGAAATAGGGGTTGGATTGGGATTAGAAAATAAATAAAGGGTTAGGATTAAATGAAAGAAGGAAAATAAATGGTTAGGATTTAAAGATGGATGAAAAATCATTTGCCTTTCTCATTTGACAAACACTGCCTAAGCGATTTTGTGTAGAAGCATATGTATGTACCCAAAAAACAGGTGAAACTCATATACTTTTTAGTAAAAAAGATTTTGATTTGCCGAGTAGTTTCTTGATTCGTACCGGCTCGACAAGACAGATAAAACCGCGACAACCAAATGGCCGAAGAAATAGATTTAAGTAATCAAAGGTCATCACAAATGTTTGGATGATGCCTAACCTTACCATAACTAAGTTTAGGCTAGTTATGGCATGATGGCACAAATGTGGCTTAGAAATAGTTGGCCACAAGTGTGGCATGCTTAGCTCTAAATTTAAGAGCATGACATGTGGGTCCCAAAGTTAAGAAAGTGTGGCATAACATAATTACGGCAGCGAACTAAACACATGCCTAAAAAACTGTAGCATGACTAAAGTGTAACGTGGCAAAGTGTGGCAACCAATCAAACAGCCCCTTAAGCTCCTACGGAATGGCGAGTGGGATTAGAATAGTAATAAATCCCAGCAAATGTTAGCCGACAGTGTTTCCTTTTCTGGATGTTGACCCTGATCCTGATCGATGATGCAATTAACAGAGAAGATTAAGCCCAACTTGCTCGGAACGCCTCCCTGCTGGCTACTGGCCCATCGATCGATCCGGCCATCTCGTCACGTCAAGAGAGGATGGGCGGCTCCTTCATGTCAGCTTCGTCTCATGCTTCGTCCGTCACATAAAAAACGAATCTAAAATCGGATGTAACATATTCTAGTACGATAAATCTGAACATATATATATCTAAATTCGTAGTACTAGGAAATATTATATCTGGTAATAGATAGGTTTTTTATGGGACGAAGAGAGTGATTGATAGAGTAGCTTTCATGTACAATTATGTTACTAGTAATTTCGCTGTTATTATAAGACGAGACGAGACGACTTGGAAAAGAGGAGCCAGCATGACGAATGGATTTTACTATTATATCACTTCTCTTTCCCGGTGATCAAGGACGAGATGGTGGAGTACGTGCAAGCGCACGTATCCAAGAGCACACGCGATAGGCAAGTGAGACCAATTGACATTTGTTAAAAGGTGTACTTATTTTATTCTTTTATTTTGTTGGCAATTATAAAATGAATCATGTAACTTCTTTCTTTTAGAAACAAAGCACAAGCGCAGAAGTTCACAATACGCGCACACTCATCCATATAAATATATACAGGAACATCATACTCCTATGAGCATCTCCAGAACACTACCGTTATATCTTGAGATTGACGAAGTAAGTACGGACGTCTCACTGTCGACGGATACATCACCTACCACAGAAAGTAATATGAGCACACATGTCAAGTCGACGGATACATCATCTACTACTGAAAGTAATATAAGCACACATGTCAAGTTTAGGATTTGAATTTGGATGGGCTGATTCCACCATAAGAAACCTGACCAGTTAAGCTATGTTCACTTCGCATGAATCATGTCATTGTCACTGAAGCAATGAAAATAAGGCTTTCATCTCATTTAAAAAAAATAGAGAGAGAAATTAGACTTTTAGCATGTTCAATAATCAGTTGATAACTAATACTACCTCCGTCCCATAATAGGTGACGTTTTTGACTTTTTATTTGTAACGTTTGACCATTCGTTTTATTTGAAAAATTAGTGCAAATATAAAAAAAGATAAGTCATATGTAAAGTACTTTTGATAATAAAGCAATTGACAAATAAAATGAATAATAATTCCAAAAATTTTTTTAATAAGACGAATGATCAAACATTGATAAATAAAAACTCAAAAAGACAAGTAATATGGGACGGAGGTAGTAGTAGGCTCTTAATTAGTCTTAATAATTACAACCTCTATTTTTTCTTTACTTATGATGCCTTTGACTTTTTCGCATAATATCTGATCATTCGTTTTTATGTAAAATTTTAGCATAAATATGTAAAAGTATAAGTTAGAATTATAGTTTTTTTTCACCTAACTAAGACGTGTGCTACTGGCGCCGAAAAATGTAAGTCTTCTTTTTTTTATATATTTATATAATGTGTACTTTTCACTCAGCTATATTTCTACTCAGGTTCAGTTTTTCAACCAAACAACAAAATCAGGCATGCAAGACCAAACAAAAATCATCACAAATTTTCTACCGCACAGGCACGTATTTTCCTTGTTATGATCCATCGGGATCTTGGTGATGAAAGGAAAAACTTTAGCTAGGGTTTACTGTGCGCTATGGTGGATTGAGGGCGGAAAGGGAGAAGAACGACATTGCCAAATTAACGGAACTCAAATAAATCTCGTAAATAGGTCTTATAAACCACGAAGTGATGGTTCGTATTTCGAGATAGCTTGAGAAATTTTCTACTCCATCCATCTACTTTTGATAATCGTATTTCATCTTGGCACAATGACTAAGGATAAATAATTCTATTTATCATCCATTTAATCATGCTACTAGTTATTCTCGTAAACAAACGATTCATTAATATTTACATTTCTCAATACCTATGTATTCAATCTTATGTGGAAGAATGGAGAGTCACGCATTAAATCCGAGAAAGTCATTAAGGGATAGGTGGTTGGATTGAAATATGCCTATCAAAAGTAAATTTTTCAGATTTGGAAATATATCTATCAAAAGTATATGGGGGGAGTACATAAATTTAGCGGTTTCCTATCTATGATGGCTGTTCTTTTTTTTTTTTTACCTCAATCCAAATTCAAAACTTGCCAACGTTACGGCCTATGGCCGAGGAGAACTTGTTCAAGGATTACAAGCCTTCTCGGATTCTCGAGTGATCAAATATCCCAACAAAGTTAACTTTCTCGAATTATATAGCTGGGAACGTTGTTTCCATCATTTACATTGAGATCGGGGACTACTATCAATGTTTCGGATTAGGTATATTTTTTATACTTGGGTTCGTAATCTCCTAAAATACCGTATACCTGGTGTTCAAATATCGGTATGTAGCGATAGTAATAAAAACTCCTTCCGGATCGTAGATCCATTAGAAGAAAGTCAATAGCTAGTTGTCGGATGGTTCTCGGCGAGTACTAGTTGGAAGGCCAGATTAGCTTGTCTTGCTCCACCACTGTAATCCGTGAGACATTTCAAACCTATATATATAAACTATATTATTTACTTTGTTGGTCTAAATTGGTAAAGAAATCCCTTATTTCCGCTTACTTTATCCCAATCTCGTGTATACTTTTATACCAGCATTTCTCATACTATACAAATAATGTAGCCGGGTATATCCCATCAACAATATATATACGTTATATCAAAATCAAAAATCAACAGTCATCTATTGGTAAAATGGAGCAAGTATACTCGAGCAACGCACGAGGGCGAAGAATCCTCTACCAAAATTATTAGTGCAAGTAAAACTTAAAAAAATTGCATGCCAACGGCTAAAGCCGAAACAGAAACGTGCAACAGCCAGGCTGTCCGGAGACAGACGGTGAGAAATCCATCCCAAGTTCCCAACCGCCCGCCGCTAGCGCCGCACGATGCCTCGTCCGCGGCTCTCGCTCGCGCGCAACGCTCGGATCAGCAGTGTAATCAAGGGCAGAGGATCACCAATCGTCCTCCTATATATTTCATCCCAAAATCAATTTTGAAGAATTTTAGTAGAAAAAACACTCCAACAAATCCTTAGGCCCTGTTTCTTTCAGCTTGGGATTATTATAATCTAGATTATTGAGTCAGATTACTATAAGCTAGATTGTTATAATCTGTAGTAGAATAAGTGGTTAGTTGTTTCATTCCTAGATTATTAGAGCCTAAATTATTGGGTTTGCAAGTCTAAAGAGGGAATGGGGTGGCATGATGGGTAATTTTTCACCCAATAATCTAGAATAAGCTCACCTAAATGAGCTTATCAGATTATAATAAGCTGGTCTCCAGATTATAATAAGCTACTTCAATAAGTTGTCTGTTTCTTTCAGCTTATTCCCAATAATCTGGATTATAATAATCTAAGCTGAAAGAAACAGGGCCTTAATTACTCTCTTGCATGATTTTAGGCTGCGTTCGTTTGTGTGAGATAGGGTGAGAAAGCACCTCGTTTTTCGTGTGCACGCTTCTCAAACTACTAAACGGTACGTTTTTTGCAAAAATTTTCTATAGAAAAGTTACTTAAAAAATCATATTAATCTATTTTTGAAATTTAAAATAGTTAATACTCAATTAATCATACGTTAACGGCTCACATCATTTTGCGTATCTTCCCAATCTCCTACTCCTCAAACACACCCTTAGAGTTCCCTTCCCCGAATTATTCGCGTGTTGACAGAGGAGAACGGAAATTTTGTTGGTGGTTTAACAGACGAATTCACTTTATAGTTTTTTGGATAAAATTTGAGATTTGCTTCGATCCAATAGAAAATATCTTCAGGTATCGAGACCTCACAGTCCCAAATCATTTCTAATCATTGAATGGACATTGTTATATTTAATGATTGAAAACGATCATGCCTAGCTAGATCCAACGATCAAAAATGATTGTACCGTGAGATAACATACCTCGAGATACTTTATGTTAGACCGGAACAAATCTTATAAAATTTGGACTTACTTTTAGAGAGATAAGTTATTTTTCTTCCTATTTTTAGTGTAGAAAACCGAAAATTTAAGATTATATTATACGATGATATCGGCTATGATGCAGGCGAGCGCTGCACCGATATCCCTGGCCCGTACCAAACGCTCCATACCTCGGACCGCGCGCGGGCGCGGTAGCGGCGACTCCACGAGGGGGTGTCACTGAGAGCGTGTACTATAGCGTTTAATAACGGGCTCTCTTCATTGTCATGCAAGTAAATTTAGCGATGTGGAAGAAAGAGAGGGAAGAAAGGAGAGAAACATCGTTGCTGCGCATGACAACGGCTCAGAGTCTACTCTTAGCATTTATTAATAAAACTGTTGCACGGGGATGGAGAAAAGGAAAGAAGTATAAAAAATTATTTAGTGCATTAATGGTTCAGAAATCTTATTGTCTCTACTATTATATAGAAGGATAGTCTCTAATAATATTAATTAATATAGAGAGCTCATATTAGACTCTATCTTTGTACATGCCCTGACCATCTCGCACACCGCAGGCCGCGGCCGGTTACAATGGTGGAAATGATCCGTCGTCGTATAATTCATTCCGCCCGCCAACTCCACGCTTTTATCTCGGTTAATTCATTCCGCTAGTTTCGCACGCGCATGCGACGTCGACGCGTCCACGGACAATCGCAAAATATGCAGGGGCTATGCTATTTCGCTATATACTATCCCCAACCCTATAATTTTGGATTTCTGGGGGCAAAAAAAATGGCTCCATTCCCGACTCGCTCCGAATCCACGGATCCACTCTCCACAAGTCGGGAATTCCACGGATATATTTGAGGGTGAGCACGGAGGCGTTTGGAAGGATTGAAAAATCATATTTAGCCCACACATTTCAAGAGGGTAAATATGAATTGCAAATCATATATATATTGTGAAAACCTAAAAATTTATTGTTGGATCTTAAAAATAGACATGTAGGATTTGTTCACGTCACTTAGAGTAAAAATTTTACTCTTTACTCTAATGACATAGACAAATCACATACATTTATTTATAGATCCAACAATAGTTTTCATATTTTCACTATATATGTGGTTTGCAATATATGTTCCCCTTATAAGAAATCAGTTTTAGACATATGTTGGAAAGACAAATATTTTCACACTTCAAATTTTGCTTATGATTTTTGAAAACAAAATTGTGGAGATTGATTTTAGGATATCTCTCGGTGATGCCCTATCCGGTTTAGAGGAGCTTAAAATTTTCTACTGAAAAGTAGGTTGCGTAGCTAGCTTTGGAAATCTGAAAAAACCAATCCCTCAGTTTAGTACTTCTAGTTTTATTTTTTGGCTTCTGTCATCTGGATTCTACACTTACATTTTTTTAAAAGTTTATGTGAAAATTTGTCATGTTTAGAGAAGGTACAACTGGCTAAAAGTTTTATTAAATATGGCCTTAGTTACACGGCTCCAAAGCAGTGGTTCAATCTTCAACTTGAGAATATTTTTTTTCTCTCCACGATCAACTTGTTGCGTCATAGTTCATATGTGCACATATATACGCTGTGAGCCTATCGATGTATGTATTTACTTGTAGTAATAATAATCAACAACAAAGTCCAAAGGGCATGTGTGTGATAAATGTATGCTCTAGGGATAAAATATGAGCATGCTAGTTATGTTAGCATGTGTCACAACTTGATTATATGTTAATTAATTAATCACCTGAAGAGGCAACTATATGATCCATACCCACATGGCAATCAAGGTGCTAGCTACCTAGCTATCAGCTAAGTACATGATAGTAGTGCAAAGCAACACCAAACATCTCTCTTGCTAAACTACTCTCAACTTACATAATACTATAAGAGAAAAAATTAATTAATTAACCATATACCACCCTTACTGTCGACATGCACCTAATTCAGGATACTGCCCTGGCCTAGCTAAAGGTCGACATGTATCTAATTCTAAAACCTTGGCATCCTTGTCGACGCTGGAGTTATGAACAGTTTTAAATTTTGAGAAGGGTATCTGCCTTTTTTTGTACGTATCCTCTTGGTGCTATACACATTTCATTGTCATTGTCATTGTCATTGTCATTGTCATGTTCATCTCTCCTCTCTCGCCCAAAAAAACCTTTAAAACACTAATAGTTTTCTTCACCCTATCATACTCAATTTGCCACTTGCAAGTTGCTCAACTCCTTGAAATTTAATCTCCTTTCTTTTTCCTTTGCTTCTCCAACCATATATACCCCCCCCTAAAGTCCAAACACCCCAATCCTCATCTCCTCTCTTAGCTAAGATTGTTTGACAAAATAATCTCTAGCTTCTACATCACATCATATCACTTCCCTCTCTCAATCTTTTTCTCTCCTATCCTCTCCTCACACTAGCTTAGCTTAGCTTAGCTAGCTACCATCGTCTTCTTCGTCTTCGGCGAGATATGGGTGAGTGCAGCTACAACAGCATGAGCCCATCGACGCCGCTGCCGCCGCCGCCATCGGCTGCGGCGGCGAAGAAGGGCTCGCCGGAGGCGGCGGCGGCGCACAAGGAGAGGCCCAAGATAAGGATCATCCACATCATTGCGCCAGAGATCATCAAGACCGACGTCGCCAACTTCCGGGACCTCGTGCAGCGCCTCACCGGCAAGCAGCAGCAGCAGCAGCAAGAATCGGCAGAAACGACGTTGCTGCCGCCATCGCCGGTGGCGGTGCTCGACGAAAAGAAGGAGAAGGTCACCACCAAGAAGAGGCCGGCGCCGGCGGAGGACGAGAGCATGATGAGGAAGAAGAAGAAGAAGATCAAGTGCGAGGTGAAGGTGGAGGAAGGCCATGGATTTGGCTACGATCATCTCGATCACACCGACCTGTGGATGGATCTGAATCCGGGAGGGTTCTTGAGCTTCTTGGAGGAGGAGGACGTGTTCCAAGGCATGGCTGCCGACCTGTTCCAATCGCCTCTTGGTTCATCGAGGATGGATTTCGTTGGTGAAATGTACGCATCTTAATTAGTATTTGGGATTAGAGGTTCAATTTCCTTTTGGTTTACTTTGTGAGAATTTTTGCATTTTGGTTGAGAGGTTTGGATGGTCTTCAAAAAAGAAAAAGAGAGAGAGAGAGAGAGAGAGAAGGGGAAAACACAATGGTGATGATGGTTAAGTAAGTATTGCACCCATGGTTGCAATAATTGGTGATGTGTATGCAAGGGTTATTGGTGGGATATTTATAGAAGGAATGATCAAATTTGGGTGCTTAAATCTGTCTGCAGGTCTCTCAAATGTAAATATGTAATTGTTCTTTCGCATATGGAGCTCTCCCTCTTGATCACCATTTTTAAGCTTGTTTTCAGAATGGAAATTGTACTCATCCCTTCCATGGCTGGCAGTTGAAAATATTGTCTCTGTTGCACAACATGGATCTCCATGATCTTCCATTTGTTCGATCTTGCACAAGAAATGTGCAGAGAAATGTAGTTTGTTTGAAGCCACCAATTATTTTTGTCTCGCTTTCAGAGTTTCACTGAACACGGAAAAAGGATGGTATGATTAAGTGTTTGTTTAAGTTTACTAATTGCAAAGGGATGTGAACAACAGGTGTCTATGACCATGAACAGCTGGAAATTAATTACCTTCATGAGACTAACACTAGATTTTTTATAGTACTCTTGTATGTGAAGTTTTTTCTTTTTTATGGATGAGTGTTGGCCTTCACATTTGCAGAGGTGTGTAAGTAAGCTGGCAGAAAACGACACTTACATAGGTTATTAATCTTGCTTGGTTATATAATAAGCATTCTATGTCCTGTAATCTTAAACAAGATCTAGTTGTTCTTTTGATATTCATCACTCAATTTGGAAGATCTATATAGTATTGATACAAGATTTATATATACTTTTTTCAGATGAAAAAGACAAATGGCAGTGCTAAAGGCTATATATAAACTCAGTAATCAAAGGTTTTGGATGGAGAAATTGGCTTTATCTCAAACAATAGCTACAAGCTAACAAAATTCTTCCTTTTCCACATGATTGACTTTCTGTTAATTATCACCAGAAGAAAAAAAATCCTAGGTTGTTGTCAATAACAGTGACCTACCTTTGGTATCATTTTCTTCCTTTAATTGCTTGGAAGAAATTGCTCTCTGCATTTACTAAATTGGTGCCCACCTTACACTTCTCTGAAAGAATTGAACTCATCATCATGCACCACTGTCTGCATAATATGGTATCTCTCTATCTCTCATCTACCAGCCTTTTTCATGGCTTTAATTCTTCAATCAGTTGTGGTGCTAGATTCATGCATCCCCTGCAAGAGGCTAAGAACAGCACATGTATTTCTTCAGATTTTTTTTTAATTATAATTGGTGAGGTATACTTCTGCATCCACTCCATTATCCATGTCCCTCCAAGATGTTGGATATCCATCTCCATCCTGCCTCTCATAAAGTCCAAATGTACATTGCAACTATTGTAGCCAAAAAAGAACTTTTGGGTGGGAGGTGTTTCTTCGTTTTCTTAGTACAGTTGTCACCTCACAACTAACAAACAAAAAGGTTGGCCTTAAAAATTTGCAAGTGGATATTTTCTTTGGCAAGTTTCTAAGTCAGATACTTCTTTTATATAATAAAGTCAGATACATAGGATCCTAAAGTAAGTTGCTCCCATTCGTAAAGTAGGATTTTCTGAACATTTTTAGAGCAACTACTTCTTCTTTTCTTTTGCGAAAAAGGAGCAATTACTTCCTTACAATTGGATGACCTTGTTGCCTTACCATTCAGCAATTGCACATCAAATGGACTATCATGTTCTTATCCATTCTTCTTCTTGTTTTGATGATATTTTGTTTTGCTTGCTTTCTGGATATGAGATCATGTGAGCTATATATGGGACAGAAAATGATTGTCGAAACTACCAAGTATTGATTAAAACTACTCATTTAAGGAAGATGGAAGATTAACAAAGAAAACTATATGATAAATAAACTAAACCAACGGTATTTTAAATTACCTAATTAGTAATTGGTTGAAAACTAGTCTTGATTGGAGCACCCCAAGTTGGTGTCCTTTGAGGCTGTACCAACGGCCAACCACTGCATCCTGTCCTGATCTGCTGTGCTAATTGCTATCGAAAGAGATGCTAACTTTGTTTTTTTATTGCTAATGCTTCTCTTACATTGGTTGGGTCCATGCCCATCAATGCGAAGTTTTAGAAAAATAACAACAATTATTCAAACCCTCGTGCTCTCAAACTGTGACGTCATGCAGTCGACATCAGCAAAGGACAATACCCTTGACATCCAGTGGACATGAACACAACGATACGCACAGTGCACTAGAAATAAAATAAGCACTACATTATCAATTATTGTATACTATCGTTTGTTTCTTAGCAACGAGAGGTGTGACTTGTGAATAGCAATCCCTCCGTTTCATACTACATAAGTCGTTTGACTTTTTTTAATCAAACTTCTTTTAGTTTGACAAGTTTGTAGAAATATTTAGTAACGTTTTCAATACAAAACAAACATATTATCAAAATATACTCAATGTTAAATCTAATGAAACTAATTTGATGTTATAAATATTGCTAATTTTTTTTATAAATTTGATCATGCCTAGATAACTTTGACTAAGAAAAAACTCGAACGACTTCTAATATGAAAAGTATAGAGTAGAGAACAAGTAGCAACAAGAAATTACGAAAAGGAAAGTTAAAATTACCACATATGGTAGAAAACCTCGTGCACTTGTGAATGCTTCATCTCATTGTTTTTGTCTTGAAAATATCTTCTTTTAAAAAAGTCTTATTGCGTTAGTCTTCAAAACTAAAAACTCATCGTTTTACTTTTAGAGAACTCTGAAAAGGATAGAGGGAGAGAAAACCAGAGACCAAGGGAAGACGACTAGCAACGAAAACAGGACAAAATACCGGGATCAAAGAAGCCTGTTTCTTTTCTCTCAGCTCATTGACCAGCATTGTCAACCACTAATTAATCATGCAAATGTGTGTGCACTATTTAGTACTGCTAATTAAATTACTACCCAAGTTGGTTGCCACTGGGACAGTGACAACCCCTTTCTCTGAATTTCTTTATTTCTTTCTCTGATCCTTCCTCCTGGATTCCTTCCATCCAACTAGATGCAGGCCACCACACCACACACCCAAACCGCCTTCCAGTCGGCTTCGATCCCGGTCAGGTAAGCTTTCCGGTTTCCGGTAGCTTCCGGCGGCGGCGGCGGCGGCGGCCGGACGACGGCGACCGTCTTCAATGTCTCCGGTCACCATCGGTGATTGAGGCAGCAACTTGTGCAAGAAAACGAGAGAGAAAGTCTGGCATTGGAGAGTGAGGCCGTGGGGCGTTTGCAAGGTGGTGATAGATTGACAGGGCACCTAACTGGGGTTAATAAACTGATAAGTGTGGCTAATTGCAGAGAAAAGAAACATTGGTTGTTGGTTGCAAGTGCACGTGGTGTGGTTGTGGCTTTTGTGTGCACATTCCTCTGCTCTTGCGTGTGTGGTGCCTGGAAGGATACTTATATAATTACTATGAAATTGAAGGCTATGGATTGGAGTACTATGGTGGATTGATTATTAATCAAATCTGTGATGGAAGATGATCGTAAGTTGTATTTTACATGGATGCTTGTTGGTATATGTTTAGTTGATGGAGGAAACATGGTGTGCTTGTGCTGTTGTATGTGAAGCATTTCGGAAGATGGATTTTTGTTGTTTCGATTACTTAGAAGACACGCTTATACGAATGTGTTCTTTTATCACATGCTAAAGAGACAAAGGCCAACACAACAAACCCCCTAACCTCTACGATGATATTCCGATGAGAACAAAACGGTGTTTGTTGTCACAAGAGTCGGAGACCAAAAACTGATGGCTCGGAAGCAACACGACGGCAAGAAACAATGTAATCAAACTAGTTGTCACACACACGAACGGAAGCACGCAAAGCTATTATTTTCCAAATGGAGACATGATTGAGCAGCATGGTATATGCATGTTAATGAAACAGTAGCTTGTACGCTTGCAGAGCCTTGAATTTGATTGTGTGCACATCTAGCTAATGGCAAACAAAATGGACCATGGAAGATTTACTGAAACTCTGCAGCAAGAATAGTCTCAGAAACAGGACGTGTGTAATCTGGATTCTGGACAACCAGCGTACTGCTATATGTTTGGTTTCCACAAAAGAATTGAATTACAAGGCAGATGTCTCACGTATACACATACCGAATGAAAAGGGGTATAACAGCTAATCAAGCACCCCAAAAGTTTTGTCCCTCTATCAAAGGAATGCCTATCGTACATCAAGGTAATCAAGCAGTGACGATGTTACATCAAGGCACAGCTGCCTGTTCTCAGGTGACGAACTCTGTGATTTGCACGCTTGATCTAACACAAGTTTGTTCTCGCTTTATGTGTTCCGGATCTCCCATGTATTTTAGAGGTATGGAACTGGCCAGCTGTGCAAAGTGAACTACAGAGAATACTTGTCGAAGCTCATCGGAAGCAAAACTGGTAGGGGTTTTGAAAAGAACAGCAGAACCTTGTATGCACATCTGAGGTTGAAGGCAACAGGGTAAGATATTCAGATCCCCAATGTTCATCAACTAAAGAAATAAAACTACCATAGCAGTTGGTTGAATATTGGTACAAAAACAGATGAATAAGCAAAATAAATAGTTTGATTGAATTATAGATAGGTGCCAAGAGGAAAGAAATTCAGCCTATCAAATTTATACTACTCCATCCTATAACAGCTTATAGTGAGATTACTTTTGCCTTCATTGAAACAATAAAAATTACTTCTGTATTCTTATTTAAAAGAAACTTAGTTTTCCCTTTCCAGCTTCAGGAAACGCCAATTTTGTCCAAAGAAAAGGCATGGCCAGCTGAAAAGGTCTCAGCCAGCAACCAGATTTCTCAGTGATTTCAGTTCAAATTTGGATTCTTTTTGCTAAAATAGGTTTTGTTTATAGATTATATGGAATCTACATTTTAACCTTTAAATCAAATGTATCGCAAAAATATTATTCATGTCACAAAAAGTTCAAAGTTTATTTGAGTGTTTTGGGTGATTATCGATCAGAGACTTCTGCTACCACGGAAACCAGAAATCTCAGTCTCTATTGTGTTCTCTTTCATAACCGAGATGTAAATCCCTAGCAGAACAGGTGAAAAGACAGGCATATGCAAGAAGGCTGCATACCTTCAAGAGTTGAAAAGGTTCCCAACTAAGACAGATCTATCATTTCTTCCATGAATTGCTTGCCTACGCAATGGAGGTGCATAAACAGTTATTGGAAGCACCCAGTCACCCTTCTCTCTTTTCTCGACGAGAAGTGGATGTTCATACCTGCCAAAAGAGAGAAACCAGAATTGCTGATTCAAAACTAACAGCAGCAGACTAGAAAAGATCACCCTTTCCCAGTATGGCAGTACCAGATAATGGTTGAAACAAATTGCTTAACACCAATAATTAGCATAGTTCTGAAGAAACTAATTGTAGCTGTGGTGATTATAGCTTGTGTATTGCTATGCACATCTAAGGACGATGAGCATAAAACATATCTCCTATTTCTATGAAGGAATCATTCTACTATTGATGTAAATAATGGAAACAGCACAGAAGGTACGAAACAACTCGTGGCCTACTTAGCAATCCAACCCTTCGCTGTTAAGAGACACGGTGTCCAAGATAATGCTATCAGGCTACAGAACATAAAATTGTTAATACTGTTACATACCTAGATGAATCAATTCCTTCGGGAGTTGTGAAGAACTCAAATCGAAGAGACCATTGCACAGAAACTTTTGAAGTGGAAAATGACATTGGTCCATCAATTGGAACTGAAAAGAGAAAGCTTGTCTGGTGAAGATCCGCAACAACTTCATAGTGCTCACTGTGTACCTTTGCAGAGAGTCCAGAGAAAAATGAGTGAATCATTAAAATCAATTTGCTGATTTTACAGTGTAAATGACTAAATGTTTTTTAGACCAAAAGGCAAGCAAAGTAACCCTGCTTCCCGTCGAAAGCAAACAGTGTAAGTACATAAAGACAAAAGGTGGTCTTTTTGGTGAAAAAGAAGCTAGCAGAATACACAACATTTGATATTGGCATGTTACTAGAATGCACTAGATTTATCAATAGCAGGTAAAAGTCTAAGACTCAGAGGTGTTTATAGATTCTTGATGGCCATGACTAATATTTTGTGTTTGAGGGCAATTAGCACATGCCCTTTCCTCGACAAATAAAAGTGTTAAGCACATCCCTACTGTTCGAATGGCATTGTTCATCATGCTTATTGTTCCATAGTTACTGTTAGCTGCAATTGCTGTTCATGCACAGGTAGTTTGTTTTTCCAAAGGTTAGGTTTTTTTTTCTTTTGGAAGCTTTACTACTAATGTACTCCATGTGTTTTCTAAAGACTATTTCTACATTTCCTAGGTAGAGTCATCACCACAGAAGGGCATTGCACCTTCTTTAGTCGAGCAAAGATGAGTAAACAAGTTCCTAATCCCTAAAGTCCCATTGTGGTCTCCCTTGGCCAGTGATTGTACTCCCGACACTCCTTCCCCACGGTAAAAAGAAAAAAAGAAAAGAAAAGGTAGGGGTCCTTCATTAGAGTAGCTTATCAGCTCTCCCACCTCCTTCCAACAGATGCTTACCCCATATGTTTACACGGGGAAAAAGGATGGAAGCAGTGTCATGAACTAACAACAAAAATTGTGCAGATGTTATTGTTATCTGATTCATGGTCATCCTTGTAGCTAACCAACATAAGATTGATTTTATGAGGTTGTGAACACTAGTGTGTATGTCAGATCGCATCAGTATATTGTAATTGTATATAAATGGCTGAGGCTTGAGGAAAATAACTACATCATTGGAATCAAAGTAAATACTTTATGTAGGTAAGAACAGAAGTTCAAACTGATTCCGTACAAACTATTAATCGGACTAAAGAATTGCTCAAGCTACACAAATAAACCATTGACCAGATGTTGGTACATAATATCAAAGTGGTCCAAAACACTAGTGCAGAAAATATACCTTGGTTATTGAGGGTGAGCTCCTTCTCGAAGGATGTATTACACGAGGATTAACCGTTTCTGATGTTTCCAAGGTAACAGATACCTGCAAGTACCAAAACATTCCCAATATGAAATCCCACTCCAATACACATTTTACTCAACTCAACCTTTTACCTCTAGGCATCTTCGTGTTCCAGATCCATGAAAGAAGGTGAGTGCTCCACCAATCTGCAATTAGAAGAACTGAGATAATCAGTTATAAGTTTCTAACATTGATAATGCGGTTACACATGTAATCAAATCAGACAATACCATATCACCAAAGTAATAAGTTGAGTCAGAATTCTTTGGTGAGAAGCGAAGCAACACTTGGTCATCTATTCTTATGTTGTACGATCTTCCTCTCATAAAGCCTTCTGCTGCAAAAAATTGTAATGGCAACTTAGTACTGCAAATCAATATTGACTACATGTTATGTAAACCTATAATAAAGAGAATAGCGAGATATAGTAACTCCAGATCTGAAACAGTATGTGAGGATGGCTTACATCCAGCTGGTTCAACATATTTTGGTGTGAGAGGTGGTCCAGCATCATCATTTGAGCGGTCAGGATCTAGAGAAAACATCTGTCCATTTGATGGATGATGATCTGACAGCAAATGATTTAGCTTCCTTTGAGGTGACAACACACCTGCTTGTGCCATTGATCGATTAAATTAAACGACCATCATGAACTAGTATAAGGATATCTTATACAAATGCTCTATCAGAATTTTGTATTTGCAAATGGCATAATCACGTCAAAGCTGTGGTTTTAGGAATAGCAAAATAAATGCTATGAGATGCACCACAAATATGATCAATTTGCAAAAGGAAAATCCACCGGACATAAATATTGCAATCACGAACATTACTAAAAGTATGACAAGAGCTGAAGGGCAGATTAATCAATAGGAAGAGACTGATAAAGAATCACATAGGGAAAAAAAACTTGAGACTATATTTAATATTTCCTTAAGAATATTGTTGATTTGTACCTCTTGAACAATTCAAAAATTCACGTCAAAAAAATAAATACTCCACCTTACCTCCACCATGATCATCTGAAATCTCTGATACTGATAGTCGAGGAATTGGACTATAAGATGGGAAACTGGGGCGTTCTCTAGAATACAATGGTTCACTAGTGGAAAGACGTGATGACAGGGAGTGCATCGACACTGAGCTCCTGAGGGAGCTTTCTGGATTTGCTTTGTTGTAGGAGGAAACAGATGAAACTTCATCCTTTGAACTATCATATCCTTCTTCTAAATCAGTATTATCATTTGCTTTGCTCTGCAAAAACAATTCGATGTGTCAACATAAGTGCAAAGAGCGATAAATCAAGTGCATGTATACTGATGCACGTTAATCGTTAGACTCAATGGTTCAGATGAGGATTACTAGAATTACTTTGTATGCATAGATGCAAAATATCATCTGTTGGAAAATAGTTCAAGATTTATGGATGCTTTCATCTTTTATGCTTAACAAACTATGATGCATTTCTTTGCAAAATGCTGCTGTACTTCATCAAAGTAACGAAAATATTTGCCAACTCATGTAAGAAAATGTGTAAGAAAAGGATCAAGAAATAATTTAGTATTGTGAAATATGGGAGGTGCAAAACAGCTTATATAAGGACCCACCCATTCTGAATCTTCGTCCTTTTCCCTCCAAAATATATCCGGTTGCTCAATTGGGAGTGGAAAGTTCACTGGGACAGGCACAACATGGTCAGCTATGTATCCCAACAGAATAGCAAGCTCAATGAGCATACACACAAAAATGGAGTGGAGTAAGCATCATTAGAAATAAGAACATATGAAATATTATTGTATCATGATTTTTCAGTCAGTACACATTCACAAACAGTTAGTGAAGTTTCAGCACCTCAAGTTGGTAAATACACACCACTGACCTTCTTCATTTAGTAGGTTGCTACCTTTCTGTGAAACACATATCTGCAATGGGACTCGAGCTTCCTGCAATAACCATGTTGATTTTAGTCTTACTCCAAGGTAGAGTATTTACACAATTGCACTTATATGAAATGCCAGAAACACGGATAGGCAAATTCAGATTGAGTTCATGATTATAAAAATAAAATGAAGAGGTGGCATCAGGTGGTTTCCAATACAATAGTAAATTGTAATCATACACAAGCACTGATAACCTCAAATGTAGCTTAAAAAAACACTGACGCAAAACTTTAAGAGGTGGTTGCAAAGAGCTAGAAGAACCAACTCTAAACGTGTGTATTTTATCATGCTCTAAGCCTCTAAACTTGTCTGATAAGAAAACTTAACAAGAACAAGAATGAAGACTGAACGCATGAAACTGAAACAAATGTCTTAAGCACAGACAACACAAAAATCATATTGATTCTTGGTAGTCCACATAAATACTAACGTAATGACATTACTACCAAGATATGGGTTTGATACTGAGCTAAAATCGAGCATTTAGGGCCTGCAAAGCCAACACAAACAATCGCACCAACCAAAACCTACTCAAAAGAAATTTAATGCAAGCATTGAGCACATGCATCTATTTTTAACATATCAAATGAGGGCTGCAGGCACAATTTGATGACAACCCACGTATTCAGCGCTTAGGCTGATACGAGAAATACATAGAATTGTAATCTCATTCTAGATTGAGAAAGAACAAGGCACTAAAAGAGACAAATGATATCCTAGCAGTTTTGAATGGTATTTATACCAAACAAGGTACTGCTAATTCTCTACCTAGAATACTTAGATTGCGGATCCAACTTGATGTCTAACTAGCACATCTACTAAGTATGTCCTCAGACAAGTTCTTCAACACAAGTCACAGCTTCAATAGTTGATAGTAACTTCGGCAAAGAACACACAAATTGATCACTAGATCAAAATTTCCACAATTAAGCAGAGATAATGAAAGCCTAAGGAGAACAATTTTAAGGCTGGAATGGACGTACAGAAAACGAGCATGGAACTCACCAATTGAACTGCGGTATTTACAGGGGCAATATTTTGATCTCCATTACCCAATACAATCGATCTTCCAAACAATATACTTTTAACATAATAAATATAGCGGACACTTATACCCCTATATGATGGTGGTAAAATCTTCGGGAGCTCCACACGTACAATGTCTGCAGATAACTTTTAGCTTAGTTAAAATCCTTGATATGGTTCAGATAATTAAATTCCAGATATTACACAGAAATTCTATAAGCATTTCCTTGGAATGAAGCTACAAGAATAAAACTGATGCTTGCCAACAATCCATTACTAATGGAAGAATATAGCAGGTTCATAGAGGAACTAGAACGACTGGTTAGAAAAACTTAAGGAGAATACTGCTTTTAATATTCACTACTCCTTCCATTAACAAAAGGCATGGTATGATTTGGCATGGCCTCCAACATTAAATTTTGAATGTTAGTTTCTTTTAGAATGCATCAGCAAAATTACCAAATTAGCATAATGTGAAAGTATTTGTTAACATGAAGCTTAACGGTATCCCTGGTATGCTACCTACAGATATGTGTTGTTGGACTAATTGTTAGTCAAAAGTTACAAAGTTTGAACCTTCAAATCAATGTGGGCTCTATATTTATCGACAAAGGGAGTATTAACTATGCCAAGAGTGCATATTAGTCACTTCATATATCTGTCTCTTACGGGCTTGTTCGGTTAATCCACATGAGGAATGGATTGGATGGGATTAAAGGGGATTAATTCCACACCTCAATAGGTTTGGAATTATTCCCCTCCAAATCCCCTTGGGGGAGGGATTAACCGAACAAGACCATAATTAGTTCGAGACTGTGAGGTATGTCTAAAATGAAGAATTTTAATCATTCATATTTCCAGAACTATCATGCAATACTAGGAAAAACTGAACTGAAACACACAAATGAAAACCAATTCATTTTTTATGACATTAAACTAGATCAGTCCTTCAAAACAAGAGATGACTTACATGTTTTTGTTTGCCCCGAAGCAATTATAACTTTAGGGATTAGCGAGGGTGCCGAACAATCCAGAAACAAATGTTCACCTACGTATGTAATGACAATATAAAAGAAGATTATCAGGAAGAAATAAAAACAGCAATTAACTGTTTCCAGAGATGATAAAAGAAACTTAAAGGGATGCATAGAGAATTGTACAAGCATGGCGCAAACTTATGAAAGGGACAAAACTACAATTTCTTAACTTAGTTTCTAAAAACCCCATGCATAATGTTCTACTACTATCCAATGAATAGAACATAAACAGAAATGCTAGCTACAACAAATTTGTAGGTTAATTAAACTGACAGCAAATGCAAAATGGCAAATGGATATAAAATCAACAGAGGTGAAGTACATATGATAGATGAAACGTAGTAGCACTGGTACAGTGGCACTGAAGTCAAAGATGGTTACAATCATGTTTGAAGTCGATTGCAAGAGCGTACCTCTCCTTTGCTTAGACCCTGGTAAGGGCTTTGAAACAGAGAACCACTGGCTATCCAACTTCTCAATCCCTTTGATCTCGAACGAGAGCCCATCCACCAAGAGCGAGGGGGCATCCTCACCGGTCTCTGCCGACGCCGCGTCATCCTTCAACCCAGCTGGGGTGCAGATCTCTATAGTCGCGGTGACCGAATCACCGGGTCTGTACACCTCCCTGTCCGTCTGGAGCTTCAATCTCGGGGAGTGCCGCTGCCTGGCCGCCGCAGCATCGGCCTTCCTCTCCTCGAACCACCCGACGCTTCTCAGGAAGGAGAGCCCTTGCGGGATCGGGAGCTTCAGTGACATTTCATCAAACAGGTTGCCTCCGATTCAACGTATATCCCCACCGCCGCATCAACCTCAAAACGAGAACAACAACCCAATCCAATTATCCAAATCCCCCCAAGCTAACAAACCGAACGGATTCCCAATCTGTATACACCACGCACGCAGGGCGGCTCATCAATCGAAGTGGCGCGTACGAGCGAGCGCTACAAGAAGAGAATGGGGATTACCTTCGATTCGATTCGAAGTGGGAGGTCGTCGCCTCTCTCTCCGAGCCTGCTCGCCGGCCGGCCGTGCGCGCGAGGGGCCGGGGAGAGGCTCGGGCGGCCGCGGCGAGGAGGAGGCGGGGCCGCGGGGGCTCGTCGGCGGCCGCGCGCGAGACGCACCGCAGATCGGATCGGAAACAGAAGAGGGGAGAGAGAAGAGTAATGGAGTCGAGAGATGCGGGAATGAGAAGGACGACATTTGGTCACCGGCCGTTTTCCTAAAGTTCGTTTTGTTTGAAAAAAAAAAAAAAGAGAATTCTAACATTGTTTAAACCATTGAAATCGATGTGAATTACTCCATCCGTTTCATAATGAATATTTTCCACATTCATATTGATGTTAATGAATCTAGCCATATATATCTATCTAGATTCGTTAACATCAGTATGAATGTGGGAAATATTAGAATGATTTGCATCGTGAAATGGAGGAAGTAGAAGGCAAAATGATTTGACATTAGGTTAGCAACAATATAATGCTTAGTGTGGCCAATTTTAAAACAAAGATTGATGATTTGCTACATTGAAGATTGTTCGTTTGATTATGATACCACTTCACGATCATAGCATATGGGACTATCTGATCATGAAGCAAGATGGAAAATAGTTGAACACTATTTTGTGGAGTGGGAAAATAGCAATCTCCATGTCTTTGGTAAGGCTTGGCTACAAAATGGTAAGACAATTACACAATTGCAATCAAGAGATCCAAAACATTCTTATTAACATATATGTTGAGCAAATCTCTATTATGCACTAGCTCTTAGATGTGATAAATCAGTGACGTCACTTGCAAATCCAAGAGACATTAAACGATTACGTAGTTTAGTAGCTTCTTTTAGATATGTGTAGGGAATGCATATCCTCTACATTACTACATGTCTTTAAAAACAAAACATTAGTACATTACTATAGAGACACTCTACAATAATAGATTTTTTTGGGCTATCACAAAACTATCAAAAAAAATGTAGCGTTTTCTCCTAGTGGTGAATGCCACGCTATTGATTATGTAATTGTTGAGTAGGAATCCGTCAAATTTGTTTTGCACCCTTCATGGTTCTCTAAATTAATCTCAAGCGTGCCTATAAACGGATTGGGATTCTCCACCATAGAGGTCCTAATATAGTGGATGAACAATCCTAGCTGCTTATCTAATCAAAATCCGTTAGCTAAGATCGTACTACGTAATTAAGGTGCTACAATATGAACTTGTGAATTAGCCCTTGTAGTATAATTATAATGCCCTTATAATTGCTACAAGCAAAATGGAACCGCTATAGAGTCATATTATTAATTATGCAAATGCAAAACCTATTGTAAGAGTTGTCTATATATCAATCTATATAGGACATGGAAAGATCATATAGAAACGAAACCAAAATTGAGAGTTTTTTGTCAAAAAAAAATGAAGATCTTGATCACACAAAACTAAATTATTCATAGGCTTATAAAATTTACTATTATGTACAAAATTACTGGCTGTGAAGTGGATGCAAATATTTCCGAGGGCATGGTAGAAATAGGAAATGTAGCGTTCTGGAGAGGCAAACAAACCATTGGCAACCTTTTTAGTGATATTTCGAATTTACGGTTATTCGCAGGGTAATAGACACCGAAGCATACAGTTACAAATGTCACTTTCCACCTTCTTATAGATGTTCATCTGAACCTACAACTTGCTGTTATACAGTTACAATAAGCCTAAAAAAGGAGCTTTTTTTTTTCTTTTCACATTCTTCAAACAAAACACTTGCCGCGTTCAAATAATGCCAGGAATGCCGAATTGTTATTTCTCAAGTACATGCTGGTTGTTATTTCTCATCTACTTCTGAAGAAAGGATCTGGGACTGTTCTGAGCCGCTAGGTATTATTCTGCAAATATATGTGAATAATAACAGTCAGATCAAATTCAGCTTAAGAAATTACAATTCCTGTTTATCTTCAGGATGTCATGAGAATCGGCTATTACAGAAAATCTGAGATAAATCGGGGAAACAGAACTTTAGTACCACATGTCCACAATCCCTTATCTAAAACTTCAACGCACCGGTCTTTTGTCTTTCTTGAGTCTTTTCCTGATAACTTTGACATCCAAAGTAATGTGAAGTGCACAGTTGCAGGTATATTTTAGTCTTTGCTAGCACAAACTTTTTGGTTCCACCTACACTACTGGTGCGTGTTGAAACCATAACATTTACAGCTGGTAAATAATTACCTAATATTTTACAGCATTTGTCAAACCATGGAAGTTGTGGATAGTCAGTATAATTTGTTAGGTAATAATATGATTTTTTTTCAATCTCAAACAAATTATGGTTAGTGTTTTACATGCCTAATGTACAGAATAAATACCGCTATTAGTCATATAAATTATAAAGGGCAGAGGTGCATCCTCTCTGATAGTTAAATCTCCCATATTTGAATCAAGCATCATGACTACAAAGCTACTCATCATTCTAATTTGTTAAACCCAATCTAACCTTTCTATGACATATTGCCTTCTAATCCAATCTCCAGGGTTTGATCATATTTTGTGCTCTTCAGCAGTATAACTCCAATCTCAAATATTGTGAAGATGCCAAAGAACTAAAGTCAACATTATTTTGGGAAACTCAACACAATTGGCACTGCCACTCAATGTTTATGGCCAAATCTTGGAGCTGGAAGCCTGACACCCACCTTTTAACAACTCCATTATTGATTATATCAGTACTCAATACCTAAATTTGTTAATTTGAACTTCTTCCCTTCTAACTTAATGATCCTGATACTCTCACGATATGACCTAAAAAAAAGTCTGTTGTTCTGGTAATGCTAAGTCTGGCGTATTACCAGGATTAACCAAATTTGCTGATTTGCTACGCTTGTCCTTTGTCATTATGGGACAAACCAAAGTGTATTGAGTAGCCTCGATTATATCCCCCCCCCCCCCCCTCCCCCCCTCCAATAGAACAACAAACTACCAGGATAGTTAGAAGCTATTTCCTTTGTTTCACATTACAAAACATTTTGGGTTTTGAATAGATGCATGCATGGATCTATGTATGTGCTTCATATATCTATACGAGGGATGGAGAGGCTAAAATTTCTTATAATGTGGAACGAGAACAAAGGAATAGCAACTAGCACGGCATCAGCACACTAAAATTTTGATGTTAGGCTAAATCATATTAAAAAAAAAATTGAACCTGCCATACCAGATCCCAATCAAACGAGGCTTAGACCAGGGAAATCTAAGATAAAAGGTCCATCAAAAGGACCAATTTGAGCATCACATTGCAGCATTCACCTTAAACAATAGGCAAGCTAGCTTGTAGTAGAAATCAAGTATGTAAATTATTAGTACCTAAATGAAGATCATGAGTCCGGCAAGAGCCGGGCCTGGTCCTTGTGCTGCGGCGCCGCCTCGTCCTGCAGCCGCTGCTGCGCCTCCTCCTCCTCCTTCCCCTTGGCGGCCATGCTCATGCGCGCCTCATACCTGCGCAGCCTCTCCTCCATCTTCGCCTGCACATAGCACCAAAAAAAAAAAAAAGCAGCAGCGAGGTGAGCTTCCCCCTGGGAGAGAAACGCGGCGGGGAGGAAAGCAACGCAGCGAGCGTACCTTGTGAGAGGTCTCGAGGCGGTGCATGACGTAGAAGCCGAGCGCGCCGCCGAGGATGGTCCCGGCCATCACCCGCACGCACGCCCACCGCCGCGACCCCGGTGGCGCCATCTCTCCCACCAACCTTCCGCCGCCGCCGCCGCCGAGGAGAGAATACGAAGGGGAGATCGGGGAGAAGTTGCCGCAGCGGTAGTGGCGCGTGATTGGGCCAGATGAGCCGGGCCCAAATCTAAGGTGGTTTGATCCGTAGTAGTACTATGAACCCAACAAACCCGAAACGATACCGTCTGATACCGAATCCTGATCCGTATTATAGTTATCTTATGGTACTACTACTATGAACTCGACAAAACCCAAACGATATCGATTCGATTTATAGTTTCCAAAATTTCATAGTACGTTGATTTTACTATTTATTTTCAAACAATCCTACAAAATGTAAGATAGTATCCCGGTTATTTCCTATTTATTTTTAAACAATCCTACGAAATCTAAGATAGTATTCCGGTTATACGATCCTTAAGGTATTATAAAATATTGTTTAAAATAAGATGAATTAAAAATAATGTGAACAAGTATGCTCAAATTTACATAAAAACTAATTAAATTTATCAAAATCAATATTAGTACATGTTTTAACTTTTACAACATACTAGTCATGCGTTGCAATAGAAAGAAAATGCGTGATCCAATGATCTATACATGACATCATGAGAATGAAAACGGTCAGAAACGACAACATTTATTCGGATTTTTTTCAATTTATAGAATTGAACTATTTAGTGATGACTTCAATTCAACACTAACAAAAATTAGAAAAAATAATTTTTATATAGCTATAAACAGGGATGTTTGAAAACAATATCACTTTAACAGAAGCGGTCTCGGTACTGTCCCGTTTATCCAAATTGCCCTCCCCGATTGATGGGAGAACCCGGGCACCTCAGTAAAGAGGAAGAACTACCGCAAGGGCAAGGGGAGGGGCTGGGAGGTGTCGGCACTAGCGCATCACCGCGGTGATGGCATCTATCAGGCCGTGGAAGCCATTGAGCACCTGGCAGAGCAAGCCGACAAGGCTCATGTCGGCGGCCATGTCTGTTGTGCCTGGATCTCTGCCGCAGCTTGGATGCAGATAGGCATAGAAAAGACGACCGAGGGTGCGGAGGTAACCCACCAGGGCCACCACACGCTCAACGTAAATCCACGCCCCTTACCTATGAATCGTCACCGGTGAGCTCCTCCTTCTCCGACGTCTCCATCTTCGCTTCGGTGTCTCGAAACTCCTCAGGTTTGTCATGAATCATCTAGCGGGGGCTTGCTGAATGGGGAGTCAATATTGGCAAGGAGGCATCGGATTTGGCCAACGAGTACTAATGGCGTCGGACCTTGCTAGCAAGCACTGATGGCGAGGAGGGAGGAAGAAGAGGAGTGGAGGGAAATTTGGTTCCGGATAGTATTCTAGCGTATAGCCATGAGATGAGTGGCATTTTATTGGATCACTTTTGCGGGGTGACATTTGGACAAAACCCACCTTTCACAAAGGCATAATCTAAAATTTCTCCATACATTCCTATCTAGAGATATAATACTCATTTCTTTCCCTACCGAGCTTCTCTAGTCTCTACCAGTAAACCGATCCTCTCTTTTCTTCTATTGATCGTGTGTTCTTCCCCTGACCCACAACCAAGGCCCTGTTTAGAAGATTAGCCTAGAGCTAATTTTGAGGGCTAATATTTAGTTATGAATTGGTAGGCTAAACATTAGCCTAGGGTGATATGTTTGGATCCATGGACTAATTCAAGGCTAAAAGGTGGAGAGAGATTAGAAAGAGAGGAGAGAGAAGGAGAGAGAGAGCTGCTTTTTTATGGTCCCCACACAAAATTAGCCCCATTAGCATCTCTTGGAGGGGCTAATGTTTTGAGGGAGGCTAACTCACATTAGCTCAAAATTAGCCCACCTGTTTGGATCCTTGAGGGCTAATTTGAGGCTAAAAGGTGAGAGCTAAATATTAGCCCATGGAACCAAACAGGGCCCAAATCCGTGTACCACAACCATAGACATTATCATTATTAATCCCCACCAACTAACCCAAAAAATTAGGAAGAAACAAACCTTGTTGCATGAGACGCGGGCTGGGGTCGCGTGGCACACAGGGTCACGTAGATGCACCGAACCGAGACTTACGCAAGAGCGAGAACGGATGAAAACACCATTCGAGCTGGGACGGACAAAAGACACGAGGCGCAGTCTCGAACTCGAAATGACGAACTAAAATCCGGAAAAAACAACTTGAATTTTTATAATAGTGGAGATTATATATTTTATATAAGAGTTTGTAGTTTCTAATAATATCTCGATCTGGTATTTGATAGGTACAAATAATAGCCGATTATCTCAATACGAGGTGGGCTCACACATGATGCGTCCTCCAGGGGATCCGCTCCTTTGCCTTTAGGCGCAAAAGGCAGAAGCGCACACCAAAATGTGTCTGGCGCTATAGTGGAAAGCAGTAATTTGCAATTACTATTCACTGATTTACTGTAGCAATCGATCTCGTTTTATTCGTTGTGAATCGGACGGCTAACCAATGGCACAGGTGATAGCCGGTCCTTCATTTGGAACAATCCTAGAAATTCTTTCCAGAAATTTTATGGACTTAATTTCATGGTAAATTTTGCTATAGGACATCGTGACTTCATAGTTTTAGCTTTAGGACATCGCATGGAGTCACTTTTGGGGAAACACACCCTATAAATGTGGTTATTTGCCATGGGATACTCCATCCATTAAATTAATGTTTTCGTGCTGACTAGACGAGAAGAGGCCCACTTTTTTACACTGCTTGACCAAATTACCCCTCCTTTCTCCTTCTCTTTCTCTTTTCTTCCTTATCTCTTCCCCTCTCTCTCCTTCCTTTATCTCTTCTCCCTGTGGGCAGCGTGTGGGCAGCGTCGACCGATGCCTGTGCCCGGAGCGTGCGCGGCTTGGCGGCAGTGGCGGCGGCGCCCGGAGCGTGTGCGGCCTGCTCGACGATGGCGGCAGCGCCCGGATGCGCACGGCCTGCTTGGCGGCGGCGGTGGCGAAGCTCCTGCAGGGCCGGCAATGGAGGCGTGGCTCTCCTCCATGCCGCTGGGCAGGGCCGAGCTGGTCACGTGCAGCCTGCTAGCAGCTTGCTGTAGTGGACGCCAGTTACAAATTGGCTCCAAATCCAAAAGGCCCACGGCGTCCCATTCTGAGCACGCGGAGAGCGGCTTGCAACGGATAATCAATCCTAAATTTCTAATCCCAAGTTGATCTGTTCTTTTTACTATTTAGATGCATGTTTGAATATCAAAGACGTTTGTCTAGCCTGCATGTACAAAGTCCTAATCATGCCGCCGAGCAGGCCGCGCGTGCTCCGGGCGCCACCACCGCCGCCGAACTTGTCTTCTGCCGTGACCACTTGTCCGCAGAGGCCATGCGCCTACAAAAGATTCGACACCATTGCTAGCCACGCCGTGATGCCTCAACAGCCAACCCCGCCGCGTTCTTGCCGCTTCTGGGAGCATCTCAACAACCACAGCACTCACCGGTCAGCCACATGCCGACAACCTCACCAGAGAAGAGAGAAAAGAGGGAGAGAGAGGATGAGAAAGAGAAAGGAGGGGCAATTTGGTCAAATCATGTAAAAAAGTGGATCCCCTCTCATCTAGTCAGCATGAAAATATTAATTTAATAGATGAAGTGTTCCCTAGCAAATAACCACATCTACACAGTATGTTTCCCCAAAAGTCACTTCGTGCAGTACCCTACAGCTAAACCACGAAGTCGTGATGTCATGTAGCAAAATTTGCCTAATTTCATTGGGCCCACGAAGTCGTGATGTCTTGTAGCAAAATTTGCCTAATTTTATTGGGCTTTCTCCTCTAAGGTTGTTTGCCTGGATTTGGAAGATGAAATGTGTGAATAAAATCAAGGTGTTCATGTGACTTCTCTTTTGTGATAGACTCAATACAAGGGACATGCTTGACTGAAGAAATTGTGCTCGAGAAGATGTTGATTTAACTTGTGCTATATGCTCTTTAGGAGTAAGAGAAACCAGAGAACATTTGTTCTTCTCTTGTTCTTTCAATGTTGCTCGCTAGAGGAAGATAGGCCTCTCTTGGAGTTCTAATATGGAATTCTTTCATATGATTGTTTTGGAGAAAATACGTTTTAGAAGAAAGGGTTTTATGGAGATTTTCTCCATTGCATGTTGGCATATATGGAAACAACGCAATGCCCTCACCTTTCAGAATGTTGCTCCTCATCCAAACATTTGGTTTGTTTAGGCAAGAAATTCTCATGCATATTTGTAGGATGAATGAACCACTTCTCTCTTCATTTTCTAATTGGTTACAAACTTTGTAAATCCAGACTGGATTTTATTGCTTTGTTGTAATTTAATATAATCCAAATTACGGGTGTGACCCGGTAGTCTTTTCTTAAAAAAAATCGGACGGCTAAAAATAGAGAAAATTTGATGCATAGCACAGGAAAGAAAGCGGTACCAAAAAATAGCACAAAAAATTTCCACTTTCGATCCATAGCACAGACCACCCGTTTTTCTTAGCCCCGTAGCACTTCTGTCAAGTTCAGAGTTGTGATGGAATGTTTAGCCGTGACTAAAGAGTTCAAAAATACTAATTTGCCCTTAGCGCCCACGAGGATGCAGCCATCCATCCACCCAGCCCACACTCCTCGGCGTGCGTCTGTCCTCGCGCGCTTGTCGACGAGCTAACCGGTCGGGGAAACCCAAGTCCTCTCCTCCTTAAGCGCTGGTGAGGCCTGCAGAACTGGGAGCCCGCTATCTTCTGCTCCGGGGAGTCTGACCGTGTCACCGAGCTAGCGCTCTTCTTCCTCGCCGATGTTGTCGCGCCCGTGCCACCGGCGCTCGGTGAGCTGATGGAGCCGCGCTTCCCGCCTGCCCGCTCGCTTAGCCGCTCCAGATCGGCGCCCGCCACCATGCCTCCTACCGTTGCCCGCGGCAAATCCGCCGCGCCGCCGTCGGATCCGCGCGCGTGGGGTAGAGCACCGGCCAGATCTGCATGGGAGAAAGGCGGTGGAGGAGGAGGTGGAGACGTCGCACCTATGGCCCGCCGGCTCCCGGCCACCTACTCATCGGCGGCGGTGCCGCCCGAGGTCGCCGAGCCGACAAAGCCCCCCGCCGCCGCTTGCTCGCGAACCATCCCAACCTCCGGTACGTCGACCTCAGCGGGAACTTCCTCACTGGCGCCATCCCGCCGGGGCTGCTCCACGGCTGTGCGCCACAGCCCGCCTGCAGAAGCGGTAGGTCATCGTTCCCGTCGCCGTCATCGTCATCGTCGTCATCATGTGTCAGCAGCGTCGAGCGCCAAACGTGGTCCTTCTCACCGTTGGCAGCGACGGCGAGCCACGTGTCCATATCGTTGAAGAGCGTGCGCCGCAGCTCGCTCGGCGGTGGTGGGGAGATGAGGCGGTCGCCCAGCACGCCGATGGTTGCTGCGCCGCGTCGTCCACAAGGGAGAGGGGACCTGGTGAGGAACGAAGGGCAAATAAGTCCGACGAAAATTTTCTCCACTCCGATCTAACGCTGTTACTTCAAAATGCGACGGAAGTGCTATGGGGCGAAGAAAAATCGGTGGCCTATACTATGGATCGAAAGCGAAAACTTTTTATGCTATTTTTTAACCGCTTTCTTTTCTATGCTACGAATCGAATTTTTCTTCTAAAAATACTTTCGAAATCATAGCACTGTAGCTCTATGACTTTATACACATGTAAAGTCAGATGATCCAAATCCTCCTCCAGGATGAAACAAGTGATTAGGCCGCTTAATCAAATCGATTAAGCAAACCACTTCCCTTCCGCGACGCGGCGGCGACTCCGGCGACGCGACATCGGCGATGCTCCTCGTCGACGGCGAGCCCGTCTCCGCCTCCGCCTCCCCCACCTCCGGCTCCTCCCGCGGGGTGCGCCTACTTGGTTGTTGCAGGGATTTCTTCCCACCCCGTCTCTCAGACTCTCACCCTCCCGGTTCTTGCAGGGGAGCGGCGGGAGGGAGCTGGTGGCGGCGCTCATGGGGAACCCCGGGCTCCGCGCCGCGTCGGAGAGGCTCACGGCGGAGCCGGAGAGGCGGATCTCGTCGGTTGAGGCGGAGGCGGCGGCGGCGCCGAGGCACGTGTACGTGTTCCAGCGGGAGTTCGCCACGGTTGATCCGGCGCGCGTCGAGGTGCGTGCGTGATGCGCGGGATTTCACCTCGCTGTAGGTTCAGCCCTCGCGGTTTGATTGGGTAGTGTCGTAGAGATGCGGGGGCACTCAGCGATTAATTCCGGCGTTTTGATGATGAATTGTTTGAGTTAGTTGTTGCTTAGCAGTAGCGCCAAGAAAATGCTTGCTGTCAATATGGGTTTTGTTTCACTAGAGGGGATCATGGGTTGCTTTCAATATAAATGCTGGGCATTTGACATGAAGGTGTGAAGCTCTCATTAGTTTTCGCATGATTTAGCTTGGAAGCAAAGATGAGGCCTTCACGGGACGAAGGATAAGGGCATAAGGCCCTTCTGGACTGTGGGAATTTTTCCCGATTCTCGTACGAAATTAACTGATTCCTGTGAAATTCCTGCGACAAACCTTGAAACTACTGCATTCTAACCGAAGCTTAAAGTTGCGGTCCTTATGTTTGGAGGTTTGTTTGGGGACATTGTAGGCAGTAGCTGTAGGTGGTAAACTTAGTACTAGGCTACCAGCAGAAGTTTCTTTATGCGATTTCTATGTAGCTAACGAACTACCAAGTCCGTTGTGCTGTTTAAGTGTTTATTAGTTGACTTTGTTAGTGACCATAAAAGGACTGTTGACATCTTTGAGTTGAAAATGTTCTGAATAAGGATATAAGTTGTCTTCGACTGGAAATGCCGATTTGTGATAACTCCAATCCATATTAAAGTTCCATTTGGCTTAGAGTCTGTTCATCGACTGTTGCTGTTACAGTCCCTTGAACATTTTGATGGAATTTTTTCCTTATTTCACTTGGGTCTTTTGCATGTCTGTTGCTAAAAGTTAAATTATTATTCCTGGACCATTCGATGTCAGTATATTGCACTTTATATGTTAATCCATTCTTTTGCATCTGTAGTTAGTGGGCACAGATGAGGTGACTACATGCGTGGGTGTAGTAATTCGCAACAACAAGACTGGAATGTAAGTGAAAAAGGAAGTGAGCATTTAAGCTGAACCTGTAAGGCTTTTGGTTTCTTGTGTAATTTAGTACTCTTATTTATCTTTTCCATCACTTGATGTTACCTCTTTCTGGTATTCTTAACTAATTTCAGGACCTCCATTAGCCACATGGACTTCCCAAAAATTGTGGAGGGAGGGCTCAAACAGATGTTAGAATTACTTGGTGATGACAATGCACCGTTTGATGTTTGTATCTTTACCCCCTTTGCCCTCCAAACATAGAATACGCACCCTTGGTGAATGGTGATATTCTTACTACCATTTGACTACAGGTTCACCTGATTGGTGGCTTTGATGATGTTTCTACAAAGGTTGAATTTCAGAGCGTACTGTGTGGTTAAACTTCCTTTAATTTTTGTTAGCATGATACCTATAGGATCATGTAATTTACTATATTTTGCACCGCAGGTTGTACATTCTGCTGGAAGGAAGCACATCAAACAGGAAGGGTATTCCTATCCACTATGTTGCAGGATACTTGAGGTGTTGCATAAGTCCCGGCAGCAATTCCATCTTCGTACATTTTGTGTCCTTGGGAGCAATACCACAACTGATTCATACGGGAATACACGGCCAATAATCGGTGGATTTGTGGTTAGTGTTTTCTCTGCATCTACTACAGCATTTATTCGTAGTTTTGCTTCCAGTTGACTCCACATCCATAAGAAAAGAAGAGCATAAAAAAAATGTCTTTGTCCACAAGGAACGAACCTTAAATGTTAATCCAAACTGATATGCTATTACTTATTATATGTGCATAATGTTTTAATACTGAAACTCTTGTGCAACATTGCATGGATCAGGTGCAGAGTGAAATTATTCATACATTTAACTGCTTTTACACTATTTATTTGAAAATATTTCTCACATACATACCCACATATTGTCTTCAGGTGGAGACCTCATCTGGGGCTGTTAATCCAGCAAGCTTTGAAATGAATTCAAGGTGTCCAGATGAAATAGTTAGGAGAATTCGTGTGAGCGTTTCTTCTTATGATCCAAATTGGCAAGGAAGGCTACTAGAGACTTATGATACTCACAGTGATGCTTTTGAAATTGCACCTGCCTGCTGGTGTGTATCTTAAAACATTTCCATCCAATTTACGAAGGAAAGAGTTTATTCCACAACCTCAATTCTTCTGAAAGTCTAGAAATCAACTCCCTCAAATTCTTAACACCATCACTTTACCCGCAGTAGTTTGGGTAACTGAAAATATGTGATCAATTTGTTGTTATAATGGGAATTTTGATAGCTCTAATTATTGCTTAAAATAACGGTAATCATGTGTCATATTTTCTGTTCATTAGCGAATCAAACCCTGTACAGGACTACAAGAAAATTCCTTCCTTTCAGCTGTGTTAAAAAATGGTACCTCCCAATCATGCAATAGTTTTTTTTTTAAAGTCCGTCAACCATGCAATAGTAACTCAGAAATATTGTGATACATCACATGTGCATAGGAACACACACTATTACAATTCAAAATACTAGCACATGCATACTTTTCTGGGTAATCACTTAATTGATGATCCTATATGCTCTATCGATATCTTGTTCTGCTCGTATAGGATGCCGGATTGGGCTGAAATGGCATCATCACTTAACCAGCTATCGGACTCTGAGGTCTTGTTGCAGTGCTCCACCTCTCCAGCTGCCGAGCCACCACATTTTGTGGAAAATGAGAGAAGGTTTGTGCCCATATTTTTCTACAAATTAAACCTGTCATCCTGACAGATGAGAGACTGATGTGGTTTAAGCTTTTCTTTATACCATCTTGATGTAGGATATGGAGATACTTGATTGAAAATCCATATTGGCAAGACACATTTCCGAAATACAAGCCTCGGGTCTTCCATAGGACCAGTGATGGAAGGTGGTCACGTTACTCAATAGTATCATCCAGCTAACATTGGTGCTCTCTCTACATGCGGAACAAGGGGATATATACTTCATATATAATCTCTCCATAATTTGTTAGAACCTGTGATAGATTGTGGTGTGGCAACACAGGATTTCTTCTGAACAGCGGGCATCAATCCCAGTCGATTCTAGATTTCTTTCTCCTGTGAGTTGTCCCATGTAATCATCCTTGGAAGGTGAATGAGGAATTATTCAGATTTTCCCCGTAGACGCACAGAAGTCTCAAGTTGATGTATTAGCACAGAACCTGTGTTAGGATTGTTGATTGATAGGCAACATGGATGATGGCATTCCGTTCTCATCTCATATGCTCCGACTATTGTTACTTGGTATTTTCTGAAGGGAACATTTTTCATTTTGGCAGTTGTGCATCCTTTCCTTCTTCTGTACGGTGCAAATAGTAGGTGATTCATGCGATACCTGGCGTGTTCGTTCCCGCAAGTATTTACGTTGCCTCTTTTTTACCAGGTGTCTCTGTGCTGTGGGCCAATGTCGTTTTCACTGCACGCTGCTCCAGCCTGTGAAAATCGGCCGGATGTTGCGGCCAAGAGATTTTCCCTCTCCAAATGAGAGAGATTTCTTCCCCGCAACACCTTGGTGCGCATGGTCTATGGTGGACCCTGTGGTTAAGCGCTTCTTGTCCTTTTGGTCCGGCGTGCACCGAGACCACCGTTACAAGGGTTTCAAACATATCTTCTTGGGATTCATATATGGTTATGTGGACATGTTCCATTGTATGGTTATATCTTCTTGGGATTCATATGGTTATGTGGACATGTTCCATTGTATGGTTATATGGTAGATGGATGAAAAACAATAGGTTCTTGGTGCACTAGGATCGTGCGTGGGTATAGCTAGCCTACTGCTCAGCAAATTAGCGCTTAACAACAACCCCTCTTTTTCAGCGTATGCTATGATTTATCTCCCTACTTTTCCCTTTCTTCAGTTTCTTAAGTATGATGCCTCGCAAAAATAATTGGAGAGGAAAATATAAAAGAAAGAGCAAAGCAGCAAACAGCAACCTAGTGCTGCGTTGTAGTTCGTGGCACTTTAGCTGCCAAACAACAGAGAAAATCACTTGCTTATAAGGGCTTATAAGGATTTGAGGCTAGCCAAGAGAGTTTGGACTTTTTGCGCGAAGCGAGAATGGAAGTGCAGTGCGTTGAGTGTAGGTGTGGTCTAAGTAGATGAGTTAGGCCCGATAATGTTTTCGGGTCCTGTGTATTACATTTGGCTTATGAGACAACCAACGACCATGAAGATACCTCGGTAGGTGTGGTCCAATTAGATGAGTTGGCCCAATATCGTTTTTGAGCCTTGGGCATTACATTTCGTGTGTGAGACAACCAACAACCATGGAAATACCCAAGTAGCTCTGCCTCTATGCATGCTACCTTGTATCTTTGTTTGCCAATTCTAAGTTACCCCATGCGTCTTACAAAGATGCTGCCTCTGGATGTGCGGTTGCCTCCGCCTAGGAATCAAGCTTGACGCAACAAGTTTTAACGATTTTTCTTGGTGCTTGTCGCCGACGAGATTCGTTCGTCAGTTTATTGTTCTTTGTTAAGGTAGCAGGTCGTCTTGACTTAGCTGGCACCCATCTATGTTCCCTTTGGTCCGTGGTCTCTGTGATCCCCTTTCGACAAATGGTCTTGATGTGCTGCTCTCCTCCGCTATCTTCCACGTCAGCTCTCCCTAGCCCCAAACCCGCTCCCGACAAGATAGTACTATTTAGTTTTTGGTTTTAAGTTGCTTTCTATGTGCCTTTTTATTGCTATTTTTATTGTATTTGGTTTGCTTGGAAATTGGGAGTTGGTATGTGAGCAGCCATATATGGACAAAGCCCATGTTTTTCCTCTGAGAAAATCAAACAGTGATGCCTTCTTGCTGGAGAGATTTGTTAACTCTGATTAAATAAACCGGAACTTTGCCTAAAACTATCACCTTTGCTACTAATCACAGAGTTGATCTATACACCGCTCATTTTGTATAGCCATTGATTCACCTTGATTTCTTCTTCGCTTTGTCTCCTGTTTCTTCAGTAGAAGCAGCAACTAGGGGCGGAGCTACGGTGAGCAAGGGGCAGGCACCCGGTTCCAAAGATCATTTTATCTATAGTAATTCTATATTTATCAATTGTGCATCCTCCCTCAGTTCAGTTAAGTGTACTGTAGGAATTGTTACCTCTTTATAAGTTAGAAATCTTTTTCCTTTTTTTTTAAAGAAGTTACCCTGTCACTCAGAGCAAGAGAACACCCAAAAGATGGGAAAGGCTGGGTCGAGCACGAATCTCGAGGCGGTCCCAACGGCTCCTCGTACCGTCCCGACCCAATTTAACCTAACCCACCACCACTCGCCCTCCGGTTCGCTCGTCGCCTCGCGTCTCGTCTCGTCTCGTCTCCTGCTCGGCTCGACTCCACCCGCCGCGAGAGAGAGAGAGGGAGCAAACCCTATCTAGGGTTTTGCCCGCCCGCCGCCGTCGCCGTCGACGCCATGGAAGCCGGAGGAGGCAAGCGGGCCGCCCCGGAGGGCACCAACGGCGCCGCCAAGCGCGCGAGAGGTGAGCCTCTTCGTGGTTTCCTTCTTCTTGTTTTTTTTTCCCTTTTCTTGGTTGCTGGCTCTTCCATTGGAAGGATGGCTGGTTCCTAGGGTTTCTCCAGCCGGCTACCTTGTTGGGGGGCTCGGATTCTCGGCGGCGCTCCGGCTTGGTTTTGAGCTGGGTGGTGATTGGTGAAGACGGGAGACGAAGATTTGGGGGGTGTTGGGATTGGGGAGCTTGTGGCCGCCTTAAGCCTTTCATGTTTTTTTTTCTTGTTTTGTTCGTTCGGAGATGATGACGGAAGGCTCGCCACTATTTTTTTAAAATTTATTTTTGGCAATATTTCGCAAAGAGATCTAGAAACGCGATTGGTGACCTAGTGGACCTGCTAAATATGTGAACGGATCTAGCTGCTCGTCGAATTTTCTTGAGTGAATTGAAAGAGATGTCCGATTTCTCAAGGCGTTAATTTGAAAGTGAAACTCATTAAGCTCTGGATACTGGACATTATTGTATTGTACCATTTACCTTTTTTTTTTCTTTCTGAGAAGGTAATGCTCAGTGGATTTTGAAATGATTAATGTGTACATGTTGTTTATATACATGCCATGTTTTAGTAAAAATCAACGCTATTAACCGGCGGAAATAATAAATTTGGTGTAACAGCATCGGAGTCGTCTCAAGTGGGTGTAGGAAGCAAATTGAAGCCATGCACCAAATTTTTCAGGTTCTAATCTAACTTAAAATGAACTATCACCTGTTTACACATGCTATTCTGCACTTTGCTGTGGTTTTGCCTTAAATAATTATAATTTGTTATTTTGCTAAGAAATTGTTGTTGAGGGGTAACAAATGGGTTAAGTAAGATTTTTCTACAGGTTTCCATTGTGTATAATGGATAACATAGCAGCTATATGTAAAACTCCATTTCTGATGAACAATCAAATCTATCTGTTACACTGTGGTACCATATCACCTGCAGCAATCAAGATAATAGTATTAAACGTTCCATATGGAATTGCAATTGACTTGCCATTATGGAATTATACTACTTACTAAATGATAACATTCAGTGTAGCAGCTTATTTTCAGTACACGCACAGTGTGTTTACCTTGAATTTGAACTTGGAGAGATGTTTTTCTTTTTATATTCTACTATTGATTGATCATGTGTTTTAGTTATCACATCGATATAAGCTACTCCTTCTGCTACACTCCTGAGTTGCAAAAGATGTTCTTATTATATACAATTGTGAATGAATCATGCAGTAAAGTGATAATGTGTTGTCATGTTCATATAAGTAAAGTAGCTATAAGACAATAGGGAAATAACTTCTTTGACAAACTAAAATTCTATTATTTTTTTTTTAAAAAAATGGTGACACACTGATAGGCAAATTATTCTGTGTTGCTGTATGCCTTTATTAATATGTATGCTATATTTACCGTTTACCACAGTATATGTTTGCTTCTGTATTAATATGTTCAGTTTCATGTGATGCTACAAGTGCTTCTTAATAATTAGATAGTATTCACCATCAAGCTTTGACCACTGGTAAATCTAGATTGATCCCATTGAAAATAACTTTGTAGATTTACTTAACCTGTGAAAATAATTTTACAGATAAGATATCCACATAATGATTATAGATGTGTTTTGTACGTCAATTATTAATGTTTAATGTCATTTATATGAATCAAAAGAGAGAGGTGGTTTCATCTATTTTGTGTTGTTTACTCGTATCTGTTAGCAGTGACCTAATAAGGTTCCATCGTCAGCTAAATATAACATAACTTGTTTCATCCATATTGGGTCACTGTAATTTTCCTTTCGTACACATTTGGTCGCTGTAATTTTATTCCTTAAATGATGTTTTCTTTGTGCAGTACTTCTGGCTGTCCTTTTGGTTCAAGTTGTCATTTTCTCCATAACTTCCCTGGTGGCTACCAGGCTGCTGCAAAGATGACCAGCCATGGTGGGACAGCTGTTGCAGCTCCTCCTGGAAGAATGCCTTTAGGACCTGGTGCTCCTAATGGGCCACCTACATCCAGCGTGAAAACTCGCATGTGTAACAAGTACAACACTGCAGAAGGATGTAAATGGGGTAGCAAGTGTCATTTTGCTCATGGAGAGAGGGAGCTTGGAAAGCCGATGCTGCTGGACAACTCAATGCCACATCCAATGGGATCAATGCCGTTTGAGGCTCCACCAATGCCTGGCCCGGACATCGTTCCTCCCTCAACCTTTGGTGCCTCAGCCACAGCAAAGATCAGTGTTGATGCATCCCTGGCTGGCGGTATCATTGGGAAGGGTGGAACCAACACAAAGCATATATCCCGGATGACTGGGGCCAAGCTAGCCATCCGGGATAACGAGTCCAACCCCAACCTCAAGAATATCGAGCTTGAGGGTACATTTGACCAGATCAAACATGCTAGTGCTATGGTCACGGAGCTAATCGTCCGCATCAGTGGTAATGCCCCTCCAGCCAAGAACCCGGGCAGGGGGTCGCATGCTGGGGGGCCTGGAAGCAACTTCAAGACCAAGCTGTGTGAGAACTTCAACAAAGGCTCCTGCACGTTTGGAGACAGGTGTCATTTCGCCCATGGTGAAAGTGAGCTGCGCAAGCCGCCGGCTGCTGCTTGAGACATGCGTGTCGTGGCTTGGACTAGACGGCCAGCATACCTGAGCTCCAAATATGAAAACGATTGCACACAAGGTGAAAATGATATGTGCATTGTTGCTGCTTCTGCAGCATGAGATATTTTGTCATGGGAGGAAACTGGATGTAATCTGGGAGGAAATAGATAACAGGGAATTTCGGTGTCTTAGATTTGTAGAATTACCTTGGAGTTTTTCCCTCGGCGCTTCAGTCAAATTTTGTAATGCTTCGAATGCACTATATAACCTAGCAAAACTACAATGATTCCATTTACTTGGGTGCTTTCTGATGCTTCCACCGGTTTGTTGATCTTGTTTTGCCCATTGGCATTATATTTCATAATGAACCAGAATTTGAGTGGCACCAAGTCAGTACAGGTTTAGAGCTGATATGAATCAGTTTTCCATGGAGTAAAGTACTACAACTTGGTACCACTGATTCCGCTCCTCCGGAGCCAAGATGTAACAACACCTAGACCAAGAACACTACTTATCAGAACGCTATTCCTATATAAAAAAAAACAAATATCTACTGCCAAACACTACCTTTATAACTTGACTTCAATTTATATGTAAAATAGCGTCGTCCAGTTCATACACACTGGCCTAAATAACCAAAAGACCTTAAAACATTCAGCGCCACACGCCCAACGATCCAAAAACTGACACGGGCCGTGCAATGCCGCTAAGCCGTTTCATCATTTCCTAACAAGACATCCCAATGCTAAGCTAAGTTAAGCTGATTGGCTTCTCTACCTACATAAAAGGCTTTCCCTCCTCTACCCCCCCCCCCCCCCCCCCCTCCTACCACTACCACTACCACCATGGCCACTGCCCTCTACTCCAAGTCGCCGTCGTCATCGTCGTCGTCCTGGAAGAGGTGCCTGCGCTTCGACGCCAGCTGAGACACCTGCGCGTCCATGGCCGACCTCTTCTCCTCCATGGTCCTGCCGCCCGTGGTGGTGGTGGCCGCCTCCTCCTGCATGTCGTGCATGACCAGGCCTCGGTTCCTGCAGAGCTTCCTGATCGCCGTGCTGTGTGCAGGGGCTGCAGGCGTCTCGGTCTCAGGGCCTTCATTCGCTCCTCCGGTGGTGGTGGTGCTGGAGCCGTGCGTGCCGACTTGTGGAGCCGGAGGCCTGTGCTGCATCAGCTCCTCGCCGTCGACGACCATGTCTTTCATGAGCTGGGAACAAACGTGAAACAGGAAGGTTAGAATAGATTGTGTTACAAGTATTAACAGTTATGCTGCTGATATATCAAACGTAGATGTCAGATTGGGTTACATTTCTAGTAGACATGCTAGTTCAAAGTCACTAAGGAGTAAGGATAAAGAAGAGTAATTGAAGTTGTATATTATAGTTGGCTAGTTACCACTGTAGATTTTGCTTACATCACCGCTGTACTAGTTTAGCATGTTTGATCATCTAACAAAGGTTTTTTTTAATACTTTTTAGCAAACTTGTCAGTTTGTCATACAACAAAAGTAATCGATATTGCACATACTCTGCAAAACAGGATGTACAGTAGCAAATGTTAATTAGCTAAGTATTCCAGGTTATGATTGTTGAGATGGTACCTTCCAATCCTTGAAATCGAATCTGAATACAAAATGATTGTATACTACTTTTCCTGAGGTTATGGCACTAGCAGCAGGGGCATTTCTTGGATCTGCAGTAAACATAATAACATCAGTTGCGCTATGTAAAAAACATATTTGCAGCAACAAAAAGAGTGACCAAGTAATGGAAGCCCTTACAGACAAGATGATGGCCCTCATCATTGACACTGATTTCCACCCTGCCATCTTTCACTAGGAATGACAAGGCAAAGATATTCTCCACCGTTTGGGCAAAAGACTTCCTGTTTAAAACAAGGTTTTCCAGCCTAGCATTTTTCTTCTTTCTCAGGACATCAAATATGACAGACATGTTCCTGTCAGTATCCGTCTTTGCTGCATTTGATGAATCTGGGAGCTGCACATTAAGGGGGGAACAAATCAACACATTGCTAGAAGTTGACAAGCTAATTGCCTTCATGTGAAGTCATTCCTAGAACCGAAAATCATCTAATTGCAAATCAAAATTGATCTTACAACAAGAAAATGCAGATTACAAAAAAATTGCGCGTCCATTGTGCAAATCATCGTACAAGAGTTCTATAATAAGGCAATTTACTAGTCCTACTGACACATTACATGCAAGCATATAGCAAAAGTATTGAGGAACATTATTTAGTATGTAGTAACTGTTGTTAGTATAAATATGATGTATCAAGCACAACTCTGTTCAGTAAAGTATGAACAAGATATGGCAACCTGTTCAGGGCATTCACTTCCACGAGGCTTAGCCGTCCTCTTTCTACACACATGAACCCTCCGTGGCAACACTTCTGTATTCATTGGACCAACCCTATCATGATAAGATTATAATAATCACGAAATCAGACTACTTCAGGTCTTCAGCAATGCAACTCTAAATCAGCAAACATACGAGAAGCTAAAAAAAGCAGTTGATCTGCATTTACATTGTGGAGCATCCAGGCACGGCCATGAAAATCCGAGAAGTGTAGAGGCCTACATCGAGCCAGCGCAACGAGGCAGCCTCATCATCATCCCTCCTCTTCTCTCCAAACTTCTTCAGCATTCCGGAAACGAAATCAGAGGGCGTGATCCCCAGAGCTGAATGCGTCCTTACTGATGCCACCAGACTGGTGGCGATGTCAAGCAAGGCTTCCGCATCGGCGATCTGCTCCCTAGGCCTCTGAACTGCAGCACGAGAGACACCATCGATCAGTTTGCGATTTTGCCAATAGCATCAGTAATCAGTACATTTCAAAAAAAATGCGAAAAAATGGACACAGTTTTCGTTCACTATAACTGAACATTAATATTACCAAAGAGCAAGTTTCCTTTGTATCTAGTAATACATTTTCAAATTTTAGCCGAATGCTTTCTTAACAAAAAGTGTGGAAAACAAATTGCACGAACAACATTGAAATTCAAACTCGTTTGCGCCATCCTAACTAGATTACACGCCGTCCAATCACACCAGATTTACCGATTAAAGAAAAACTGAAATCTCCAAACTTCTTGGGTGCGCGAGTGAGTGATCATTCATACCAAGCCTGTGGAGATCCTCCACCTGCGTGAAGACTGCACGGAACTTCACCGAATCCGCCCTCGCCATGTCATCCTTGTCATCTGCACGCACAAACACAAAAATAAAATCCCCAACACCGAACTCCAAAATCAAAATGCCATCCGAAACACAATTCCCTCCAAGCCGAGAACGAACCCCATCCAAAACCGACGCGATCGCCGACACAGAAACACCACACCCACCCCACCCCCACCCCCTTACCGCTGATGCGGCTCTTCACGGCGAGGTACCGCGACCGCAGCAGCCGCCGGTCGTCCGTCGCCTGGCTCAGGTCCGGCGCCGGCGTCCCCGGCGTCACAGGCTCGCCCCCGCGCCCCTCCGCCTCCGCCTCCACCGCCGCGGCCATCCGCTGCGTGCCCTAGGTTTTCTCGAACCTTCCAGAAGACGAAGCAGCGGGCGAGTTGGAGAGGAGAGGAGAGATTTTGGTGTGCGATGGAAGGAACCGAGGGAAGAGGAGGGGGTTGGGTATTTGAAGCCGAACCACCCGCTCCGCCAAAAAACCACACCCGGTCTCACCGACGCGTGGGCCCCACACCGGGTGGGCCCACGTGTCAGTGAGGCGTATGTGGGGCGGGGGAGGCCTCTCTCGCATCGGTTTTGAAAAGGGTGGGAACCGAAGAATGAATTTTCGCCCGGGGGGGGGTGTGGATTTTACGATTCGATGGTGGGTGGACGCGGTGCACGTGAGCCTCTCTCGCGTCGCGTGCGATGTGGGGCCATGGTGTCAGTGGGAGAACGGGCCGTGGACTTGGTCTATTCGGAAAATTGCCGCGCGCTTCTCGCGAGAGGGATGGTGGATTGGGGGGGTTCCCGCTCGGCTCCGCGACCGATAGTGTTTGTACGCTTAGCAGCGTTTGAGAGGATCGTAGAGTGAGTTTGTTTGTTTCGTTTTTCGCGCGTACGTTTTCTAAACTGGTGTATTTTGTAAAAATTTTCTATAGGAAAGTTGCTTTAAAAAATTATATTAATTTATTTTTAAAATTTAAAATAGTTAATACTCAATTAATCATGAGCTAATAGCTCACCTTGTTTTGCGTATCTTCCCAATTTTCTCAATCCCCTCTCCTCCAACACACCCTTTGTATTGGTTGAGTTTTACCGCTGGTTGCTTTGGGCGCCCGCGGTAAAATTTTCGGCCGAAGCAAAATTTTCGACGAGTTTTTGCCGCCTATTGTCTATTGAAAGGGTGAAAAACAGCGTGAATTGAGGTGAATCCTACTAATTCCTTTCACAGATAACGTGGGAACTTTCTATAGGTGTTGGTGGCCTTGTGGGCCTAAAGGCGCTACGAGCCCAATTACAATGGCGCATATGTTTTCGGAGGAATAAGTCTACTTTGCCTCCTCCCTATCTTGTGCCTGGTTAAATCATTTCCCTCAACCGTAAAATTAGGCATGCATCTTGTTTTTTAAAACCAATAAAAATCAACTCTCCCGATGATTTGGAAAGTGGGAAAATAAACTTATTCCTTTTTCTTGATTTTGTGAGTTAGTGAGGATTGCCTCTGCAACGGCCTTTGGTAATCGAAGATTGTTCGGTGGGGTTAACTTTATCGACAAAAACCAATGGAAAACATGGGATTTCGAGGTTTCAATGCAAGACGGTACTCCCTCCATCTATTTTTGATAGGCATATTTTCAAATCTGAAAAAATTATTTTTGATAGGCATATTTCAATCCAACAACTTATCATCTTAATGACTTTCTCGGATTTAATGCGTGACTCTCCATTCTTCCACACAAGATCAGCTACATAAGCATCGAAAAATGTAAATATTAATGAATCGCTTGTTTAAGAGGAATGACTATTAGCATGTTTAAATAGATGATAAGTAGAATTATTTATTCTTGGTCTGTGTGCCAAGATAAAATATGACTATCAAAAGTAGATGGGGGGGAGTAACACTTGATATATTTCAAGTAAAATTTTAAATGGCTTTCAAGAATTCAAGTTTGAAATAGTAGATTTGATTGGAATCAAACCAGGAGAAGGATGATAATCTTTGATACAAGTAAGTAGGAGAAACAGATACCCTTGATGATGTGGTCTTCATGTATTTAAGATAGAATTTCAGTAAAATTTGCAGTTGCGTGCTTGGTTTTCGTCTCATTAGCGTGGGTTGCATGGTTCAAAAATATTCACCGCTTAAGGTCTATACGGCCCTGTTTAGATCGCACCTACTCCACATCAAACGTTTGAACACCTATCACATCAAACGTTTCAACACTTGCATGAAATATTAAATATAGGCTAAAAAAATAACTAATTGTACATACTGCGACTAATTTGCGAGACAAATCTTTTAAGTCTAATTGCTCCATGATTTGATAATATGGTGCTACAATAAACATTTGCTAATGACGGATTAATTAGGCTTAATAAATTCGTATCGCGGTTTACTGACGGATTCTGTAATTTTTTTATTAGTACCCGAACACCACATGCAACACTCTATATAATACCCGATGTGGCACGTCAAAACTTTACACCCTTAAATTTAAACACCCCTACGTGAAACAACATATGAAAAGAAAGTGTGCACTACTCTCTCCGTCCCAAAGTCCTGAAATATAAAGAGTTTTAGTTGAACGAGACACATTCTAGTACTATGATGTGTTCCATTCAACTAAAAATCTTTATATTTTAGGATGGAGTAGGATGAAGAGGGTACTTTATATGAAAAGAAAACAAAAATAAACGGTATAAGAATCTATCGAAATAGCATGGATTACAAAATCTTAGTCATAATCCTCAAATTTTCCAAGACTTTACCATAAAAGCGTGGTGGAGTATCAATCACATCAATACAAGCTACTACTATAATGATTTGTAATAATTATTAAAGAGTACAAACAAGCATATCAACTATTAGAAAACAGATTTTAAAAAATTATAAGAAACTCACTTGTAAAAAGGTTTTTACAAGAGTCACTAACATTTAGAAGTTCAGAAAAACTTGTGTATTAATCTGTTTCATCAGAAATGGAAGGGCGCACCTAAGATTATCGAACCAGATTTTCTTGACTTCTTGCTTAATACTCAAAAGTTAATTTACATTTTTATTTCTAACATAATGATCCACCAAACGAGCTATTCCCTCCACCCAAAATATAATAAGTTTTAGCTATGAATCTGATTGTCTAAATTCATAACTAAACATCATTATATTTTAAAACGGAGATAGTACTGTATTACGTGGACACTATTAAATCATAGTATATCAGTTATATATTAGATACACGTACATATCCATAGTTAAATATTATTTTAGATAATGGATAAAATTTGATCTCTATATCACATATGGATATAGATAGCTAAAATATATGCATCCAGCCAACAACTCCATCGCCAAAAACTCCGTGGCATTTGTCATTGCTGATGCATGGTGTCGTTAAGTTGCCATAATGCATCCGCCAACTCCCTTGGCCGTGTTTAGTTGTTTTGGTAAAAAAAAATTAACGTATATAGACATATATTTAAAATATTAAACGTAGACTAATAACAAGACAAATTATAGATTCCGCTTGTAAACTGCGAGACGAATCTATTAAGCCTAATTAATCTATCATTAGTAGATGTTTACTGTAGCACCACATTATCAAATCATGACGTAATTACGCTAAAAAGATTCGTCTCGCAATTTACATACAAACTATGCAATTGGTTTTTTTTCCACATATAATACTCCATGTATGTGTTCAAATATTTGATGTGACGAAAAGATGGGAGGTTCGAGGAAACTAATCACAGCCAAGTTGTTGAAAACTGCTAGGGAGGCCAGATCTGGTCATAGGCCCATCGCCATCGCAGTCAACCATGCGTCCATGCCTACAAATCCAACGTTGTCATCGGAGTCCTCGCGGCTCTTTCCCTATCCATAGTCAAATATAGAAATTTCTGATATAGGATAAAGCAAATCGACGAATAATTTGAGACGGCCAGGGAGAGTAATTTTCACAGCATTGTAACACGCGCTCGCCCACCGATCGGTTTCTCCCCTTCCTCCTTCCCTTCTTTTCCTATTACAGTACACCAAAAAAAAAATTTTAAAAAAAAGTTAGAAAAATTTATGTATAAAAAATTTGAATTCAAATTTAAATTTATATCAGGTATGTAAACTTTTGACTTATAAACTTTGGATCTATAAACTTTAGGTGTATAAACTTTAGATGTATAGAAATACTATATATAAAAAATATTTGAATTCAAATTCAAATTTGAATCGGATATATAAACTTTTGACTTATAAACTTTTGGTCTCTAAACTTTAGATGTGTAAACGTGAGGTGTATAAACTTTAAATGTATAAATTTACTAAAATAGAAAAGTAACGTGGTGTAAAAAAAAAAGAAAATCAGGTGGAGGGAGGGGTTGCACCCGATCGCTCTGGGCGATCCCTCGCTCTTCCGTTGTAACACGGTCAAATTCAAAGTTTCCATCTAGCTCGTGCTGCCTGTAGCTGCTGCGTGCTTTTCATTAGTGATGAGGAGATTCGGGATTTTCCATTTCGTATCAAAAGAAAGAGATCTTTTGCCGGACCAATATCTCCAGCGAGATTCGACGGGCCCGCTGCCGTGGAACATATTTCTACTCGTAATTTTAAACTTCGTTTCGTTGCTGGTCAGTCGGTCAGCCAAACTCGAAGTGACAAAATCAGGAGGTAAACGCAACCAACGTGACACCTTCCCCCGCGCGCGCGCGCCGTTTCGTCACGATCAACCGCCCCCTGAAAAAAGAACACATGAATGACAAAATATCCATCTTTATATGCTATTATCCGAAGAAAAACTTTGTCTATTATTAATATCATAGGATCTATTTTTTTTAATGTTGTCAGGGTTATGGATACCACATACCTAATAGTAGTTGACTAAATCTCAGCAGGACCCACCATATACCATGTCCTATACGGAAACAACCTGCGGATATAGGAGGAGTTCCGGATAAAAAAAGACAACCAGAGTTCTACATGAGAACAACAAGGACTACTCGGATTGTATCCATATTGGTTTCCTTAGTTCTACTTGAACAAGGAGACACTTATGTGTATAAATACAAGACCCCCTAGGAGGAGAGGGAACAATCAACGCCCACTATGGGAGACACCCACAATCGACAGAACCACCACAATCTACGGAACAACAGAAGCCACAACATACAAGCCAACATACGCCAATACAAGACGCCGGATATCGACTTCAGGGATAAGCACGGCTAGTCCCTACGGTGTCTCCGGATACTGTCAGAAGAGACGAAAGCGTTATCTCTGATCTCGCCGGGCACGAACTCGAGGAGGAAGACTACCCTGTTGTCGACTACGAGTCAGACTTTCAGACCGCCATGTCGACAACAGTTAGATAGGTGTTGACGAAAAAACGAACACCGGCCTGGGAGATCAGCTTAGCTCCAGTGCAGGTCCAAATATGATGAGATGCGGGCGTGCCAGTCAGTTTGATCCTGCAACTGACAAGATATGCAAATAGTAGATCAAAACAGCCAATCGACTGACAAGCCGATGGAGTAGTTCCAGCCGATAGCCGATAATAGCCGATGCCGATACCGGCTGATAGCGATAGGGTTTAAGCAATCGGCTATATGTCTAATGTAGATAATGATATAAAGGCAATCGGCTGATGATGATGTAATAAAATAACAATATAATCCATATAAACCAATCGGCTAGCAATGATATGATAAATAAGCATCGATCCGAAGGTTAAAGCACACATCGGCTGGAGGTCCGATGTCATGAAATCCACAAGATTAGATTAAACAATGAAACCTGTTGTCATCGGCTAAATCCAACTTATATGTATATGCAATCCTCATGAGCCGATGCAACGTCCAGATAACTCACCGGCTGAAACTCCGATGAAACCCTTATTGGCAATCAAGAAGCAGGCTAGAGATTATGGTTCTAAGCACGACATAGTAGATCAAACTTAACTGATGCAGCACTAAGTATGAAAAGAAACATAATATCTAGACAATCAAGCCGTTGACTGATTTTTAGGGTGGTAGATATCTGAGCTAATCTAATCTAGCAACGCGATTTAGCCGATATTGGCAGAAACCCTAAAACGAGAAGCAGCCGATAGAGCTAAATTGATGTTCTAAGACTAGATTAATAGAGACATATGATAAATAGGTAGGCAAATATATCATCCAAACCAGAGCAATCCAAGAGGTCGAATGTATTGATGCAGCCTTGAACGACGTCGATGTAGATGAGACAATTGCCTGGGCCGATGGAACATTGGACTTATCCCTTCGCCGGAGATCGAAGACGATGCAGCCCCGCGTCGGGTGCCAAGTTCCGCCGGACGTAAAAGACAAAAGTAGAAGTAAAAAAGGGTGGCGATGCGCCGAATTGTACTGATCGTAGAGATTGATTACATAGACCCCGGGTGTACATATTTATACTGTCACACCCTAAAAATTTCAAATATATAAATTGTTGTTTAATTGGAATTATTAGAATTGATTTTAAAAGCCTAGAAGAGAAGATCTAATTTTAAATAATAAATTCCAATATAAAATGGGGCTAGATAAAATTTTATTAAATACTTTGCTTAATTCTATAATTCCTAGATTTTTCTGGGATTTATTTGAGCTAAGGAAGTATTTTTAATAAATGGAATTGCATTTCATGAATAATTTAAATGGAAAAAGGTTTTTAAAAGTCTCTTTTGGCTTTGGGCCGAAAGTCGGCCCAAAACCTTCTCTCTCTCCTCCTCGGCCCAAGTCGGCCCAGTCCGCAGCCGCCGTTCGCGCGCGTCCGCCCGCTGACAGGTGGGGCCCGCCTGTCAGGGTCGTCGTCTTCCTCGCGCCGCCGCCGCCCGAAACCCTAGCGCCGCGCCGCCGCCGTCTCTTTCCAAATCCGGCCGATCCTTTCCGTTTCCGGTGAAATCAATAGAGGGGAAATGATCTTCTCGATCTCCTCTACCTTTTCCCTTTTGGAACTTCGGCTAAAATCGTTTGGAAAGCGGAGGATTCGATCTCGAATCGGATCGGTCTCTCTCCTCCGAACCCTAGACTTTCCTTCTCGTCGCCGGCCGCCGTGGGCCTTCGCCGCCGTGTTCTTGCCCCTATAAAAGGATCCCCGGTGTCTCCGCTACCCGTCGCCACCCTCGCCTTCGCCTCTCGTCGTCCGTAGAGCCCTAGCGCCGTGAGTCCTCGCGCCGCCGTCGTCGCCGCCGCTCCAGCCGTGCGCCGCCGTCGCTCCAGTCGTCGCCGTCGCTCGGGAAGGCCGCCGTTGTGGTCGCCGTCGCGTCGTCGTCCTCGTCAGCCCCTTCGCCGTCGCTGTCGACCGCCGGAACATCGTCGCCGTCGTCAAGCCGGAGGTCGCCGCCGTTTCTTCCTCGTCGCCGACGTCGTCCGGTCATCGTCCGCCGTCGCTTTGGTCGTCGGTGAGTTCGCCGTGCCGTCCGCTACCCGTAGGTGCTCTCCGTTCGCGCCGCCACGCCGTCGTTCGCCGGCGAGCTCGCGCGGTTCGGTCGCCGCCGGAGATGACGTCATCGCCGACGTCATCGATGCCGTCCGCCGTGGTCCGGCCGTGGACCGGTCGATCTCGGCCGTTCGTTTTGGATGGATCGATCTCGGTCGTCCAATCTTGTGAACCGTCGCCGTGCACCCGGTCCACCGCAAGCCCTAGCCGCTGACGCAATAAATCCTCTTTTCCTTTTCAAAAATAATTCATTATTGCGTCATAATTCAATTAAAATCCATATAAGTGTTTTAATCCGTTTTAATCTTTAAAAATTCATAACTAATTCATCTTAGCTCGGATTTAGTTGGTTCAAGTCTCTAAATTTTTCTAAAATTGAGATCTACATGTTAAAAATATCCACATGTACTGTTCATGCTTGTTTATGTGCTGTTTTGGTGTTTTGCTCTTTTCTGTTTAGATTCCGACGTTTCCGGAGAGTCCGTTTTCGCAGGAGAAGAATTTGAAGAGTTCCAAGGCCAGCAAGGCAAGTCACACAGATCCCAAATAACCCTTTGAACATGTTGATCCCGTTTAAAGCTATTGTTTCTATTCAACTATTGCATTTATTTTCGAATGTCATTGGGTGGAATTAACCTATTGTTTGTTATAGCCCTTTTGTTCTTGATTACTTTATTCCTTGATACCTTGGGTTCTTATAAATTGACTAGTTGAGCTTTATATTGGTTCAGCTAGATATTAGATGTGATTGCTTAGCCATGCTTAGAAACTTTAGCACACTATTGGGATAACTTATGACTCACTATTATTTAATGATGGCTTAATGATAACTCATGATGGTTAATCATGATTGGTTAATTAATTAATTTGCCAACTAAAACCTGTTAATGGTGGGTTGTGAGCACATGGTTTTGATGGTCGTGCTCATGACAATTAAGGACCGGTTCACGAGTTTCGGTTGTGAAACATTAACCGTGCCAACCACAAGCCAGCGTGGGCAACGGCTTTACCTTTTGTATAGCATAGTTCATTGCGGGGCACCAGACTGAGAAGTGGCGGAGATAAGCCCACGGGGGTCGCTGGGGAGTCCATGCCTTGTTTATAAGGGGGTGATTATGATCCAGGAACGGTGCGCTGTGGTGGATTGTGTTGTGCGAGGGGTACTGTCACAGCTCCTTTCTGAGGTACCGTGGTGGTATCAAGGCGCATGGTGACATGTCGTGGGGCTGTGTCTTGTGGGTACAGTGGTACACCTCTGGCCAGAGTAAAGCTATTCGAATAGCCGTGCCCGCGGTTATGGGCGGGTTTAACAATGTCTTTCGTGATTAGTCTCATACCTCTCATCATAATAAAAGATACTATGACTGGTAATAATTTGATTAGCTCCTGGTTTGGAATGGTATATTCCTGGTTTGGAGATAGAACTGTGCAGCCGGGATTGGTTGTTCAGAATGGTTGGGCCTATGCAACAGGGTATGTTGTATAGCGTTGGAATAATATTGTTTAATTATTACTCAACTGTTTTACTAAATTCTGAAATGTTTATTAAATGCTGTTTATGCAAATGAAACCCTATTATGCCATCCTTTGTTATCCTGTGCACTTGCATATTTGCTGCGTGGCTTGCTGAGTATGTCATATACTCACCTTGCAATCATTCATCAGAGGAGGAGTTCTACAGTGATGCTGATGGTGTGGAGGATTAGGTGTAGCCCTGGTCAAGCTGCCTGTGGAGTGGAATCGTCTGCGCCGTTTATCTTATTTTCCGCTGCTTAGATCTTTATTGATTGAGAGGGACTATCTACCTCTGTAATGACATTTTATTCGCTTATTAATTAGAGTAATAATTGTACTCTATTATCAATTTGTTATTGTGTGCCTCGGCTGATTCCTGGACGAGGGTTCGCGCACATGTAAGCGTTTGGAATTTTGGATAGAAATTCCGGGCGTGACATATACCCATGGGTTGATACAAGTCCTTGTCGGACAAGAAAGAAACTAACATAAAGATAAAAGGAAAATATAAAGTCCTTATCGGACACTAAACACACTTTCCTAAAGATAAAAGGAAACTAACAAACTATTCCTAATTAATAGATAAACTGCTATGCCGCATGCTCTTTAAACTCGGTCACTTAGGGATAAGCTTCCTTTAGTAGATTGATTTCCTTAACCGAATATAGCAGGAATCCGACTATTGGCGACTTGATAACTCCCAACGGCTGATTCCGAGATGTTGTAGCCGATAATGATTCTAAGCCGATGACGTCTTTGCCAATTACCAAATTTCACTGCTAACAATAGGCTACTCCAAATATTGTATTGGTATGATTATGGTGAATAAGAGCAATACCGGCTTCGGCAAACAGGATATAGGGTTATTACCTGATAATTCCGGGGCCCGAACCTGTATAAAAATCCCTGTCTCCGTCTCTTTTATCTCAGTCTCGCGTATATCCTAGCATCGACGATCTCCATACCATGCAAATACCGGAATCGCGACATCAAACGTCGACAGTGGCGCGCCAGGTAGAGGGATTTTGGTGCTTCAGGATTTCGACGAGATGGGTTTAAGAGATGGATTATCCAACAACAAGCTACTCGACAACTTCAGCTGTGGAGAGATCTAACCCGATGTCTTCCGACGAGATCGAAACCATCGTCGCCAACAATACCATCTATCGAGATCAACTAAGTTTTCGAGATGTCGCCGCCATCGACTCTCTGTTGTGTGGTTTCCAAACCATCTTCTCGTCGACTACAAGGGAAAGTGCTCCTCGCGTCGGCCCTACGCTGGTTCTCGAGATACAGACATACGGCTGGAGGACAGCGCGCCAGCCGCCCTTGTATCTGCCAGCGTTCAGGAGGACATCAGCACGCCAAAGAAAGAAGTCGGCATCGAGCACCATGCAGATCACCGTGCGCCCAGATGTCTCTATACGGCACTTGTTGGCAAAAACCAGGATAAACACCCGTGTACGTGACCAGGGGCACGTGAAGGAACGATATATGCACGTGGCTTCTTATCTACATGTTGGTTTTGATGCTCAGACTTCAAAAAAAAGAGGTAATCAGTAGATTGGTTATTAAAAATTGATCTACTAATTTTTAGATATATCTAGTATATGTTTACAAAGGTATGCAATATTTTATCTGCAATTTATCGTACCTATTTTCAGATCATACAATATTGTCAAATCGATAATGTGTTATGTTTACATAGAGCATGTTTTTTTATACAATATCTGTTGCGCGTGTGTCTCCGATGTTAAATCGACTATGGTTTAACGCTGGGGGCTCGTTCTATTTTCTTCCGTATAAATCATGCTTGTTTACAGTCTACATAATACCTGATATTTACATCTGCTCGTTATATCCTGATAATGCTAGAAGATCCATGCAGTTTTTTGAGTACATACTCGATATTCTCTGCTATATATCTTGTCTTCTAGAAAATATTTTTCAGGAACAATTGAGCACTCGAGTAGGTTGTGGTCAAGTACACCGCGTTATCGAGAATGATCTCGACAAATGCAGAGTCGTCGCGCCCAACCTACCAACGAAGACCGACGACCTATCTCATAGCACTGGCCATGGCTGGACTATTTGAGAAAAGGTTGTTAACGGATAATTCCTCGTGAACGTTGTCGGCTTGATCACCCGACGTGATTGCGAACGGACATCCGGATATGCTACAAGTTGGGTGTGTGAGTCATTCGAACCAGTACGTAGCAATCTCCCGCACCGCAACTTCCATTGGTGTTCGAGAGATGATTCTACTCGCTCGCTGGTCCTCGAACCAATACGTAGCAGTCTCCCGCACCGCAACCTTCATTGGTGTTCGAGAGATGATTCTACATGTTCGCTGGTCCTCGAACCAGTACGTAGCAATCCCTCGCACCGTAACCTCAGATGGTCGAGGTACGACTACAGCAATAACGCAGCAGTCCTCACACCACGACTTCAAATGATCGAGAGACACCTACTCACTGGTTCTCAACCAGTCACTCGTAGCGATCTCTCGTACATTTACTTCTAGTGGTTGAGTTATGACTACTACCTGGTTCTTGATCAGAGGTGTAGTGATTCTCCTATTACCTCTACTTCAACAAAGTTGATATCAGGAATACAATATCGCCAAGTGTTTTACCCAGAGATCCCTTACCACAAAAGACACCTAGCGTTGAAACCTATCCTAATGTCCTTTTACGCCGTCTTGACAAAGCCTCTGAGGAACCTAAGGGAACTTCGGCTAGGGACGCCCAGAGCAGATAAGGCTTTGTCGGATCCTTCAGAGACGAAAGACCATGTAAGATCTGGTCGTGTAAGAGTTCTCGCCGTGCGTATTAACCAATCCGTGTAATCGGAAATTGGGTTTTCCAACTGAAAGAGCATCTATGCCCCTAGTGGGTTTTGGTTTATTGATGACAAACGATTAAGGGACTAATGCACTTATTGAATGTATAAGCAAGTGATTACTCCGATGAAGAAGCTAGGAAATAGACTTATCGATGGATGTGAATTAAAGAGAAGATATTGAAGATGCGGGTATGAAGTGACTACCTATAGCAAGACGGTGAAGCGCAAGCGATGCTTAGTTGTGATGGACCATGCGGTGGTGAAGGGCGAGTGAAGACCGTGTCGTGATGAACCATGCGAGGCCATTTGAAGCCATGGATTATTCACATCAATCATTTGAGAAATGGAAGATGAAATGTCAAAGATCAAGAAGATGAGATCTTCCCGATGATCAAATGACCTTGACGTTGGTAACCCTCCAAATGAAAATACAATATGGTGTGAAGGTACTCCTATTGGTATAACTTTGCCTTTCAAATTTGAGTTTAGGAGGCCATACTATTAAGAGGGATACCGCATGCATATAATTGGTTGAATACTAGTGCTCAAAATGCTTCATCTTTGTGTGAGTTGAAAAACATAAGCCAAAATTTCAATCCCGAGTTGTTTCACTTGTCACAACACTTACACCGGGTTTCTATGCAAGTTTTTCAACATCTCTTGAAGGTTTTGGACCATGTTTTATGTTGGGTTTGATAGCCCACGAAACTAGCTTTCCATAGAGTCCAAGATCTTCGAAATCAGTGTTCGAAGTAAAAAGTTATTGCATTTTTACTTGAGCAACATCAGACTATCCGATTTGAAATCAGACTATCCGATGTATCGGACTATCCGATTTTTCACAGAACTTCACTCTCTGTCTTGATTTGAAAAATCCTATCGAGTGAGTTTTTCTAAGTATCGGAGTATCCGATGTCGGATCAGATAGTCCGATGACACAGAGACTTCGAAATTTCATGGAACTTGAGACTCTGTTTGAGGACGAAGTTTTTGCTTCTAAAATATCAGATACTCCGATTTAACATCAGATAGTCCGATGTCTCGGAAAGTCCAAAATTTCATGGAACTTCGTTATCTATTTCTCGTTGCCTTGGAGGTTTAAAATATCGACTATCCGATGTGGGCTGAAAGATTCCCCTCCAACAGTCACATTTTGGAGGGATCTATATAAAGCCCCCACCAACCCTTTTCTAGGGTTGCCCAAACTCATTTCATTCAAATCTTGTTTTGGGTTGAGCTTTGTGCTAAGTGCTTTGGATCTTTGAGCTCTCTCCCTTTCTATCTCAAATCCCCCTTGTTCTTTGTGACTTGGATCTTTGTGTGTGGATTTGGAGTTTGGGAGTCTAGTGTGTGTTTCTTTTGATCTTGAGCACTAGGATTTGTCCAAGAGTTGTGTGGTGTTTATTACTGTTGGAGGTTGAGGACTCTTAGACGGCTAGGTGTCGTTCTTGTGCCACCGATCTACGTGTGGTTGGCCAAGAGAAGTTTGTGAAGGCCCGATCTCGCCTCCGCAAGGAAAGAGATACCCTTAGTGGAAGGAGGAGTGCATTTATGCAACCTCACGAGGATAGGGTTGAAAAAGACCCGGCTCTTTGCGAGCCCCTCAACGGAGACTAGAATCCCCTCAAGGATTTGAACTCCGGGAAATACATCGGCGCATAAACCTCGGTGATATCCTCACTCTCTTTACCTTCTTGTTCCATTGCTTTGTGCTATGCTAATATTGTTATTGGTCGAGCTCACCTCTTTGCTTGTGGATTGAATCTAGATCTCTTAGGTTGTTCTCTTGTTTGTATTGTTGTTGTGCAGGTCAGATAGTCTGATCTCAGTTCAGACTATCTGATCACATAGGACTATCCGACCTGATATCAGACAATCCGACCTTCTTTTGTTTTAGCTTCCGCATTTATTTTTAAAACCGCCTATTCACCCCCTCTAGGCGACATCAAGGTCCTTTCAATTGGTATCAGAGCCAAGTCTCTCTATTTAGGGCTTTACCGCTTAGAGAGTAAAGATGTCGACTAGTGGTTTGGTGGATATGGTTCCTTTACTCCTTTTAGATGGTTCAAATTATGATTCTTGGAGTACTCGCATGCTTGACATATTTAGGACCATGGGTCATCAAATAGAGCGAGTTGTAGATGTGGGCATTTCTCCTCCTAATGATAAAGAGCTATCATTTGAAGAGGAAGAGAAATGCATACATCTCAATGCTCAAGTTACTAATGTTTTATTTAGTGTTTTGAGTGAAGATGTATTTAAAACCATTATGCCGCTTGAAGATGCTCATCTCATTTGGACCACACTCAAAGAGAGATACGACAAGTCTAAATGTGATGATGTACTCTTTTTGGAAGAACCACTTGAGGAGCATTCAACTTCATCACCAAATTGCGAAGAACCTCAAGTGACTACCTTCGATAATCAAGATAATCATCCCACATCCACCTTATCATCAACACATGACTACGTTGAAGGTAATGAATTGGTGAGTAAGGTTAACGATCGTCCAATTCTCCCATTGGATTCCAACAACACCGATAATGAAATTGTCATATTACATTGTGTTGTTGACTCATGCATCTCACCTAGCACCAAGTATGTGTGTGAGGATGATATGGATAAATGCTCTACTTCCTATAGTACTTGTGGAACTAACCTTTTAAAGGAAGAAGTAAATGAGCGCCAATGGACAAGTGAAGAATCCACCTCACCAAGATGTTCATCTTCTATTTCCGAAGATTATGCTTGCTTTATGGGTGAAGATGGTGACTCCGAGTTTGATCACTTGAGCAAGAAGGATATAACAATGGTGATCAAGCTCATGGAAGCCATTGAGAAGCAACAAGCATGCACTATCAAGAAGAATGAAGAAATCATGAGTCTAACCGAAGAACATAAGAAACTTAAGGATTTTCATTCTTCATTGACTATGAGGTATGAAAAATTGGAAAATGAATTTGCTTGTGCCACTAATTCTATTGCTTGTGTAGCATCTTTGGAGAAGAAAAATCAAGATCTTAAATCTCAACTTGATGAGATCACTAACAAGTATGTGGATTTACAAGAAAGACATGATGAACTTTTGTGTTCCCATGAGAATCTTATGGATTCTCATGCTATGCTAGAGGTATCTCATGAGGTGATAATTGCAACGGTAAAATCCTATGAGCCTCATGTTCAAGTTGATCTCACTTGTACTAACCCTTGTTGCTCCCAAGCAAATATTTCCCTGAGCACTATATGTGACTTGGATTGTGTAGGCAAAAGGGAGAAGCAAATAGATCATGGACTTGTGTGCATTGCTCAACCTTCTCAAGATAACCGTGAAGGCATGGTGAAGAATCTTGAGGAGGGATCAACCGTGGCTTGCACCAAGATCCATCAAAGGGATAGCAAGTCCATCAATGCTTATACCAAGGGACGAAATCAAAAGATGATCAAGAGTTCCATTACTTGCTTCAAGTGAAAGAAAGTGGGACATCATGTTAGAGATTGCCCTTGGGAGAAAGGAAATAAGTTGAGCAAGAAGAAGGACATTCCTCACATCAAGTGCTTCAAGTGCACCGAAGTGGGACACTTTGACTCAAGGTCTACTTGCACATTGGATGAACAATGCAAAACATCAAGTGAGAGGCAAACTGGCAACAAGCAAACTGAAAAGCAATATAGAAGCAAAAGTCGACTTTGCTATAATTGCCGGGCAAAGGGACATATTGGTAAAAATTGTCCCATGGGTAACATTCCTAAGCCAAGTCTCTCATTTGATCATAATGTGCTTAGGAATGCCAAAAATGATATTTGTGCTACTAGGGTGATTTGTTCGCCACACACTAGCACAAAGGCCATTTGGGTGTCTAAGTCTCTTGTGACTAACCTTTATGGACCCAATGTTGTTGGGGACCAAAATGTGCTAAAGTGAGAAATAGGTACTTGGAGATGCATTGGAGGTTTGACTCATTTGTGGAAAATCAAGTTCACACAATACGCAAAATTGGAGTCAAATACGAGGATAGTTGTTCTATATCAAGAACCAATGTCATCTCGGTAACAAGTATTTACATTTAAATACTTATGTCCTAACCTTGTGTAGGTTATGCTTGTGCATAATGCTTTTCTTGAACATTTCTTGGTTGATGCATAAGTTGAATTTGAGTAATTGGTTATCACATTTAGGGGGAGTGCTATAACCTCTCATCATTCGCATCCTCTAAATGTGTTTGGCTCAAATTGATGCTATGATTGTCTTTAAAATGCTATTTGGTCCTATTGTAGCATCAAGTGAGTTTTGTCACTAGAACCATATATCTTGATATATATTGGTTCATGGAGGTATGTCAAGCTCATACATATGTATTGCAATCCAAAATCTTCTCATTTGCTATTTCTTGAATTTTGGATGAAGGTTTTTGAATAGTGAGTTTTTATGTATCTTTTTGCTCAATCTTATGAGTTAACCCAAATGTTCAAATTTTTGATTTCAAGTGAGAGATACTTTAGGGTGAAATTGTGCAAACCATATTCATGTATGTCTTGCTCTCAAATCTTGAGAAATCTCAAAAGTTGCATTCATTGTTTTCAAAAGGGCATATTTGGTCAAAAGTCAAAAATCCTATGTAAAAGGCCAAAATTTGTGAAAATATTTTCAAAAAGTATTTCAACATGTGTTTGAAATGTTTTCCAAAGCTTTTGGAGTCAAAATTTCTTATTTCCAAAAGAAAACCATTCTTTTGGAAGCTCAATAGAATCTACTGCAATCTTGTTTTTGCTAAAAGTGAGATTTTACCTCAAATCAAAATCTGTTGAGTTTTTGAAAAAGTTGCGTATTTAAAACTTTTAGGGTTGGTCATTTCAAACATATCTTTAGTTTAAAGCTTTTGCAAAAGACCAACCATTCAAATGTTGCAGCCTTACGAAGTTCATCAAAAATCTTGATTTGACCATATTTGGCCAAAACTTGCATATGGTGGGTTGAACAATTTGAGCCAAAATTCTTTGTGAATAATGGCATGAATTAGTATCTCTAACCCATCTAAGGCTTTCCAAATGTCAAACTTCATAAAAATCTTATTTGGATGTGATTTGACACTTTGGTAGAGATTTATTGACTTGAATGGCCCACAAAACTCTCTTTGACATTTCTCTTGATAGAAAAATCTTTTTTCAGAAATTCTTTTTGGAAAAGTTTCTATTAAGTGAAAAGATCATTTCTGCAAGGTTTCGCATCATTCCGATTTAAATTGGAAAGAATTTGACGTTTTCTCACCTTGCTCAAGTTGCTGAAATTTTCAGAAAATTCATGGTTTTTGACTGATTTGTGATTTTTATATCTCAAAATGGGTTGCAAACTGTAATGAGTTTATCTAATGACTTTTGTTCCTCTATGGTTGGACTTCACATCTAAATTTACTTGGATTTTTCTATAGTCATTTGAATATTGTTATGATGCCCTTTCCAAGCTCTTTTTGAGTTCCAAATTCTGAAAATCTTGAAACTTTTAGTTTTCTAATTTTTTGTGTTTTTTGTGTGGCTTCTATTTGTTTCAGAATTGGGTAAAACTCCCAAAATGAAAAATATGCAATGTTCTATGACCTATCTACAAGATTTATTGCAGATTTTATAGTGGAATCAAAGGCTTCGGTAAGACCGATCGATTTGCAATTAAGCTCATTTATCACCATGCATTCGAGCCCGGAGGCTCTGGGTAGATACCCCGGAGACTCCGAGAAGATTCCTAGGTCACCCGAAGGATCTAGGCCAGAGGCTCCAAGTTCACAAGAACATGCATACTTAAATGTTATCCATCCGTGCAAGAATCACGGGTAACCCAAATAGTCTTTCATATGGTAGATTGTCATGCGTTTATTCAATATGTTCCGATAATCTACATGCTCATTTTATGATGTGTGTTATTTTTTGGCACAAGTGTTTTCTTGAGAATCCTTTATGTGCCTTTCTCCAAAATATAGGCTACACTCCCCATTTGTTTTTCATTAAACACGTGCATTTCTACAAGTAATTCAAATACTTTGAAGCACACATTTAGGGGGAGTATATCCTATGTTTTGTGTTTTTGAGACTAACTTGTTATCAAGTGTATTTTTGTGATTAGTCTCATAGGACATCAAAAACATCTTCGAAGATAGTTTGGAAGGTGAGACCACAAGAAGTCCATGATGACCAAGGTGGACTACTTGATCAACCTCAATAAACTCAAGTCAACCTACCACAATTGTCTATGAAGAACATGAAGACATGCTTCTGGCACAAGTGGATGAGATTGATGCCAAGGGCAACTAAGAGCGAGGTTACACCATGCAAGTTCAAGTCCCATCGGTGTACCATCCAAGAATTCACCACATCATTCAACGAGATCATCTCCACAATATCCTCGATGACATACAAAAAGGGAGTAGCTATTCATTCTCAATCTGCAAATTTGTGAATGTTACTCTCTCTTGTTGTATTTGGACTATTAGAAGGAAGATGGTGCAAATGCTAAACCGGATCGGGTCATGGCCTTACAAGAAGAGCACAAGCACTATTAGGACGTAGACTGTGATCAAAGAGTTAAACATGTTCATGATGGGAAAGCTTAAGTTCTTTCTCGGGATTGGAATCAAGCAAATCAAGGAAGAGATTTCATCAAGCCCATCAAGGTGCCAAATTCAAATTGGGTTCAAGATATCAATTTTATTGAATGGGCATCTCAAAAATCGACAAGGAAGGTAACTCAATGATCCATAGCTTGTTATTTAAATTGGTATGATTGGATCACTTGCCTTGTCTATGCATCTAGGCCAAGTTTCATTCCTTGCTAATTAGCCTAATTTGCAAAATGTTGTGACAACATGCTTGTTTAGTCAATAAGCGAGTATTAGTCACAAAGTTGTTCTAAGTGAATCAATGTGCTCGGAGACCTCATTATATGTGAATTTTTGGTCTTAGCACAAACTATGAGATTCATACATGCGAAACTCATTTGTGAAATGTTCTGTGAAAATCTTGGGTGAGATTTTTTTTTTCTTCTATGCTTTAAACCCTTTGCATGTGAGCTTTCTATGCGCAAAATTTGTATCTCAATGCTTATTGATTTACTTGTGATCTTTATGTGAAATTTATCTTCATTTCCTAATCATAAGTGATGAAATATAAAATTGAGAGGTAAGTACTCAATGATCCCTCATCAAGGATCCCTTTGCTTTTCTTTCTCTACTTATGCCCCTTTTGGTGTTTGATGTCAAAAGGGGAGAAGTATTCTAAAGGGGATAAAGAAAAGATTGATCAAAGGGTGAGATATTTGTGAGAAATTATCGAAATGCATGCTTTAAAGATGCCAAAGAGTAAATGAGAAAGGGAGAGAGAATATTTGAAAGTGTTTATCAATTGGCGTGAATGCTTATTATTTGATCACCATGCCACATGCAATTGAGATTTTCTTTTGATACTTGAACTTGATTACTCATGATTTCTCAATTGGAACCGGAATCAATTGGCATAGAATCAAGTTTTTGCAATTGGCATCGAGAATTTCATTTGATACATTTTGAATCGGTGCCAAGATTTGAGTTGTGTGTGTTGTTTTAATTTTGGTATCTCCTTCACACATAATACACCCCACGGATGCAAAGAGTTAGGGGGAGCTCTCACATTTTCAAAAATATGTGCATATGTGTTCACTTCATAAACTTGTATACACACATTTAGGGGAGCTCAAACTAATCTTTGGATTCAAAATCATTTTTTATCAATCTTTTGTAAGCTTTAATCGTGTTGTCATCAATCACCAAAAAGGGGGAGATTGAAAGAACATCTATGCCCCTAGTGGGTTTTGGTTTATTGATGACAAACAATTAAGGGACTAATGCACTTATTGAGTGTATAAGCAAGTGATTAGTCCGATGAAGAAGCTAGGAAATGGACTTATCGATGGATGAGAATTAAAGAGAAGATATTGAAGATGCGGGTATGAAGTGAGTACCTATGGCAAGACGGTGAAGCGCAAGTGACGCTCAGTTGTGATGGACCATGTGGTGGTGAAGGGCAAGCAAGGGGCTTGGCACCGACGAACCGAAACTGGTGGTGAAGGGCGAGTGAAGACTGTGTCGTGATGGACCGTGCGAGGCCATTTGAAACCATGGATTATTCACATCAATCATTTGAGAAATGGAAGATGAAATGTCAAAGATCAAGAAGATGAGATCTTCCCGATGATCAAATGACCTTGACGTTGGTAACCCTCCAAATGAAAATACAATATGGTGTGAAGGTACTCCTATTGGTATAACTTTGCCTTTCAAATTTGAGTTTAGGAGGCCATACTATTAAGAGGGATACCGCATGCATATAATTGGTTGAATACTAGTGCTCAAAATGCTTCATCTTTGTGTGAGTTGAAAAACCTAAGCCAAAATTTCAATCCCGAGTTGTTTCACTTGTCACAACACTTACACCGGGTTTCTATGAAAGTTTTTCAACATCTCTTGAAGGTTTTGGACCATGTTTTATGTTGGGTTTGATAGCCCACGAAACTAGCTTTCCATAGAGTCCAAGATCTTCGAAATCGGAGTTCGAAGTAAAAAGTTATTGCATTTTTACTTGAGCAACATCAGACTATCCGATTTGAAATCAGACTATCCGATGTATCGGACTATCCGATTTTTCACAGAACTTCACTCTCTGTCTTGATTTGAAAAATCCTATCGAGTGAGTTTTTCTAAGTATCGGAGTATCCGATGTCGGATCAGATAGTCCGATGACACAGAGACTTCGAAATTTCATGGAACTTGAGTCTCTGTTTGAGGACGAAGTTTTTGCTTCTAAAATATCAGATACTCCGATTTAACATCAGATAGTCCGATGTCTCGGAAAGTCCAAAATTTCATGGAACTTTGTTATCTGTTTCTCATTGCCTTGGAGGTTTAAAATATCGGACTATCCGATCTTGTATCGGACTATCCGATGTGGGCTGAAAGATTCCCCTCCAACGGTCACATTTTGGGGGGGGGGGGGGGGTCTATATAAAGCCCTCACCAACCCTTTTCTAGGGTTGCCCAAACTCATTTCATTCAAATCTTGTTTTGGGTTGAGCTTTGTGCTAAGTGCTTTGGATCTTTGAGCTCTCTCCCTTTCTATCTCAAATCCCCCTTGTTCTTTGTGACTTGGATCTTTGTGTGTGGATTTGGAGTTTGGGAGTCTAGTGTGTGTTTCTTTTGATCTTGAGCACTAGGATTTGTCCAAGAGTTGTGTGGTGTTTATTACTGTTGGAGGTTGAGGACTCTTAGACGGCTAGGTGTCGTTCTTGTGCCACCGATCTACGTGTGGTTGGCCAAGAGAAGTTTGTGAAGGCCCGATCTCGCCTCCGCAAGGAAAGAGATACCCTTAGTGGAAGGAGGAGTGCATTTATGCAACCTCACGAGGATAGGGTTGAAAAAGACCCGGCTCTTTGCGAGCCCCTCAACGGAGACTAGAATCCCCTCAAGGATTTGAACTCCGGGAAATACATCGGCGCATAAACCTCGGTGATATCCTCACTCTCTTTACCTTCTTGTTCCATTGCTTTGTGCTATGCTAATATTGTTATTGGTCGAGCTCACCTCTTTGCTTGTGGATTGAATCTAGATCTCTTAGGTTGTTCTCTTGTTTGTATTGTTGTTGTGCAGGTCAGATAGTCTGATCTCAGTTCAGACTATCTGATCACATAGGACTATCCGACCTGATATCAGACTATCCGACCTTGTTTTGTTTTAGCTTCCGCATTTATTTTTAAAACCGCCTATTCACCCCCTCTAGGAGACATCAAGGTCCTTTCACCAACTTCACGGCTGGGGGCTAGGATCAGTGCTTGTTCAACCGAGGCAGGTCAAAGGTCCAAGAGCCTTATCTTCCGAGAACGATTCTCCGACGACAAGGCTGGGGGCTAGGGAGAGTGTATAACTCAACAAACTGACTGATCGAAGTCGGTAAAAGAGTAGACGCTCATATACAAAACATTGGTTTGTAAGTTTAATTCATCTTCAGTTTTCCATACATATTATAACATGTCACCCAGTGAGAACCCTTTCGCTCGGGGGCTATTTCTATCTAATATTCTTTTCTGAGTATTGATTTCAGGAAAATTCTATTCGACATTATTGAAGACCGCATGTCTCTTTGGTTCTACACCAAGATCGACTAAGGCGAGTACGACAAATGTTGACAAGGCTCCGTCGCAGACTCTGCGCCTTCTCGATCACTCGAGAACGGTTGGTGGATATCGACAAGGAATACGAAATGAAGAAATGGTGTACCCGCCGAGATAAATTTCTTGACTTCAATCCAAATTCTCGATTACAGCAAGACGGGAGACTTAGTCGTATGCTCTGTACTTTCTTGGTTGACGTCGGAGACCGACTTAGACAAACCCTTTTAGGTGCCCGCACGAGACTGATAAAGGAAGTCTAACGTTATCTCTGAACTCACCGAGAACGGTCACATGAGCTCGATAACAGTTCCTCCAAGGTCTGCGCGCAGTTGAGAATATGAATTCGTTCATTTGCATTGAAGTCGGGGGCTACTGTCAGGGTTATGGATACCACATACCTAATAGTAGTTGACTAAATCTCGGCAAGACCCACCACATACCATGTCCTATACAGAAACAACCTACGGATATAGGAGGAGTTCCGAATAAGGAAAGACAACGAGAGTTCTACATGGGAACGACAATGACTACTCGGATTGTATCCATATTGGTTTCCCTAGTTCTACTTGGACAAGGGGACACTTATGGGTATAAATACAAGATCCCCTAGGAGGAGAGGGGACAATCAACACCCACCATGGGAGACACCCACGATCGACAGAACCACCACAATCTACGGAACAACAAAATTCACAACATACAAGCCAACATACGCCAAGACAAGACGCCGGATATCGACTTCAGGGATAAGCACGGCTAGTCCCTACGGTGTCTCCGGATACTGTCAGGAGAGACGAAAGCGTTATCTTTGATCTCGCCGGGCACGAACTCGAGGAGGAAGACTACCCTGTTGTCGACTACGAGTCAGACCTTCAGACCGCCATGTCGATAACAGTTAGATAGGCTACCCCAAATATTGTATTGGTGTGATCATGGTGAATAAGAGCAATATCGACTTCAGCCAACAGGATATAGGGTTATTACCTGATAATTCAGGGGCCCGAACCTGTATAAAAATCCCTCTTCGTCTCTTTTACCTCAGTCTCACGTATATCCTAGCACCGACGATCCCCATACCATGCAAATACCGGAATCGCGACATCAAACGTCGACAAATGTGTCTTTTAGGAGAGCTTTAGTTAGATAAAATCTTGTTTATTGGCATGATTTGTGTGCTTCTATTGTACATATTCAGTTGAATCTTTCCTCTGATTGCTTTAGATGGAATTATCATCAGAATGACATGTTTTCGGTTAGGTCAATGTATCTAGCTCTAATTAATAATGGTTATGTTGAGAGGAATAAAAGTATTTGAAAGCTTACAATGGCACTTAAGATTAAGATATTTATATGGTACTTGCTTAAAGGTTGTGTTAACCAAGGGCAATTTGGCGAGACGGAATTGGAATGGTAGTTTAAAATGTTGTTTCTGTATGAAGAATGAGACTATTCAACACATCTTCATGGATTGTCATTATGCAATGTTCATATGGAGAGCAGTTCACCTCTCTTTTGGTCTTAATCTTCCTGTTAGCATATCTCATATTTTTTATGGTTGGCTTTTGGGGTTGACAAGAGAAAGAGTAAACTGATTCTTGTAGGAGCCTCTGCCATTTGTTGGGCTCTGTGGTTGAGTATGAATGATATGATTTTTGACAAATCACCATCTATTTCATATATGCAAGTAATTTTCAGAACAACATATTGGCTCCAGTTTTGGGCACAGTTACAAAGGTGTGATGAATATGGAGAGTTTTTAAAAGTTGCATGTCGTAAGCTGGAGACGATGGTTATGCAACTTTTTGCCAACTATGGATGGAGATTCACAAATAGTCTTAAATAAATGTGTTCTCCTTATCATGGTTTGCTTTGGTTTTTTTTTTATCTATTTTGGTTGGTGTGTTCTATTTAATTGGGACTACACTTTTTCTAGAGTGCTAGATTGTAATAATTAGCTGTAACTCTTTTGAGCAAAGGCCGGGACGTTTCATTCCATTATCTTAAAAAATGAATGACAAAATAAATAAATAAATAAAACACGTAAAATAGAGAATTTGTACCCTCGAAACAATGTAGGAAAAACAAAACACAGGATATTGGAACAAATAAATTGGCTAAATGTTGAAATCTTATTAAACAAACAGTAGGAATATAAACTATAATTTTGATCGATATATGGCGCAATTTCTGATCGTTTGGACTTACTGAAGGAAAGAAAACAAAATTTAGATGGTTTCGAAACAGAAATAGGAGTAAACAAATTTCTATTATGTGTTTGGCGATGAGCCCAGGCGTGTGCCCGGGTTTGCTGGGTGGTGTTTCCACTCTAACTCCATTCATATTCATGGTCGACTCTATTGAATTTATTTTTATGGATGTGTATTTTTTTCATTAGATATTGCAATAAACTGAAAAAGGTACCAGTAATTTAGAAGAAAGGATGTTTTCTTACCATATGGTCCCAACGCTATTTTTAAATATAATAATTAAATTGGGATAGAGAGAGTATTTGCTAATACGCGCCACAATTATTAAGTACTACATCCGTCCTAACACTTTTATCTCTGAATCTGAACATAAAACATGAGAGAAATGATTATTTTTGGGACGGAGCGGCATCTAATAATTACTGTAGATGATATGCACAATTGAATGAGTTAATTGCGATTCTAGCGATTCTCACGCCGACCACGGAAACAAAGCGAGGCAAAAAAGAGAGGTTTCAAACTAAGACACGTAACAATGTGTCAATGTCTGCTGCTAAAAGAAAAAAAAAAGGTTAACGAAGTGGAAGAGAAGAAAAAAAAGCAGACGGGATAAACAAAAAAAAAAAAGTGGGTCATTAGCATTTAGCAGGAGAACGTTCCGTCCTTCTCTTCCATTTTCGTGCTGCATTGCTCGATCTTTTAATATTCTTTCCTTTTCTTTTTTTTTTTTTGGCTCGTGCGGTTTTCCCCTTTCCTTGGGCACGTGTGAGTCGCGAGACGGACGCAGGCGGCGCTGGCGTTTCATCGGTTCATCCAAGCCGCCTAGAAAGCTGGAAGCTGGAAGGCCCGTACTGTACGGCCGTCACGAGGGCTGCCACGTGGGCCCCACACGTGGCGGGGGGTGTGGGTCCACGTGCTATAGCGACAACGGTGGCTTTCGGCGGTGGTGGAGGTGGACGCGGTGGACCGCAGGCGTTGCAATGCAAAGCAGCCGCGAAAAGTCAGCACTACGCGTATTATGCAGTTACCCACCTGAGTTTGTCGTGTTTTTCTGAATATAGACAGCTTCTCGTTGGGTGATCGTATGGTAGACAGCCTTGCACGAACCACGTGCACAGTATAACCTACTCCTTCCATCCTATAAAAAAACCAACCTAGTACTCAGCTTTATATTTTTTTTACAGAGAGAGTACCACTATTCCTCTAACACATGTTTAGAATTTAGGTTTAATTAAGTTCCCAACTTTTTCTTCAAATTTCTAACTTTTCCATCACATCCAAATTTTTCTACACACATAAATTTTTAACTTTTCCGTCACATCGTTTCAATTTCAATCAAACTTTCAATTTTGGTATGAAGTAAACACACCCTTATTGTACGTGGTAGAGAAGGAGTTTTTAAAAGTTGGTGTTTTTGGAAGGAGGGAGTAAAAAAGAAAATGATATGGCAAGCTTGAACAGTTAAGAAAAATCCCGCAAACTCAAGGACACAAGTGAAAAAAGCGAGCGATAAGAAAAGGCAGAAATTCTATATATCTGCAAGGAATTAATGCTACCCAAAAAATTCCCTATGTTTTCTGCCTTCCTATCTTTCATTCAATCCTGTGTTTAGGCTGGAGCTATCTCATTCCCACCACGGCACCACCTCTCCAACAACTCATCTGCGTTTCATCCCATTTTCGAGAAGTTATTTTGCGTTCATTTCCATGTTCGACACAATTTTATACGCTTATATTTAACACCCAAATTCCCAAATCTCGTCCTTTTTCATTTTCGACACAATTTTACGTTTATATTTGACACCCAAAATTCCAAATCGTGCATTTGTTCATTTTCAAACAGTGCCAAAATTAGAGCAGACAAATCACGGCCGCCCCCAACCTCAGTACAGTACATAACCTCAGAAAAGGGAATCAATCAACCACCCATCGATAAAAGCCGCCCCAAAACGGGCAACACACCTCGACGGCGCCATCGCCACCATCACCCACCTCCTCTCCTCCCCTTCCCTTCCCCGCGAGCTCCAACGCCCACAAACCCTCACCCTCCCGCAAAAACCCTAATCCCACCTCCTCCTCCTCCCCCCATGGCGGCCAAGGCGGCGGCGCCCTCCTCCTCCCCGTTCGTCTCCTCCCGCCGCCTCTCCTCCCCCGCGGCGTCTCTCCGCGTCCGCACGCCGGTGAGTGAGCGGGGTGATTCGATGTCGATTGGCGCGCGAGGGCGCGGTTTGTGATTTTTGGTTTTTGTTTTTGTGTGTGCGTAGAGGTGCGTGATGGGGAGCGAGCAGGTGAGGGTGGTGGTGGAGGAGGAAGGGAAGACGAAGAAGAGGATGGGGGTGGCGGAGCCGAGGAGCGCGCCCCCGGCGGTGTGGACGCCGCGGGCGCCCGCGCAGGAGGCGAGGCTCGCCGCGCTGCGCACCGATGGGCGGGATTCCAGGTTGAAGATCTTCTCCGGCACGGCCAATCGCCCCCTCGCGCAGGTTGCTTTTTGCCCCTGTTACTGTTACATACTCCTAGTAAAATTCATGAACCAGAGTTTTTTTTTGTTTCATCTCCAATTTTATAAGAGAGTACAGCTTTGTACGGTCTCTTGTTTTGTATGCGATTGGCTGGGATAATTTGATAATTGCATAATTGTATTTGAGTTTGGCTCGGCTGCACCTTTTGTGCTATGGATTGGTATGTGTGTTATCCACGATGGATATGAAGGCGACCTTTTTGGACCTTAGTTCTGAAAATTTTGTTTTTGTTTTTTTGTTTTGTTTTGCAGGAAATTGCTTCTTACTTGGGTGTAGACCTGGGTAAGGTCCTCATCAAGCGTTTTGCCGATGGGGAAATCTACGTGCAGCTGCAGGAGAGTGTGAGGGGTTGCGATGTGTTCTTGGTGCAGCCCACCTGCTCCCCTGTTAATGAAAACCTTATGGAGCTTTTTGTCATGATCGACGCATGTCGGCGGGCGTCGGCGAGGTCTATTACTGTTGTCATTCCATACTTTGGGTATGCCAGAGCTGACAGAAAGGTATGTATAAACTCTCAACTGATGGCTGTTGCGGTATGCCAAGTGTGTTTGTACCGATCATCATGCAATTTCATTTTTACTGGATATCTTCTTCCCTTATCGTGGTAGCTAATTTGTTACTGTCCCATTTCTAGTGGATGTAACCCTTTTCCTTGTCTAAGATTTTTGCTATTGTGGTGTACTTAAATTTATTACACACTGACACTGCTGGTACTAAAGGGGGTCAAAATTAACGTTCAGATGATACTACAGAAGCCATTAAGCACGCAGATTGGTGGTGATAGTGTTTATTATGCTTTTTACAAATCCTGACAAGAAAAGCATAATTACAGAAATCAGAATATGACCATATCTTCTACCTGTTTACTTGCTACAAGCACATGTTCTCTGCCATTTTCTGTTATCTCTGCTTCAGCAATATGCTCGCTGGACCCCTTATGGATTTTCCCTTCCAAACATTAGCAATTCCTTTTGCTTTATTATGTTGGCTGAATCTGTTGAACACTATTTGCAATGTTTCATGACCACTGTTTCTCCCTCATGTGAATGCACTTTTGTTTTCATGAACTAAGTTGATTCTTTTGTAGTGTAGGCTCAAGGACGTGAGGCCATTACTGCCAAACTTTCTGCTAATTTACTTACAGAAGCTGGGAGTGATCGTGTAATTGTATGTGATATTCATTCCACTCAAGCATTGGGATACTTTGATATTCCTGTGGATCATATACATGGACAGGTACTCTTAACAGACCAAGATATGTTCCTTTTATTACCTAAATGCTGTTTTCAGTTGTACGCAATTTTCTTAGCTGGATCTGAGTTGGCAGCAAAGTAACGATTGAATCTTTGTTATATGTAGCCTGTGATTCTGGATTACCTTGCCAGTAAGACAATATCTAAGGATCTTGTGGTGGTTTCTCCTGATGTGGGTGGTGTTGTCAGAGCACGTGCATTTGCTAAGAAATTATCTGATGCCCCTTTAGCTATCGTTGATAAGAGAAGACAGGGTCACAACATGTCAGAGGTTGGAACAAGTTTCCTTGAATTTGATCTACTCCAATTTTGAAGTTACACCTACACATTTCATCTCTGCTGCATAGGCTGAAAGTAGGATAAAAAGCAACTTTTCTGATTACCCGACAATTAATTAATACAGTTAGATGCTTTACTGAACCCAGCCATCCTCTTATTGATTTTGCCATGATTTTTGGGCAACTACTTGCAATTCATGGTTCACAACTTAGATGTATGAGGCTGCTAAATAGTAATCTGGAATTTCCTATTGCTGGCCATCTGCAGGTCATGCACTTAATTGGTGATGTGAAGGGTAAGGTCGCCATCATGGTTGATGATATGATAGACACAGCAGGTTAGCATCTTTTCATAATGGTAAGATTCTGCATATTTTGTAGTGCGCTCGTTCAATTATTAATCTCATTTTTTTCTTTTAATACATCCCAGGAACAATTACTAGTGCAGCTGCTTTGTTAAAACAGGAGGGAGCAGAGGCTGTCTATGCTTGTAGCACACATGCTGTCTTCAGGTTTGGCAGTTGGTTTATTGTAACATCCATGATCCATGTAATAGTATTGATTCATTGGCTTGTTGCGAAGGAACCACGCTATGGCATGATTAGGCAGATTGGCTTTATGTTTGATCAATATAAAAATGACAGGGTAGAGCAATATTTTACTAGATTCCACTTGAGCACACCAATCACTTAGTGCTAGTAAGTGGGAGTCTGGAAAAGAGGTTGGCTTTAATCTAGTTGAGTGCGGATCTGGTTCTTGTTGACTCTATTTCATTAGTAGTCATGAATCTGTGCCACACATATCAGCATATGTTTTTCTGGCTATTTTGATTTAGGAAGGGACCTCAAGTCCTCAATTGAAGTCTTGAATTTTATTAGCATCAACATGCATGATGTCTTTTTACATGGTACCGCACAGTAATTTGACTTCAAAATAATAGCAGGATGTGTTGCCACTTACTTCATTTGCAAAAATTGTTGTCCTTTTGTATTCCTGCACTATTTTGTAGGCATAAAATTAAGTCCTTTACCACACCTACTTTTTCCCACTAACACTGTCTTTGCAGCCCTCCTGCGATTGAAAGGCTCTCTGGAGGCATCTTTGAGGAAGTTATTGTGACAAACTCCATTCTGCTGCCAGAGCACAAATGCTTCCCCCAGTTGACAGTGCTCTCAATGGCGAACCTTGTGGCAGAAACAATCTGGCATGTTCATCGCGATGGCTCTGTGAGCAGCATATTTCAATAGCGGCGGATGCTATGGCTACCGCGATGCCACATTTGTGTGGTGTAGAGAAGGCACCTGATGGTTGTGCCCATCTGCGTAGGAATCAATTTTGGTGACAAGACTAAATAAGGTTGTAGTGCCGTGTAGGCATCACACATGTATCGTGTGATCAATTTTGTTCTTGCACCCACTAAATAGTGTTTTCCTGTTAACTCGATGCAGGATATCCATTGTATCAAGTATAAGAGAATCAGTCTCGTGCAGTTCTTTCATCCTTTAGCAACTGTTGAGGGACAAGGAAAAGATTTGTGCTGTTCACTGATATATTGGAAGTAATGCAAATGATGCTTAGCTCTGACGAAGAAGTGTTGCCAGTTTTATGTTGAAACTGCTTTTTGTGACTCCAAACTTGTATTTGCTTCTGGTAATTATGAATTTTACAATTACTCATGAGGCAATTTTACTATGCTAAAACTTTTAGTATAGTAAGAATCCCGTTTGTTCTAGAGTTCCATATCTACATCTGAGACACATTCTCCCCTTAACCAAGGAGGCATCTGACGCTCTTCCTGGCTACAATCAACCAAGGGGACATATGACGCTCTTACCTACAACCAAGGAGGCATCTGATGCTCCTACCTATGGAGGCGTCGTCATCCTTGCCTCAGAAGCTCAACTATAAGTTGGTGTTCCGGAAGCCACCACCCTTAGCTATAAGTTAAAACGCCTCTCCTTCATATAATACTTTGTACCTCTGCTTTCTGGATGATGATCAACCTGAATTCTGGAAACAATTGCCCTCAGCTACAAGTTGAATTCTTCGTGCCTCTCTTTCCTACTGAACCTTGCTACTCTTCAGCCGATGATTAATTTCCTTGATTACTAGATCTTACTTTCATTTCTTTCGTCTCCTAGAGTTTTATGAATCATCTCCCTTCCTTGACATGGCATAGATGATCCCTGCTATTTATCGGCAAAGTAGTAGAGTGGTGGTACAATGCCATTAACTCACAACAGACTGGTAGTACTGGTATGGATGCTTTGGCCTCTTGAGTAAAGAAATTAAGCCGGTGAGCGTGCAATTTCATCGAGTTGCTTGTACGTTTGCAAGTTTGCAATTCCCTTTTTCATTTTTTTATAAATAAATTAGATGAAAATTGTTTTTGTTTCCTTTCTTTCTTTTCCCGAGTACAAGTCAAACACACGCTACAGCCATACCCGTGCACCTACGTGTCCACTGCCACTAGGGAGGTTTGCAATTCCACACTTTAATTTCTACGTAGGCCCTGTTTGGATCCGGAGAGCTATTAAATAGTCCTCCGAAATCTTATTATTTAAGAGTATTAAACGTAAATTATTGACAAAACCCATTCCATAACCCCTAGGCTATTTTGCGAGACGAATCTAACGAGGTATATTAATCCATGATTTGCTACAGTGATGCTACAATAATTAGCTACTAATCATGGATTAATATACATAATTAGATTCGTCTAGCAAAATAGTCTAGGGGTTATAGAATCGATTTTGTCGTTAATCTACGTTTAATACTTCTAAATAGCAAGATTCCAGAGGGATATTTAATAACCTAGAGGATCCAAACAAGGCCATAGAATGGGTATGATCCTATGGGTATGGCCAGATAGCAAAGGGACCCCATAATCCAAGACCCGATAGGTTTTTATCTTATTATTAGTCACATACGGTCTAATTCTTGTACCTATGAGTTCATTATTGGACAAAAATCCTTATCCGTCGAGTAGGTGGGTATGGGTTTATTCTTTAACCACCTATACCCATTAATCCATGGGTAAAAAGAGCCCGTATGCGTAACATGATGTTTACTTCATTTTAAATGTTAACGTATGGTTTAATTCTAGCACGATTTGTTTACTAGTCATATATGGTCTAATTTTGGTATGGTTTGTTTACTTGCTTTCGAATGTTAATGTTAAAATCAAGGTTACATAATATAATATTGATTGTTTCCATCGTAATCGTTTGATTATTGTGCAAAATTACAAGTGCTCTAAGTTAGTGTAGTGGGTATGAGTACCTAATGGGTATCCATTACCTGCACGGGTGTGGGTATGGGGAGAATTTTGCACCTGCGAGCAGATCATGGGTGTGGGTATGGGGTAAGAAAATCCGGTGGTATAGATCTGTTGCCATCTAATTTAGTGGATAAGAAAAATGATACATGTTGGTCCGACATGCATAAATGACTTATAAATTGCACATAGTTGCTCTTCTTTATAATAAATCATCTCCAATCTAAAAAAATCTAGTTGAATTTGACAACTTTTCTCAATGTGAAGATGGGTTAAAAAATGTTGGGTATGATGTTTTATTGTTTTATACCCATCTAATTGGTATGGATGAAATGAGTAAAAATGTATTACCCTCTCAACACCAAAAGTCAAATGAATAATTCATCTTTATCCACAACCCTCCTAAATAGTACGAGTATGGGTAATTGATACCCAGTGGCCGGCCTACCCACATAGGTGCATCTTGGATTCCTGGCAGGTTGGGACATCTCTTCTTGAGTAACAAGTTAGAAAAAAGACTAAGTTCTGGGTGATTTGGTCACCCAAGCTTTGTTAAAACGGGAAGGGGGCAGAGGCTATCTATGCCCTGTAGCTAGGGTTCACAATCCGAATACTAGATTAAAAACCGCTCATGAGCGATATCTTCGGATTTTGCATAAGCCGTTGATATACCAATAAAAATCGATTAAACCTAGACAAATCTTGTAATAAATCAAAATTCACTTTGACTTTTTGAACTTAACAAAAAGACAAACAATTTGTGTTTTTGACCTGGTCTGGACTATACAGTTTTGTGAAATCCAGGCCGGTTTTTACTTGGATTGTAGCACTCATGCTGCCTTCAGGTTTGGCAGTAAATTTATTGTAACATCTATGTGAAAATATTGGCGCAGTTGACTTGTTGGAAGGAACCATATAGTATGATGTGCCATTCTTGCAAGACCATCTAGCAAACTAAAGATTCTTTGATTTGAAGGAAAAAAATAGGAATTTGTTTAGGATTTCCTGTATGGTTCTTTGAAAAAAAAAAGATTGAATAAGAAACTCGTAAGGAATGCCTTGACCTCTGAAAGCTTTGGAGAAATTTTATCATGAGGTCCAACACTCCAACTTCATGGAAAATTTTCTATGAATATTTATTTCTCCTCAAATTCTAGCGTTTTTCTAGTAGTCTTAACAAATGTCTATTCATGTATTTTTCCTATGTTTTGCAATCTTTTGTTTTGCCTGTCAAAATTCTATGTTTTCCTATTCCTCCTTTTTTTGAATCCCACGATTCATCAAAGGAGCCCCAAGGCATGTTTGGCTATACGTTTGATCAAGATAAGGGCTTCTTTGGAACTCAGAATTGAAAATTTTTTTAGAGAAATAGAAAAAACACATGATTTGGATGGGTATGGAATACATGATTGCAAATAAGAGGATTTTGAAAGGATAGGATTCAACCATTTTTTCAAAGGTCTTCCTATGAATTTTTCACATAAGATTAAAATTCTCCAAGATTCCTAGGATTTTCCTACAAATCAAAGTGACCCTAAAAATAACATGGTAGAGTAATAATTATACTATATTCCACTTGAGCACATCAACACAACTACTTAGTGCTAGTAAGTGGGAGAGATGGTGTTTGCTTTTGATCTAGTTGAGTGTGGATCTAGTTCTTGCGTTCTTGGTGAGTTCATTTAGTTATTAGCTTTGTTTTAATTCAGGAACGCACATGTTCAAACGCACATGCACAATATCTTTTTATTTGGTACTGCACAGTAATTTGACTTCAAAAAGATAGCAGGATGTGTTGCTACTTACATCACTTTCAACAGTTATAGTCCATTCGAATTCTTGTGTCTCAAACAACCCAATCTGAAATTCGCTCATATGAAGATTTAAACTCACAACATTAGGGTGCTATTCAGATCACTATAATCACTAGGCTATATGCCTTTCGCTTGAGGAAATTATTGTGATAAACTCCATTCTGCTACTAGAGCACAAATGCTTTCCTCTACACACAGTTCTCTCATCAATGCCGAACCTTGTAGCAGAAATAATCTGGCATGCTCATCGCGATGACTCTGTGAGCAGCATATTTCAATAGCAGTACGTCATGCCATGGCTACGCGGAGCCACGTTTGTGTGGTAGATAGAGAAGGCACCAAATAAGGTTTCGATAGGCAACACAGTATATCCATTGTATCAAGTATAGGAAAACGACTGTATGCAACTGTGGAGGGCCAATAATGGATTACCTCATCAGAAGATGTGTGTTGTTCTCTTGTACGTCCAAACAAATAGCATGGAGCTTAGCTCTAACGAAAAGGTGTTGCAAGATACTACTCCATCTGTTTCATATTATAAGGTGCTTTGATTTTTTATATAAAAATATAAAAATCTTTATAGAACCAAATTAATTTTATTAAGTCTAACGTTGGTTATATTTTCACAGTTTCTTCGTTTTATGTTGAGAATATTGCCTTATTTTTCTATAAACTTAATCAAAGCTATAGAAGTTTAACTTAGAAAAAAAATCAAAACGACTAATAATATGAAATGAAACGAAGGTAGTACTGAGCCTGTATTTGCTTTGGTAATTATGAATTTTATAGTGCTGCAGGAGATAGTTTAAGTATGGTAAGAACCATGAAAAATGATTGTTCTATAGGCCCATAGCCTCCGAACTCACCGCACTTCAATACCATTTTTCTTGGACTGCTATGAAGGAATATGTGTCGCACTGGCACCATCCTCCTCGATCAGTGAGATCTTATGTTTAAAAACTAAACTTAAAATTTGCTTTCATCTGGTTCTCCTGCCTGTTCTATACCGAGGTGTCATACTAAATTCTGGAAACAATTAACCTTAGCTATAGGTTGAATTCCTAGTGCCCCTCTTTCCTACATAACTTTACTATTTGGATGATAATTATTTCGACAATCACTCGATCTTCCCATCACTCCATCTCCTACAATATACAATAGTATGAGGTATCTTTCTTCCTTCCTTGACATGAATGTATGATTCTTGCTATTTATAGGCAATGTAATAGAGTGGTGGCACAATGCCATTAACTCACACCATATGTGAGACACCAACTCGGGATGGATGTCTTAGACTACTTGAGTAACAATTGTTAGACCATTTATATAATATATACTAACCTAGGTAATTAAGGTAACTCATTAAGGTAATTGAGTGATTGACGGTATGTTAACTCATTATATAATACTACCTCCATATTTTAATGTATGACGCCGTTGACTTTTCGTCCAACGCTTGACCATTCGTCTTATTAAAAAAATTATGTAATTATCATTTATTTTATTGTGACTTGATTCATCATTAAATGTTCTTTAAGTATGACATAAATATTTTCATATTTGCACAAAAAAAGGAATAAAATGAATAGTCAAACATTAGTTAAAAAGTCAACGACGTCATACATTAAAATACAATACAGAGGGAGTATATGACAACATGGGCAATTAAGGTAACAAAGTTTTCCCGAGAAATATTCATAAGAGACTTTGAACATGTATTTGCATTTGTCAATATTATGTTCAAAACAGTCCTGGATCTTGACATATGAGTAGGATGATGCTCATTTGCTCACATTTTGTAGATGGCAGACAATACTAGATTTTACGATTACGGAATGGAAAGAACAATTGTAGACATGAGAAAACACAAGGTTTATGTTTTCTGAACAAACAATAATAAAAAAACGGTTGGTTCCTTTTGACATTCCCAACCTTTCGAAGTGTATCTGCAAATGATGGGACCCTTTTGCAAGGTAATCAGTAATCACTAAGGATACGATATAGTAGAAGCTGATTCTACTATTGATGACAGGTGGTATTTTGCAAAATTCAACATATATCCTTTGGCAGCAATTTTGCGGTTAAAGATTGACGGATGCATAAATATCATCTTAGATGCTGAAGAAACCAGAGTTAGGAGAACAAGAAAGGTGATCAGGTTAGTACATTGGACAGGGAGTAGATTACTTGTACCAAGAAGGAGGTTGGATTTACATACTAAGGCCCCCTTTGAATCACAGGAATGAAAAAACGGGGGAATAGGAAAAACATAGGATTCTGATAGGAATACAAGTATAAAACAGAGGATTGCAAAACACAGGAAAAACATAAGAATGACCGTTTGATTGAGCCGCAGGAAAAACACAGGAATTTGAGGAGAGAGAAAGACTCAAAGGATTCTTAACATGAGGTAGAACCTCATGTTAAATTTCCTTCAAAATTTGCATGGGAAGAGGCATTCCATAGGAATTTTATAGGATTCCATAAGATTCATTCCTTTGATTCAAAGGGCTATATAGGAAAAATTCCTATAGGAATTAAATCCTTTAAAATTCCTATGAATTTCCTTTGAATTAAAGGGGGCCTAAAGGAGTTGCAGTCGAGACCTAGTGGCCGCTGGCTTTGTATGCAGATGCAGATGTATCTATTGATGCTCAAGTGCCAATCAATTCAACACTTCTCACCTTTCAAGCCTTCTCAAGCTACCTTGAGTTGCTCTTTCCTATTGTATGGCAAAAGGAGTATAGTCCACTTCCACCTAGTAGTGAATCTATAGGTTAGACATGAACTCCTGATGCCTCCTTTTCCTATTATATGGATTACTATCTAGAGAAAAATGGAAATCAAACTAAGGGCATAAAGAATTATGCATATGGATCCTGGCCAATGTTGCTGGGGCACCAGGTTTGAGAACAATTTATATGAATATCTGTATATTAAAGTTGGTTCCCACAGAGTAAAAACCTGTACTTTGATTAATTTTGTTTCAACAAAAAAAAAAAGCTAGGTCTATTGATATTTGGTTTAGAAGGAAAAAAATGAATTATGTTTACACTGGGAAGTTTGTTTGACATTTTTTTTGAGATAATTGGAAGAATTTTATTAACACTAAAATTACACCCCATCTACTAAGTATACACAACCAAGAAAGAAAGAGAAAAGAAAAGAAAAAAAAAACCCTAAAACAGACACAGACATATCATTTTGTCTCTTGCAGCAGCAGCAGCTGACTCATGAACAAGAGACAAAAGAACACAAAGAGCTAGACACCTACTCTGTAACAATGCCTTCAGGAAAAACCCGCTGCGCTGCTTGTCTGCCACTGTCATCTCAAAACAGATAAAGATTTTCATCTGAAGTCTGGAAGGACACCTTCAACAAGAAAATGATTGAGAACTCACCGAGAGCAACACATGTCTATGATGACTGCCACCCACCAAAAACAAGTGTGTGAGCCGCACACGAACATTCGAAACCGTGGAACCTCCTTCAGCAATCTGCAACCGATCATCCTGATGATCACAATGGGAGTTGCTTCCCGTGTAGACTAGCCAACACCCAAGTGATCAGCAGCCACCAAGACTCGTGGTAAAATCAGAAAACTAATTAGTAGCGGCTGTGCCATGATTAATCAAGGACCTTATCTAGCAAGAATGGTCAACCGATGATGAAGCAGGAGAGTAGGGTACTGAAATTTCGGTCCCCACTGGCAAACACAAATCTCCCTGAATTTTTGGTTTTTTTGTCAAATATTTGTAAATTTGGTCAAAATTTGTTCAAACTCAGTCAAAATATGTTAAAATGGTCCGAAAAACCCGAAAATCACGACATTTTCAAATTTTCGGTGAAATTTCGGTGGCAACCGAAATCGTAATCCCTGGGCACCACCAACAGGCCAGTCTACAGAATCGAGCTAATTGGCAAAATCAGGATCTCCATCCTTGGCCAAATCAAAACCAGCGTTCGACGGCCAAAACCGCTATCGGTGGTAGTTGCCCCTCCTCAATGGCGACATGAAAAAATCATGGACGTTGGGAAACTGGAAACCATGCCCAATATATTTCCTAAAAAGCATCCAAAAAAAAGCCGACTCGTACAAACACCTAGAGATTTGATAATTTAACACTCTTTTAGATGGGTTTCGATTATTTGACATCCTGACCCACTTTCAATCAACATTCCTGATGAGCTGATGGATGGTTCCGAACATCGATCAGAAGCACCTCACTATGTGCTTACTCGTTGTATTGCAACAAGAATGAACAGCTCTGCATCACCACCTTCTCCTGTGGAAGCACCCATTCTGCATAGAACAAGCAGAGGAAAGCCCATGACGAGCCTCCGTTGTAAACAGCGAAATCGGGGATAGCGGGATACAATCAACAAAGCAGACTTGTATTTGCATATGTCAATATTCTGTTATACTGTTCAATTATATTGCCCGTAGGGCGATGCTCCTCTTCTCCCGTATTGCAGATGGGAGAAAACACAAGATTTACGATTTCTGAATGAAAAAATAAAAAAAAATGCGGACAGGAGAAAACACAGGGTTTGTGTATTCATGGTCAATTTTGCCATAATAAAAGATACTTGGATCTAGGGGTGAAAACGGATCCGATAATATCCGATCCGATATGCTCCGAATCCGTTCAAAATGAGGATATGGTACGTGTTTTTAGAAATCAGGCGGAAATGAATGCGGATGCGGATAGTATATATATGATGCAGATATGGTATCTCTAAAATTCGATGGATGCGGATTATCCGACATTTCTTTCAAATTATCTGATAGGCCGTTTGCTAGATAATCCAAAATAATCAACACATGTAACCACTCTATCTATTGCATATAACATGAGCTAGCCTATTTAATAGCCTAATTCATCAATTAACCTAAATTTCTTAGTCTGAGGCTTTCATCATCTCATGTCACACTTGCGTGGCTGTATTTTTATATTATGAATATCATGTATTCATGTTGTTTAGCACTTAATCATATAATTATTACGACGGGTTGTTCATTGATTATTTTATTATTGCTCCTTGCATTGCTAACTCGATGCTGTATTGATTGCATACACATGTAATATCCGATAAATTTAATCCATTTCCAAACTGATTCTGCACCATATCTGACATCCGATACAATCCGCTCCGCATCCGTATATTATCCGCACTCGCTCCAAATCCACTTAAAAAATATGGTTTAGGATATGGTATGATCACTATCTGTCCGAATCTGTTATGTTTTCACCGCTACTTGGATCCTTTTGAGATCACCAACTAACTAAAGTTATCTGCAAAATGATAGTACGAGTTTTGATAAAAAAAGAATAGAAAGGATGAGGATGGTTTGAGGATAAGACACAGGGAAGGCTTAACCTCAGATGACACTTCCAAATTTCAACGAATATGATTTAACTTGCTGGTTTGGCGATTATTCTAGTGTGGCCACCTGATTTATTACTGCTGTAACAAAAATAAATATAATGCATCAACCAAACCACAACGCGTTTCTCTGTGAGCGCTAGGGAGGCATCTCGTGTGGCTTAATCTCTTGCGCTCATCACACATCTTCCCTGTCAAATAGACCACACGCTTGAAAATTCAAATGTAGATCCCTGGAATCATATCTAACACTGTAAACCTTTTAACTCTTTTATTGCATTACCATGCTGGCTATTCCTCCTCCTACAATTAATGGCAGTATACCCCTTTGCAAATTTTCACACATATGTTTGTGGCCTGCTGGAGTGGCAATTGTTCTGGTTTTAAGTTGAATTATAGAGCGGTGAGTGATTACTGCCACAATAAAGAGAATATTGGTGGCAAACTACATCACCTCCGCTCTGTTGTGCAATTGAGATATGACGTGTCGCTTAATTGGCTATCCTCGGTTGTCTTCTCATCAATTGAGGAGACCTCACAGTTGACAATTCACCTGAAAATGTGGGTTCAATTGGTGCTCCTTCATGTTTTATGTAGAATCCTACCTATATCGTGTTAACAATTTCCATCTGCAAGAAGTTGAATTCCCAATGCCTTTCTTTCGTACCAGGCCATGTTATCTGGAGCACAATTAACTTTTGAGTTTTAATATGTTCTAACTATCAGGCAAAGCCATGGTAATAAATTTCTCTAAAAAAAAATCCATTGTCACTGGATCTTCTTCTTGTGCCATCCTTAAGAGTTCTATGAAATGTCACCAACTAGTTACATAGAATGGAAGGTTACTGCTGTTTGTGAGGAATGTGGTGGTAGAGTGGTGGATACGATGGAATTAACTCAACTTACATTTATGAAACGATTGCCCACGGCAAAAAGTTGAATTCCTAGTGCCTCTCTTTCCTACTGGGCCTTGTTGTCTGGAGCACGATTAACTTTGAGTTTTAATATATTTTGCCTGTCAGGCAAAGCCATGCCAGTAATTTCTTCAAAATAAAATCTGTAGTCTCCAGGTCTTCTATTCGTCTCGTCCATAGAGTTCTATGAATTATCTCCCTTCGGATATACTGAACGCAGCATTCTTGCTATTTATCAGCAACGTGGTAGCAGAGTGGTGGATACACCGGAATCAACACATGTGAAACACCAATTAATTTGAACTACGGAAGGTTTGAATTTGTTTGGTGTACGAAAGAATTTCTGCAAACCTAAAGTCTTCTCCCACTGTTTATAAACATGTAAGTATATAGGGCCTGTTCGGCTACACTTTGCAGCCGCTGCGCTGCTGCAGCTGTACATATAAATGACTGTTGGTATAGGCTGCAACACAGTGCAAATAAGAGCAGCCGAACAGGCCCATAAAGGAGAGAGAGAGGGAAACCACCACATTAAAATTAGCATGTACAATATTGTCTGACAATATATTTTTTTTTTTCTGAACTTCCATAAAGAAATGCCATAACTCTTTATTATAAAGCTGAACCTACGTGGTTTCAATACACATAGTACAGTATATATTTCTGCCTTTAGAAGAAGCACCATGTGCCTTGCGTATACTATAATGAACAATCTTCATGCTGTAAAATCACAGTATATGCCGATATGATCCATAAAAACTGATTACTATTATGCGAGCACAAATTCTTTACAACAATAGAAATACCATAGTAATAAAAAAAAGCTTGAAGGCCTTGCCTCATGAATAAGTGGTGGTGTGAATACAACAAAATTTTAGAAAATAATCTGCAACTCGACAAGGATTGATGATACACGTTTTAATACTTGATCAATAAAACGATATTCTCATGTATACACATGGGAAGCAATAGTGATGTGATAGTGTAGTCATGATCTCTCGTTCCCACCAGGATTCAAATCTTGGTATATATTGAGATTAAACACATGTGGGTGGCACTTCCAACACGAATTTAGTAGTTAGTAAGGTCAAGGATTTGTCACTGGTTTTCATCTCTTGGAGTGTTCGATAATTAAAGGAGTGGTTTGTGTGTATTCAACGTAATTGGAAAAAAAATATTCACACTTGTGTGCTTTCAATAGAAATTTGGTGAGGTCAGTATTTGTCGCTGCATCTATAGATGGCCAAAGGGCCCACCCGGCTCGGCCCGGCCCAGGTACGGCTAGGCACGGCCCAACAGCCATCAGGCCGGCACGGCCCGATAGGCACTTCGTGCCGGGCCGTGCCGACCCATGGGCTGCACCTCCCGCCCAGGCACGACCCACCAGCTGTCGGGCCGTGCCGTGCTGGCCCGAAGGCATGGGTGGCCCATCGGGCCTTTTTAAAATAAGTCTATTTTTCATCCCTCCTCTTTGGGCTATTTCATATGTATAGCTAAAATAAGTCTATTTTTTGTCCCTCCTCTTTGGGCTGACATATGTATAGCTAAAATAAGTCTATTTTCTGTCCCTCCTCTTAGGCTGACATATGTATAGATAAAAAAAAGTCTATCTTAGGTCCCTATTCTTTCGTCCATGGCATATAATATGTCTATTTTTACTCCCCTATTTTTTTTGTGTATCGGGCCTAGCTGCCGGCCCATCATGCCGGGCCTGCTTGGTCGGGCTGGGCCGGCCCAACGTGCCGGTGGAGGGGCCAGGCACGGCTCGGTGGTCGGGCCGGGCCGACACGGGCCCGACCTCCGTCGGGCTGTGCCGTGCTTGGGCCGAGCCAAAATGCCGTGCCATGGGCCAAGCCGTCGGGCCTCGGGCCTTTTGGCCATCTATACCTCCATCTCTATTACCTGTTACAGTGTGATAAGGCTATGTTTGTTGCATCTTAAATGCAATCGAAAGAAAAAAATATTCACGCTAACTTGCAAAGCCAATTAAGGTGTTCAATTTGATTAGGAAATAGGATTGCATCTAATCCCTCAATCCCACTACAGTTTGTTTGGTTTAATGGAACGTGTTGGTCCTTTACCTTTCCGTAGATAGAACATGGCATTGGATCAAGACAAACACTCTCCATATGATATAAGTAATTTTGGGTAACTTTTGTTTCTTTGATTAAAGATTCATGGATACTTAAACCTCATTGTTGGCGCTGAAGAAACCAGAGTTCGGAGAATGAAGAAGTCCAAGCTCAATTTTCGTCTTCGTGGGGAATTGAACATGCGACACCCTCAATTAAGGCCAAATAAGAATCAGGAGAATACACTTGAACTCCTAAATGGCTCTGTTTTTAGGAGTTCAAACAGAGAAAATGCAGCGGAACATTCAGCTGCCTAGCTATAGGTGAAGGCTGTTGCCTCACTCATAAGAGGCAAGAGGTAGATAGCCTGAAGTGCTCCACTGAATGTTCCGTTCCTTTCGCTCTGTTATGTTTGACGAATCCACCAAACAATATTTTCAGCATTTGATAAAAAAAAGCATAATTACATTATGTTTCCGTCAGCTTTATTAATACTAGTACATTACTTAATATCAACTCATTAGTACCAATTGAATTTTTCATTTGCAACGGAGCTGGGCACACTGTTCTCAATCGCTGTTGATGCTTTGCCTCTTGGCTGTTAAACAGCCCTCTTGCACCTTTCAGTTCATTCGAGCTTAGAGTTGAACTCCGGATGCCTCCTTTTCCTACTTGAGGATTACCATCAATAGAAAATAAAATCCAAGTTGGAGTCAAAAGAACTATACATAGGCTGCGTTCATTCCCCCAGCTTTGGGATGAACTAATATCTTTAGCACGTAAAATGGAGCAACTCATTAGCACATAATAATTAAGTATTAGTTTTTTTTAAATGAATTAATATAACTTTTAAAGTACACATATATCTTTTTAAAAAAATACACACTATTTAGTAATTTGGAAAACACGCGCACGAAAAAAAGAGGAGGGTGAATTGGGAAAACAAACAAAGGGAACACAGTCGTAGGGTTGCTGTGAGCGCATCCCTAGTATTATGTAGTGGGATGTAGTTGCATTTCCATTACTATTCATGGACCTTGGCCTGTGTTGCCCGTGGTATGTTTTGGTTGTTATTTCTACAACAGGTTGGTTTGTGAATTATGTTCACGTGTATCTAAAAGAGTAAATTTCACAAAACTACAGATACTATGATCAAATTATCACAAAACTACATATTTAACTTGGTGTATCACAAAACTACACATTTAACACCAAATTTATCATAAAACTACACATTTAAGATGAAGTGTCACAAAACTACATATTTAGTAACTAAATTATCACAAAACTATAGGTTTAGAATCAATTTAATCACAAAGTATTGATGTTTATGGCTCCACCATAACAATGGTGTTAGGGATTTAAACTCCAAAAGTTGTAGTTTTATGATAAGTTCAATATTAAATATGCATTTTTACGATACTTAATCTAAAATCTATAGTTTTGTGATAAATTTGGTGCTAAATATGTAGTTTTGTGATTCAACTCCTTAAATATGTAGTTTTGTGATAATTTGGTTAAAATACCTGTAGTTTTGTGAAATTTACTCATTTATAAATGAAAGCTATCAAGTTGGTTTATACTTTTAATAAATGCAGTTTCTTTAACTGTATAAAAAAAATTTATACCAAACGTCCAGTCTTAGAACCACCCCACAAACAACAAGAACATTTTTCTTGAGCTCAAGGATTACACTCTAAGAGTGAAACATACTTTCACTGGGTGGGTAATATAATGTAAAATTTGCTTTGAAAATACCTCACAATGTGCTACAGGCAGTGCTGATCAGACGAGAACGGACTACTGCTGCATCAATTTCTTATCCTGTGCAAGCACAGGTGCTGAATGTCTTATATGACAAGGGGAGGCATGCGACCATGATCAGCCTCTGCTGTCAGCTGGATTTCATCGAATAACATTACACCATCAATCCTTGCCACCCTCTCGTTATCTGCTGATCCTACAATTACTCCATGATGGACGCCTGTTCTTGTAGTGGGACGCATCGCAAGAACCTTGTGGTGCCAAGCCTGTATTCTCGGTGTCTCCTCTTCCTACTAAACTACTCTACTGTCTAACAATGATTGTGAAACTGTTTAATTACCCTTCTCATCGGTCTGCTTCTTGTGGTTCAGTTGGCAGCCTCAGTTCTGATGGCACAAAAGGAGAATTTTGTTTTTGGCTATAAGCCCTCCGTATCATACACCATACAAAAGCAGAGACCTTTGTTGTTGATCATTGAGTTATGAGAACTTTTATAATACATATATAATGCATTAACTGTAGGATCGTAAAGATCCTTTCCCATTCCAAAAGCTAGCCATTGAGGTGAGAGGCTCCCCCACTTATATCTTAGATCCTTTCCCCTTCCACAACCAATGTGGGACTGTTCAACATTAACTGCTTGTGGTGGGCAGAATTATTATGTAAATGTTCTAACCTATACTTTCTATAAAGTTACAACCTATCAAGTTTAAGACTCAACATACAAACAAACCACACCATCACTCACTAGCACTAATTACATTTTTAACCTTATTCAAGCATCGATATCATCTATAATCTATTTAATTATATAAATCAACATGCAAGCATATCCAATCATCACCCCTCATATTATTTTCATAATATTGTAACAAATCCATATATTATTTTTGTAATATTTAACATTACCCCTAAAAAATTTGTTTCATATTAAAGCACGGTATCATTTGTTTATTTCATATGATAAGTACTGATAAACTATACTATGATGTTTTATTTTTTTCCTCGTAGCTATATATATATATATATATATATATATATATATATATATATATGTATATATATGTATATATGTATATATATGTATATATATGTATATATATATATATATTGAAAATTGGGAATCACCTAGTACTATACTCCATACATTTATGCTCATTAACCACCTAGCAACATAGCAACCCCTGGCAATGTTGTTTGCAATTAACCCATTGTCTCTGTCTCTGTGATGCCTATTTCCAATAAATGTAAATGAATATTCACTTTTAAAAGAAACAATCCAATGTGTTCATCTGTTTTCACGCTTGATGACGACCAACAGATAGTTCGAAGTATTGCATTCTCTCCCAATTGCTATTGATGCTTGGGTTCTTAGCAATTCAACTAGTATCACCAGAAAAGGTAAGCTGCCACCCATGAGGTGCTCTAGCTACCATATTTTATGACCAAAAGGAACGCACTCTTCCACCGGAAATGAATCTTCAGGTTAGACATGAGCTCTCGACACCTCCATTTCCTATTAGACTGATTTCACGGCCCTAGAGAACTGAATTTTCTAGTGTTAAATTCAGTACTACTTCTCATTACCCATGTACCAAGAGGTAATAAATTAAATTTATACTTAAAATTTTGGTACCTCTTACGGACTAAAACAAATTTCTCTTCCTACTATAAGGGTGAGAAATGGAATCCAAGCTAAAATCCTCAAGAAGTAATGTGCTTGATTATAAATTAATTATTTCTATTCTCTCTTTCTTTTGTCTACTATAATTATCTCACGTTGTAAAATATATATCAAATTCCTTAAATAAAAAAGGAAAAGAAGTGATCGATGTGCTCTATATATGCTCTCCCACTAAAAAACTGTGCACGTCTTAAAGAACATGAGATGCCAAGATTAAGAAGTGCTTAAAAGTCCAAACACTATTAATGTAGTTTTATGTCCCTGGACATCTCGAGTTATCCTGTGTCTGCGATGCCAACTGCTACCGCCATCGGTGGTCAAAACGCTACTACTGCTACGGTTTGGGGACTATGTTCATATGCTCACCTTGATTTGAAGAGTTGGTTTCTCAGAGTTAAAATCATGCATACTTTGATCTGCTTTCAATAAAAACAAGTTGTTTGTCCGATCCCTTGGTCCAGAAAAAAAGAATAACACCTGGAGTGCTTATTTAATTATAGGCATGATGAACTTTGATGCAGATGCAATCTGAACTAAATACAAAAACTTCGCAAATAACACCTCACAAATGACAACAATACATTTTTTCATGATCTGATGGATAATGCATAACGATGAACATACATTGAGGGCGAGTTATATTAGAAACACTTCACATCGTCCATTGCTTGTGTGTATACGGGTCAAAAATGCCATATAACAGAAAGAATGACCTAATTTGCTGCATCGCCTTCTTCTCCTATGGATGAACATGTCCAGAATGTTGGATAGAACAAGCGGAAGGGCGTGCCAAATGATCAGCCTCTGCTGTCAGCTACATCCGGAAAAGCAGCAATGAATCAAGTTGTGCCACCCACAGCATCCAGCAAAACCGCGACCATTTCGACATCAAGCCTACATCAACTTTGCGTGTTGCAAGAACATCATGGTGACAGGCTTGCGTTCCTGATGCCTCCTCTTCCTACTAAACTACTTTACTGTCTACATCTATAGTGAAACCTAGCATTCTCGTTGGCCTCTCCCTTTTGTAGTTCACTTGGCAGTTTCAGTTGTGATCGATTGATGATATAAAGAGATTTTGTTTCTGGAAGAGGGCCCTATGTAGTATGTACACCATGCACAAGCAACCCAAGTGGCTAGTTGTGTATCATTGATGAGTTAGCGGTATATAAGTAGGCAAAATTTGTTATAGGACACTTAAATTTTGTGGCATTTTCTATGAGTCACCCAAAGAACGTGTGTCTTCTCGTGGACACTGTAAAAACTTGGTAATTAGATACTAGACACTGGACCTATTATTTTATTATATTTGATGCAAACGATGAGAGATAAACTGTGAAAAGTATGATACCGAGTAGCAAAGGGGATGGCTTTGGGGGCCGGCGCTCTAGCCAAACAGCGACAGTAGCGGCGACAACAGAGGAGAGTAGAAGACAGTGGGTGCGGGAGAGAGTGCCAACGGCGGAGAGGCTGGTGAGCCGGTGGTCGGCGACGGCAAGCCTCTCGGCCTCATTGTGGCTGGCACAACCCAGATCAGGTGCCGCCGCACGCTTGCGCTTGCTGCTATATGGATAGAGACGGCGAGCTCGGTGTGCCTCTCAGATTGCTTGCTTGAATATCATGGTGACAGGCTTGCATTCCTGATGCCTCCTCTTCCTACTAAACTACTTTACTGTCTACATCGACAGAACCTAGCATTCTAGTTGGCCTAGCTCCCTTTTGTAGTTCACTTGGCAGTTTCAGTTGTGATTGATGATACAAAGAGATTTTGTTTCTGACTGAGAGCCCTATGTACACCATGCACAAGCAGCCCTAGTTGTGTATCATTGATGAGTTAGTGGTATGTCTGCTACATGTTCTTGGTCTGATGACATAAGTATATATAACCTATTATGTGACGGGGCTGTCTATATATCTTGTGACGGAAAATCCCACCTTTTATCATTCGAATTTTGGACCATTAGATATGCTTTAAGATTCGTGCAAACACTTAACCCTACTCTTCTTCTCCCGTTCCCCTCACTGCCTCTTCTTATCCGTGCGATCCACCGCCGCCATCGCGCTACTGCCAGATCCACCGCCGCCACCGCCCCACCGCGCCGCCGCCCGCCTCGCCGGCTGGCCGGAAGGAGTCAACGGCATTGGTGAGGCTCCCGCCCCCGACAAGCCCCCTCCCCCCCTCTCCCCCTTCCCCCTCTCTTTCTTCTCAAGATGGTGACGGCGAGATGCCCCCGCCCCGCCGTCTTTCCCGTCTCCGGTGGCTCCCCGCCACCGGATTTGCCACCACCGGCCGCCGCCTCCTAATTGCATGCTTGCTTTGCCCCCGCCGCTGACGTCGGCCCACCGCCAGCCTCCATCCCTGCGGCTTCGGTGGTGCCGCCGCCGCCTCGCCGCCCACGGAAGTCCACCGCCCACGATCATCCCTCTAAGCCCCGAGAAAACCCCGCTCTTCCCCCTCCCCCAACCTCCCTCCTACCCAACCCCAACCCCAAACCCTAACCCATATGCTTCCTGCCGGAGTTGGGGGTGTCGCCGGCGCCGGAGAAGAAGGAGAGCCCACCGGAGTTGGAGGAGAGAAGCCGATGCGTGAATCTTGGCATGGATCCAATTGTTCAAAATCTGTAAGATTTTATCCCCATATTTCATTCAAATGACATGCATATAGCAATTCCGTTAAGGGATTTAAGTCTCGTGTGTAAGGTGGTTAAATTCATGTCCTTTGACCACAAGATGATATAGAGGCTTCTCGCAGTGGATATCTCCAGTCTGTGTGAATATTACATTTTTTTTAGATAATGGAATATAATATCCCGGTCTTTGCTCAAAAAGAACTACAACAAATTATTACAAAGATCCACTCCAGAAGAGAGTGTAGTTCAAGACAAGTTGAACACACCAAACAAGAGAAGAGAGGACCCAAACTGAGAAAAGTAAAACAAAATGTGGAGCTAGAAGGCCTCGTCAAGGCCTAGGACTGAAGTTCGAAGCTAATGCATAGACCAATGATAATATCCTTGCACGAAGAGGTTTCTCCAAAGCGGTGCCCCAAGGAGAATGCGACGTGGATCGCCGCCACCGCTCGTTTGGAACCGAAGCAAGGTTATCACCTAGAGAATATGGTAGGGAAAGGAAAGGGGTATGCTAAAACAACGCCTCCAAGGAGAGGAACGACGCCAAACGACGTCGCTGTTGTCAGCCGTGTGAATATTAGATATATTGTTGGTCGCGAGAACGTGTGATTAACATCATGGTGTTTGCAGTAAACCCATGCATGGTCTGCCTCTGTGGTGCCCATTTCCAACAAATTTAAACCTGAATGTGTTCACTTTAACAAAGAAACCATCCAATGCTTTACCGGTTTCTCGCTTGATGATTCGATTACCTCTAATAGCTACTCCCCCTTTTCATATTATAAGGTGATTTGATTTCTTTTAGTTATTTTTTTAAGTTTGATTCACTTTATAGAAAAACATAACTACTTAAAAAAGTTTGATTTAGAAAAAAAATCAAAACATCTTGTAATATAAAATAGAGGGAGTACTATGAATTAGGGAGAGACCACTTCAATTCTGCTTCAAGTGAATAATAAACAATGTAACATATACATGCACTACGACGACCACTACGTACGTAATATAATGGAGCTTTCACGCCGAGTAAAACGGAGCGGAGCTCAGTTCCAACAAACTGGTTTAGTTCTGAATTATTTTCACTAGCTCATATATAGTTCGATGAGTTGCTTCAATCACAAGAGGCAGATGGTTTGAAGTGTTGCACTCTCTCTCTATATATTTCTATATAACGAGTAATTTTGTGGTTAAAGATGCATGGATGCAAAAATGCCACCTTAAATGCTGAAGAAACATGGCTGTTCATATGCCCTTGTGGATATAGAGGTATGATTTCTATCTATTATAAAAATAAAATGCTGAAGAAAGCATATCTTTGGAGATTAAAGCTAGCTAAGCTTCGTATAGTGAACTGGAGTAGATTCCTGCAAAGTGCAAACAGGCATGAGGTTGAATTTCCTTCTGCAAGGAGCTGCACTCGCGACCTAATGGCGGCTAGCTTTGCATGCAGATTTAGGTGTATTGATGATTCTGTCAGAGTGCGCACCGGAGCCATAATTTTAGGTACTGGGCCTACACAACCCAAAAGACTATAGTCTGATGAGTGATGACCGCCTCCACCTTGTGGGACTAAACCCAACAATCTCCCCCGTCACATCAACCCATGTGTCCCCGAAGACTTGTTACCTGGCCTCTCCATCACGTGACCCATGGCCGTCACATCAACCCATGTGACCCCGAAGACTTGTTACCTGCCCTCTCCATCACGTGACCCATGGAAATTGTTCCGGGTTCCAAACCTCTGATACCACTTGTCAGAGTGCGCAGCCCGGCCACCAACCGTGGGCCACCCAGGTCATATTGGGCCTAATCCACCACAGGCCCAACCGGAGCCACAACTTTAGGTCCTGGGCCTATACAATCCAAAAGACTAGTCTGATGTATAAGGACCGCCCCCACCTTTTAAGTTGTGCTCCCCCATCATCAATTACCGATGTGAGACTAAACCCAACAGATTCTGTGTTATCAGCAGTTCAGCAGCATTCACTTGAATAGTTCAAGATGCCATGGGGTGCTCTTTCCTATTTTATGATGAGTGGAACATGCTTAATGGTGAAGAACGCAGAACAAAAAATTTTTGAAAAAGAATTAAATAGTACTAGTGAAATAACAATATTGAACAAGACTGTATACATTAAAAATACTTGGTCCACATATGTTTTGCCATGATGTCATTATGATCAAAACATATATGAGCTTGTTGGTTTATTCATATCGCCATTCAGTGGCGAAGCTAGGATTTAGGTATAGGGGGTGCTGGTCAGGAGACGTAAGAACTCACCAGCTTCTCGGTAGATAATATAGTGTGGATCTTAGAGTATAAAATTGAACTTATTTTAGAATGGAGGATGTATGTCCGAATGTATGTTAATATAGCATGAAAAGAACCATTTTTAAAGTCACTAAATAGCACCAACTTTACTCAATACAGAATGACACACGACATCATTTCTATTCATCCTTTTTAATTTTGGAGACTTGCAACCACATCGCTTAGTTACGTTAATAGACTTGCAACCACATCGCTTAGTTACGTTAATTAACTCAGGTAATCACGTAAAGCTAAAACCTATTGGACAGCTAGGTAGGTATAGGCTCAACTTGCAACAAATTAATGAGCTAATTTTATGGATTAGATGGCTAATCACCTGGGGTGGGGTTTGCAGCGCATGGGGATGGGGGTGCCAGGCCCACCCCGGCACCCCTGGTGGCTTCGCCACTTCCGCCATTAAATGCAACTTGTTTACATGGGAATATATTGTTGACAGTTGCGTTGTTCCTTGCAAATCAATGAGGAGAACGATTTTAGGAGCTATATTACAATTAATGGTGTTGAAATAAAAACTAATACCAAAACATTCTAAGTTGGTATGAAATTTGGCATACATGAGCTAAGTAGCGTGCCAACGGCATGTCCTAGCATCATAGGGTTGCCTATGTGGATTAAGCGCGTGCAGCCGAATGGTTGTCTCTGCAGTGATATGTGATCTCCAGGTTACACCTGAACTCCCTACACCTCCTTTTCCTACCAAGGATTACCACTGAAAGAAAATGGAAGCCAAGCTAAAATCAATAATAATTAAGCATGTGGATTTTGTTTGTGTGCATCTCTAATTGGTGCAAACTAATTAATCCGGGCCGGGAGCGAGTGCCATGATCAATTACCTTGATAATTATGCATGGACATTGGTCAATCTTGCTGCTGGGCACCAGGGTTTGGGAACTATATTTTATAAGAGTATTAGTAATTTTTTTAAAAAATGTCCCCAATGTAAAAACTTGTGTACTTTGATCTGGTCTGAACAAAAAGGCAAGGACTTATAATTTGATGTTTGGTCTAGAAGTACACATGGTACTTGGGCGGGGATTTTGTTTTAGATAATGTGCACTAGCTCGCACAAGCACCTCACAAATGGCAAGAGCAACTCTTTTGATAAGTTGATGAATATTAATAACACACATGGTGAACATATTTTTAATGGCTGGCTAATGTTACATTAGAAGCACCTCAGAATTTGATCGTTACTTTTAGTTGTTTTGTATTGGTCAAAAATGAACGAACTACCATGGCACTACCTTCTCCTATAGAAATACACAGGATGTGAATGCCAGATATATAGAGGGAAGCACTATACACTTATCATCAACACCTGCTATTGTCAACTATGTCTCAGACAAAAGCAGGACGCCATCAAGTTGTAACACCAATAGCATCACAACATCTATGCTCCTTGTTGCATGTAATCTCATGGACTGCAAGAAACTGGTCACGGCAGTCTTGAATTCCTGGGGCCTCTCCTTCTTACCGAAGGCCGTGTTTAGTTCACCCCCAACTATCCCAAACTTCTAACTTTCCATCACATCACATCACATCACATCCAAAACTTTTCTACACACATAAACTTCTAACTTTTTTTCCAAACTTCCAACTTTCCCCAAACTTCCAACTTTTTTCAGGAACTAAACACAGTTGAAGTAGTATTTCACTGTCTTGCATGGCCTGTCTCTTCTGGTTCACAGCTTCAGTAGTGATAATTCTAGGAGACTTTTGTTTCTAGCTTAGCTCTATGCCATGAACAACCATACCTTGTTATTTATCATTGAGTTACTGGTGTGTACCAGACATGCATGTTCTTGATCTGGTGGCATAAGTATATATAAATATAATCCATTAAATGCCTTGTAAGGTGGGTAGAGTTATTATGGAAATGCTATACTGTTATATATATTCATGTTCATGAACCACCATGATGTCATCAGCCCCTTACACAAGGTAGTACAACATTGGTGATGGGCTAGAGTATATGGTATGCCATGTGCAGGGAATAGCGCTCAAATTATACAAAAGAATATTGTAATCCAATACCAGTTTTTGAAGCACTTCTGTGGGAGCCAGCAATATATATTTTTTCCTTTCACAGTGTATCTCTAGTCCCGTGTTATAAAAGGATAATTTTAGCATCATTGATAATGTACTGTATTTTATATTGTAAATTTTGGTACCTTTATGTACTAAATAAGGTACCAAAATTTCTAATGTAAAATCTTGTCTTCAAGTATTTTCTCAAGTACTATAAAATTTCTCGTTATAAAAACATATGTATGTTATTAGTTGGGAAAATAATGAACAGTGGTGTTTGTAGTTGAGCTCCTTTAGATGCACCGTACTCATGTTCACGGCTGCTGTGCTATTCTATTTTTCAGAGTTATCATGTTAATTATTCTCCATTTTGTGTGATACTGTGGTGCTATCTCGTTTAGGATTAACTGAAGAAGAAAATCGTAGTAAGCAGAACCAACCTCCAAAATTGAATAATTAGACTATTTTTTGGATGGTAGGGCCGTAGGGGAGTATATCTGTTAACCTACAGTTTAAAGCCAGCATGTCTCTCGGTTAAATTCAGACTACTTTGCAAATAGAAAATCATGGTAGAATACATGAGTAAGTGAGTAATATACTTATCTCTCCATATATAAAATTTCTTAAAAAAATTGGGTATTCCTGGGAATTCTCATTCAGGACTTGTCATGTGGTGCCCGCCACCAATGTACACTGCATATCATGGCACATGAAGGAAGTCATTAGTTCTCATTCAACGACTGTGAGTGGCCGAGAAGCCAAAATCTGTGGATCCCACAACTCCCAATGGTAGAATCCTCACCGGATTTGCTATGATCATGCTCCAATTTTTTGGTTTTATACTCGAAGGCATCAGGCTCTCGAGTGCTTGTCCTGTTTGTTTCTTAGACTTGAGTTCCTGGTGCCTCCATTTCCTACACCGATTAGTACTAAAATACCCTCCATGTCTTTCTACTACCGTTATATATAGGGATAGAGTTCTTTTACGATACACCATACTAGTTTGTAAAGACCCACCATGCAGGGTCTTATGGCCATAAGGTACAGTAGTATATGGGAAATCTAGACGTTCATTTGTACAGGTAAACCCACCATGCCGTCCTTCCCTGCCGCACGTTGGTTTGCGAAGAACCCTTAAGAATTATGTAGGGATTACTGGTTGTATGTACATCCCTAGTTGGTAGATTACTCACTAAGAATTATGCATGGATGTATGGTGTGTTGCGTGAGTTGTGTTTTGGGTACTATTTCTGCACAAGGTTTGGGAACTACGTAGTTGGTGTCCCGTAGCATAATGTGTACTACCTCCGTTTCAGGTTATAAGATGTTTTGACTTTGGTCAAGTTTGACTAAGTTTGTAAAAAAATATATTTTCAATCCAAGATAAATTTATTATGAAAATATATTCAATTATTATTGATTTAATGAAACTAATTTGGTATTATAAATATTCTTATATTTTTTTATAAACTTAGTCAAACTTAAAGTGGTTTGACTTTAACCTAAGTCAAAACGTCTTATAACCTGAAACAGAGGGAGTACTTCTCAAGAGAAGCAATGTTCTCTTTCTGTATAGAAAAAAACAAAATAATACCTATTCAACATACAACAGTTTTGGGTGAAAAGCTTTTAAAAATAATTATAGTATAATTAAAGTGTAATCTGCATGCGACCCCGGCTAGCACAACATAGGTCAGGAGTTTGACCCTGCCTCGCGTGCGAGCTGTGTAAAACTTATTTTCCCTCTCGCATGAATCATGAGGTAATCCGACGGTCACTTATCAAAAAAAAAAAGGGAACATTTTTTAGCAATTCCCAAAAAAGCACACATAGAGTGTTTACAGTCTATTAGATTGACTATAGATGAATTGGAGCTAGTAGTTGGCTATACTATTAAACTTGCTCTAAGAATCTTGTGGTGGCAGGTATGCATTTCTAGTGCCTCGTCTTCCTACAAACCTACTACTTTATTGTCTAGCTTACATCGAGAGCCAAACCTACAACAAATTCTCATGCATTGGCCAGCCTCTTCTAGCAATTCAGCTGACAGCTTCAGTTCTCTAACGATACTAAAAGGAGCTTTTTGTTCCTATCTAATTAGGCCAACACCATGCACAAGCATGAAGACCTTGTTATATAGTATCACATTGAGTATTTAAGTTAGGGCCAGGTATGTGCACTACATACATGTTCTTGATCTGATGACATAAGTATGTATAATCAATACAGCCCAATGCATGTAAGAGCAAGGCTAATAATATAGCCGACCTGTTGGCTATAAGGTTCTTTGCAGCCTTCTCTTAGCCTATTCATATAATAGTTAGCTTTTTATAATTAATACAGGGCCTATTTGTCTCTTTCATAGATTTTCTTGGTTCTTGTGTCCAAGCCGGCTGTAAGTTTACAGCCCGTTTCTCCTCTCTTTTCTCCTCCACCTCAGCATTTAGCCGGCTTATAGCCTACTATTATACTTGCTCTAAGGTGGATAGAATTATTACATGGACATGCTGCTACCAATATCCACTCATCATTCATGTCTGTTAATTTACCACCTGATAGCATATACTATATAGCAACCCTTTTACATACGTAAAGTAGCACTACGTTGGAGACTAGACACTGGTGGAGAAAGGGGCTTTACTCCCGGTTCGTAACCCCCCTTAGTCCCGGTTTTCAAACCGGGACTACCAATCCGGGACTAAAGATAGAAAAGATCACTATCTTTAGTCCCGGGTGAAAAAACCGGGACTAAAGATAGAGATAAGGTCAGTGGAGGAAGAGGTGAAGAGATAAGGCTGCCCGTCTCCTCCTCCTCGATCTCGCAGATGGCAGATGCCTCGTACTCTCCGCCACGATCTTTTGTTCCGGTTGGTATTACCAACCGGGACTAAAGATATTTTTAGTCCCGGTTGGTAACACCAACTGGGACTAAAGATAGATCTTTTTTCCCGGTTGATGTTACCAACCGGGACTAAAAATAGATCACCAACCGGGACTAAAGATTAAAAAGCAGCTCTAAACTTTTGAACCGGGATTAAAGATTGGTTTTTATTGCAACCGGGACTATTGTGGATTTTGGCTAACCGAGCAAAGATGGTTTCTCCACCAGTGAGATAATGGCTTGAATCACTGAGTTAGGGTTGATGGCTTGATGAGTTTCTTATATTTGATAGATTTTGGTCGATATGTTCTGATGCTCAAAGGTGTTGGCTTGCGGAAAATGTGAGTACATTAACTAGCGTTTAACTGAACCAGCAAAGCCTGCTTCTGGCTCTTCTAACATTTTCTGGCACACTGTGATGTGAGTATATATATATTTGCACATCTGTATTTCTGGATATTTCGATAAAAAAAAAGACGAGATTTGGAGGGAGAGACGTCCCTCCAAATATTATTTAAGAAGAAATTATGAGCGTGTTGGGGATTGAACATTGGACCTTGAGATTGAAATCACCCACCCGTTGCCACTGCATTATCAATTACATCTCTTTATGTTTTGCTACTGAACATAGAACTGGTTTCTGTATAAATTTCAGATCCACGGCAGTATTTGTTTTCTGACATAGACGGTCTAGAGTTGAATTCAATTGGATCCATTTATTTGAAATCAGTCCTAAGTTCTCCTAGAAGTCTTAACAGCTTTAAAAGATCATGTCACCAATTTTTTTCCCCTACTATTCTTAACATTTCTTCATAGCGCCTTGGCGATACATAATTGTTATCAAATTCAGAGATACCATTAAATTTGATTCAGAGAAACTATTATATTTGCTGTAGATATGTCAAAGCGTGATGTGAGACATCACTCATCCAATTATAAGTCCTCCGACCAAGCACAATGGGAGATACCAAATAACATATGAAAATGCAGAAAACTAAACCACCTTGCCGCCTTGTTCATTCTCCTCTTTACCTTTTCTTTGCTCGTTTGCACTAAAATGTGTATTGTTGGGAAAAACGTATTTAAGCTCCCCTATTGCCTTCACTCGTTGTAAAACACCGGACATTTAGCTAGCATATAAAAGAATTGACATCCACTACTACGAAACAAACTTACGCTGGTAGTCAAAATTAATTTTTGCAGACGGCCAAACAATTGGCCAGAGAAAATATGCGATTTTCATAGGAGAAGATTTGACAAAAATAAAATTGATTTTCACATGCGGCTAGGTTGAGCTGAACTCCTATGCAAATCGATTTTCTTATGCGGCAAGGTTTAGCCAACCACTAAAAAAGATGATTTTTTGGCAAAAAAAAAAGAAAAGAAAAGAAGAAACAAATCGCCAAATCTTCTTTTTTGCCTGCAATTTTTCCAAAACCACAAATTTCTTAAACTCTGGACCAGGGAAATCGCCAACTAAATTTGAAAATGAACTTCCTTCAAAAAAAAATTGAAAATGAACATGAACATCATCAGTGGCAACAGAGCATCAACATCAGCAGATCACTCAGAACAAGACTGCAAACATCAACAGGGTCTCATCGTTATGGTAGCACTCATTGCTCCTGTTGTAGAGATATTTAATTATTTGCCACTCTTACAAGTGGTAGTTTAGAATTTATTAGACCTATATGCCATAGACATATGAAGTTCCACATATCGTACAATGCGAGTGACAAAATTTTGATTGTCACAAATTAAAAGTGATAAATAGTTAAATGCCCTGTTCTAATAAGTAGCCCTAGTCGCAGGAAGACGAATGAAGCTAGCACAATGCGGCTGCCAGGGGTGGAGACAACGTGGGGGCGGGGAGGTCTTTAGACCCCCTACCTCCTAATAGATCATTAGAGTCCCCATAATACCCCTTAGATTAATTCTAATCCATATATTTATAGATGAGAGACTAATATAGACTTTGTTTTAGATTGTTAGAAGGCTCAAAAGGCTAAGAAGTCCCAAAAATTCCTAACCCAACCCTAAATCTATCTTTGTTGCTTTTAGTCATTTTGGTTTAGCCCCTGCTATAATTTTAACCTGCCTTCGTCACTGGCGGCTGCTAGAGAAGGAATTAAATTTGAAAGTATACTATTTATTTATTTTTTCATAAATATCCAAGATGTAAAATTTTTAGCATAAATATATCGTCGTCGCTGATTGAAAGAGCGAAATCGAAACGATATCACTAAGCCGTTAAGCGAAAATGACGACAACGTGACACTTTGTCACGGTCTCGCAGAATCATGGCGCGATTCCGCCGGATCCGCCACGGTATCGCAACAGTAGGTCGCGAGACCCGCGGTCTCGCTTCATCACCTTGCGAGATGGCCTAATATGACTCATGATCAGTGGACGATTAACGATTAATTAATTACTAATAATGTTAGTTAGAGGAGTAATAGTAATTAATTAATTGCTAATTACACTAATTAATTTATTGATAGCGAGAGTACGTGGGTTAGGTAAGCGAAGTCGTGGTGCGAGACCGAGCGGTTTCGCGCACACCTCGCGCGACATCGTGCAGAGTAACGCACGATTTCTTGCTTTCATTTCGCGACAATGGTATATTTCTGTAAATATTTTTCTAAATAAGCGTATTTATACAAAATCAATGAAAAAGAGGTATATTTTCAAATTTAGCGAAAGGACAGATCTGTTAGAGGTTACATGGGATTGCTTTTACCACTATTCCACACAGTCACTGCAACTTGGGAACTAATGCTTCCAGTTAAGAGAAACATGGCAGGTGGCAATGTGGCATGCAGAAATCTGTGCAGTGGACAGTCCACCTCGATACCATGACTCCCCATGGTAGAATCCTCACCAGATTTGCTATAAGCACGCTCCAAATTTTTGGTTTTCTACTCGATGGCACTAGGATTTCGAGTGCGCAGCCTGATTGTTTCTTAGACTTGAGTTCCTGGTGCCTCCATTTCTTATAGGTACGCTGATTAGTGCTGAAATATATATCCTCCATGTCTTTCTAATACCGTTATATGATCGAGACCTTTTAAGATATTCCATTGTATCTCTGTAGTGGTAACACCTTTGATAAATCCTAGCCATTGATTATTTATGTGCTTTCTAATTAAAATACATGTGGCCCATTCAAATAATAAATGACAGCAAACACAAAAGGAACAGGAACAGTGGGCAACAGCATGCGGCCGGCAAGTTTGGTGTACAATCCATTTTCATGATGTGATGACATAAGTATATATATTAAGTTTTTTTTTTTTTACTGTGCAACAGCTTGGTTGGGTACTAAATCAGGTCCGTTCATAGGCCACGATCTAATGACAGCAATTGACCGGTACCACCAGATACCGTTAACTCTGTTATGCGGTACCAACCAAAGGAAAGAAGGTGGGAGGATAAAATCGTATTTTCGTGATGTAAATGAGCCATTGTCATCTTACTTACGCACTTTCTTTTCAGTCGAGGATTCGAAACTCAAACCCTAGTTTTGTAATGTCAAATCGCTGAGGTGCCCAAAGCCGGAGGTGAGCAATTGATGGCTGCATAGGGGTTTGTGCTCCTGGAGACCCTTATAGTGGCAGTGGCGGCGGCGATGGTGCTCTTGGAGCCCCTCGTTGCAGGAGGAGTGGTGCTCCAGGAGTTTTCCGTAGAGACGGCGACGGCACTCCCAGAGTTGTCCGCAACGATGGCGGTTACCCCATCGTCGACGTCCGTGGTGGTGGAGAATTTGGGTAGTAGTCAGCGAAGCGGTGAGCGCGTGAGGGGGAAAACGATTGTGGTGGTGTCAAACTTGGGGTGCGATGGAGGAATATCACGCGTTGGGGTAGAAGATTGCATGAGACTTACTTACTTCTCACTCGATTATACCCTCCCAGATTCCATGCCCATATTAAGTTCGGTATCTAGGGGTAAAGACTTCCTCAAATGTACAAAATTATTGCCCACTATTCTTGGGTTTCATCATTCTCGTCATCTTGTGGGAACCATGCGCACATGCATTAAATGGATAAACTTAAGAACAATTCTTTGAATGTTACTTATTTATAGTGGATCTAAAGTCTATGGGCAATAAAAAATACCTATGTTGTTTGTCACGAGAACTTAAAACAATGGCGTTTGCAATTAACCCATGATCTGTCGTGCCCGTTTATGACAACTGTAAATCTTACCTGAATATTCATTTATTAAAAAACTATCCGATGTGTTCATCTGTTTTTGTTGTTGGATGACCGAATTATAGTAACTATTTTTTTATGGAAATTACAGCGGGTGTTGACACCAGCCTAAACTTTTATTAATAATGGTAAAAGCATTTACATGAGAAGGGTTACATGGGAAAGGGGGGGGGGGGGTGCTGAAATTATGGGTTAATTACAGAGAGATTCAGCGACCAAGTATGGAGCTGTTGTTTGCAATCAAGAGACCACAATTCAATTTGGGGTTAATAACTAAACTGGACAACATGCTCGATTAGAAGTCATCTAGAGACCACAATTCAATTTGGGAGACCTCAGTTGGAGAGTACATTTGAGCATTAGGTGAAACTGCAGCTAGGGCACTCAGCTCCTCCGCGGCCTACCATGAGTGTGAGTTCCGCATACTGAAATCAGCTTTCCGCTGGAACGATACGGCAGACATCGCCGGCGATGCAGCCATCGTGGAGTTTTTGGCTTTGTCTTGGAAGGAATGAGCACTTGGAAACCTGATTTCTGTCTAGATTTGAGTTCCTGGTGCCTCTCCTTTCCCTACACCAATTAATAGTGTTATACCATCCATGTTTTGCACTTTTGCTACTACCGTTGTAGAACATGAGCTTGCCGAGATGTGTTATTTATCCCTAGGATATGTAGCGGAGATATGCATTTACGCGTATGCTATATTATGGCATTCTAACATTTCGTACCAGAAGATTTGGTATATTGTCTAATGCTAACACCAACTTTTCAGGGTGGTTTAAAAATGATTGGTAATGAATAGAAGTTGATTTTGTTTTGCATTTCAAATATATGGTCCTATTCATAAAAGGTGGGCAAACTAATACGTCCAAGTAGTGAAAGTTTGCGAGAGTGTCAATTTAGTAACTTGTGATGGTTTTATAATGAGTGTTAAAGAGATCATTTTCTCTAGTTTTGCGCACATACTAAAATCATATTCATATGCATTTGGTGACATCTGGATTCATTGTATTGGAAGCTTTTGGAGACTGATTTGAAAATTTGTCGCTAGAGATGCCGTGAGTAACACAACTACACACAAGCAAGTGATCAGGATGTGGTTCGCTGTCTTAGGCTCTGAGCCACACATTAGTCACATTGAGTGGCCATCTAGACCTCACCAGCCGCTTCGCCGTCCAACATTGGCCATTGAAGGCTAGCCAAAAGCTAGTAGAACTTGCAATTCGCTGGTGCCTAGGTTCGCCATAGTTGCTTCCAGTAGTGGAAGGTTTGCAACCCAAGTAGTAAGAAATTAAGCCTCGTATGTCAGGCCGGCATAGTACTGAAGGTCACTTGTCCAGCGCCAGATCAGTCAGATCCTCTTTGCTTTGGCTGAGGATCACCGCTTCGACTAGCGACCAGACATGGAGATATTGAGAAATCCATCGTTTAGATATACGGAGTATCAAGTTACAACATTAGGTAATGTATTGTTTGGTTATCATACTTGTGAAGGAGATGCATGACCATCTTGCCATGAGGATCAGCAATACTTAAATTTTAGTTCCCTTTGCCTCCCTTTCCTATTGCACTTCATCAGTTCACCGTGAAATACAAGACATTGGTTATACGTACTAGCAGAGCTACAATGCTCATGAGCTCACCCTGCTGCTGTCTTTCCCTTGTACTGGACATTTTGGCACACGTTGTGCGCCCTACCAGATAGCAACTGTGTGTACCCAAACAAATCAATTCATTTTATTTAATTTGTGTGTCAAAATAAAAATGTGTCGAAAGTAACTACAAAATTAATATCCCATAGGCAAAAAAAAAATAAGTATCAAGTATATAGAGCACACCAGATTGCTTAAAATATTTTTGCTAGTCACTAAGCAAAGAAAAACTTTAATCTATTGGAAGTTCCAATTTCCAGATAAATTTGTAGGGGAAGACATTATTTACTTTTAAAGCATTATAACGAGAGCGGGCAGTGAAGATACAGATTTTACAAATGGGGACAATTTCGTTCATGCCCCTACTTTTATCTTCAGTATTGATTCTGCTCCCGTTTTTTAGGGTTTTCGTTTTTACCCTCGCTTTTTTTAAAAACGAAACGACATATTGCCCCTACTTTGGATGGACAAATTAATGATGATGAGTATTTGATAAAAGGACATTTATACCCTTACTTCATTTCTTGTTGCACATTCACTAGTACACAAAAGATTTTTCCGTGTGGAGGCCCCTCTCGTCTGCACCCAGGTGTCTGCGAAAATCCATATTTTCGCATGCTGGCGGCCCAACCTTATGGGATAATCCATCTTCCCGTGCGGTCGGGTTAAGTGGACCACATGGGATAATTGAATTACCCTGTGCAGTCAAATTATACTGCTCGCACGCAAAAAAAAAGGAATAAATAAATAAAATCGAAAACCCTAACCCTAACCATAGAATCGCCCGCTGCTGCCGCTCATGGTCACCGTCGTCCTCGCGTCGTCACTGTGGTCGCGCCGCCACCGCTCCCGTCGTTGTCGTCGTGGTCATGCCATCACCACTCCCGGCTGCCACTGCTCATGGTCGTTGTCATCCTCGTCGTCGCCGACGTCGTGCCGCCGCCGCTCCAGTCGTCATGCCGCCGCCGCTCCCGTCGTCGTCGCCGTGGTCGCCACCGCCGCTCCTGAGCCCGCCGCTCTTGGCTACTGCCGTTCCTGAGCCCACCTCCGCCGCGACCGTCTGCCGTCGCCGCTCTTGGGCGCCTCCTTCTCCTCGTCGTCGTCGGTGCGACACGGATCCGGCCGGTCGCCCGCGCGCGCCTCCTGCTCTGTGAGCCGGGTGCCTCCCGTGCCCTGTGCGCTTGGTGGGGAGGGGAGGAGCTAGAGGAGAGGAGAGGAAAGGCAGAGAGAGAGAGGAGTGATTGAGGGAGAATAAAAGGGAAAAAGGAAGAGAGAAGATGAAAAATGTGAAGTGAGTGAGAGGGAAAAGAGGGAGTGCTATTTGTTGGCAACTTTTTTTTGGCAAGAAGACAATTACGATCGGGACACCTAAACGCCTTGTGGTGTTAAGGAGTCGCCATCCACCCGATCTAGCCAAACGGCCAAATCAAGATGGGTTTTGTAGAAAACAACTAAACCTACTAGCGAAGCCGATTTAGAGATTAAAATCAGCCTCTAGGCTGATTTAGATCAATATGAGGATAACTACTCGTCTTGTGGGCAAACGGAAGGTTTACGGGACAAACCTACAAAGAGGTAATCGCATTCTCGCAGCGACGGCGGACGATTTAAGGCGCAAACTAACGAAGATGGACTAAAACTAGAAGAAAGTAGAAAACATGGCTAAAAGTAAAGATAAAAGAACAATTCGATTGTGTTCGGGGGAGAGAGATCTCAATCGAACCGGACTTGTCCCTTAAATAGGGGTTGGTCTTGCCTCCTACAAGTCATCCTCCACGTCCAACTCGAGATAGAAACCAATGGAAACCTGAAACATACCTTCCCGAGCAAGGAAACCCGAGACCCGATGAAAACAGACTCAGGCTCGCACTCTTCCGGTCTGACCAGCCACACACCACCGGTCAGACCGGCCATCAAGCAACGGTCTGAGCAGCCAACATACGGCGGTCAAACAGGCCTTGTGGAGGAAAATGACGATTTTTCCAAATCTTGGCAATAATTCCTTAATTTGAACCTAGGTGCCAAATTTGGGTGTAAACAGTATTTTCACGTGCGGTACTGCAGTCCACTTAAGAGGCCTGCACGCAAAAATTAATTTTCACGTGCGGGCCTCTTAAGAGTCCGCATGTGAAAATAGGAGCCCAATTTTTACAGACACACGCGAAAACGGCCCATCTGGGAAAATTGGAGCTCCTTGTATAGGAAAATGTTTTGTATACTGGTGATTTCTCCCTCATTTTGTACATATAGCATGGAACTTGAGTTTTTTTTTGAAGATTCAAATATAAGAATTTGGACCGAATGTCAATAATATTGAATAAATTTGGACAGATTCAAAATGAATCATGAGGCAATCCGATGGTCACTTATGAAAAAAAAAAACAGGGAACGTTTTCTAGCAATTCGGAAAAACGCACACATAGAGTGTTTACATTGGGGAATTGGTTGCACATCCAATCTAAATAAATCGATAAAAAATTCCAAATTAATAACGCCCTCATGAATGACAAAGAAGCAACACCTCGCTCCTGGCACAATGTTTCATGAATGTCGGATAAAAAACAGATTTGCTGTCAACCACATTGTAGAAAACAGCGCCAAGTTGTCGAGAATATGTAAGTAGTCCCAGGAACAAACATTGGTGTACGACCTCCTCTGCTTCGACGTTGCTTCGTGTAATCTTGCACATTGTATGAATCCTCTGGTGGCAGGTATGCATTCCTAGTGCCTCCTCTTCATACAAACCTACTACTTTATTGTCTAGGTTACATCAAGAGCCAAACCTACAACTAATTCTCATCACTGGCCAGCCTCTTGTAGCAATTTAGCTGATGCTATACATGCACAAGCATGACGACCTTCTTATATAGTATCACATTGAGTATTTAAGTTTGGGCCAGGTATGTACACTACATGTTCTTGATCTGATGACATAGTATGCATAATCAATTAAAAGCCCATGTAAAGTGGATAGAGTTATTGCATGGAGATGCTGCTACCAATATACACTCATCATTCATGTCCGTTAATTTACAACCTCATAGCATACCAACCCTTAGAGCACCCGTAATGGTAAAGTAAGGTGCTATCTATAAAACATGTGCATCTCAGCAATAGACTAGATTAATAGTGTACCACCTCAATAGTATATCTACACATGGGTATCTATAGCTCTCTAATCCATTGCTTCGTTTTTCTATATAGACTATCTCCAGGTTAGTAGATAGCTTTGCTCTCTCTCTTCATTTAATCTCTTCCAAGGAGGAAAATATGCTGACATGGATCTCTTGTAGAGAGCCTATAGATAACCATTGTGGGTGCCCTTAGCATACGTAAAGTAGTACTACAACGTTGGAGATGGGGCTAGAGAATTAATGGTTTGAATCACCGAGTTTTTTTTTTTTTGATAAGATGCATCTCACACTCAATTAATCTTGATTGTAATTCTTACAGCCACAATTGAAGTAATACTCCGTACAATCTTGAGCAACTGAAAGCCAGGTAGAAAAACTACTCAAAGACATTCCTCCCTGAGCTAATCAATGAGCAATTTTATTCACTGATCTCCTAACCCGAACGACACTAAAGCTATTGAAAGGACTCAGCTTCAATTTCAGATCTTGTACCAGATCCATAAATCGATCTACTAACTTCCTTCTGAGCAACCATCCTCGTTACTTCCAAAGAACCAGTCTCAATAATTAGTTTAGATACTCCCAACTAATGCAAGATCAGCCATCCTGCTACAAGCTAGTAATTCCAAGGTGGTAGCGTCCTGAATACTTGGGATGATACTGTGCTACTGCCGCCATAAAACCTCCACTGTCATTTCGCATGACCACCTCCACTGCTCTAAACTTGTGTCCCATCACAAAAGCCCCATCAGTATTTGCCTTCACCCAGCTGATCGGTGGTCTTCGCCAAGTTTGTGCTGAATTGTGAACAGGGCCATTGTTCCTGGATGGCAAGTTCCATGGCCAAACCATTCTGGATCAATCTCCAGCAATGTACCTTCATTTTATTTGGAACACTTCATTTTATTCTGGAGTCTCTTGTTACGGTGAGTCTGGTGAAGGCTTGTCGGAACGGCTCAGCGTGAGCGATAAAAAAGGATCAACTCAAGTCTTGGTACACGAAGGTTCGAGTAAGTAACAGATTCGGATTGACGTGGCATATTCGCCAAGGTGGAGTTTGTTAGAGTTTGTGTCGAATATATGTACGTAGTCGGTTACAGTTTAGGACTTGAAGTTGTACTAGGTGTAGGACTAGAGTATGAGTCGGACTCTATCCTAGGATCTCTTATAAATAGAGGGGCGTGTCTGTTGTAACCGCATGGCGACATACCATAGCGAGAGTGAGCGGTTGCCGGCGGCGACCGGCCGTGAGTCGTTGTAACTCTGATACGCTGTATATGCTGGATCGGGGAGGAGCACCCGTAATCAGTGCCCTGGAGATGTAGGCCTCGGCTGAACTCCGTTATCAAATATCGTGCCTCGGTGTCGTCATCATATTTGGATCTCCTATGGCGTTTTCTTCCGCGTTTAGCTACCGATGTCGATTTCGGGGCTGGTTTTTATAACACGTAGTATCAGAGCCTGCGGGAGATCCAAGATAGAGGTACGAAAAAGGTGCTCCACGCTGCGACGACTACACAGGATGTCCACGGACGGACATGGACGCAAGGTGGAGCATGACGGCGATCAACGGAATTTGATCAATGGAATCGGACACTTCAGGCAGCGGTCTGAATTGTTCGATGGCTGTAATCAACAGGGAGATGACCAGACGTGGTGCTCGGGTTGATGGTGGCCGAAGCGATTGGCGATCCAATTGGTGGGTCGGACACTTCGAGCGGGTGGCTCGGACTTTCCGGTGAGCTACTCTCAACAGGGAGACGTGGGGCCCCACGCTCGGGTTGATTGAAGCTGGAGGCGATCGGCGTTCTCAGTCGGTGGGTCGAACACTTTGGGCGGGGTGGCCCGGACCTTTCGATGAGCTGCGTTCAACAGGGAGATGGCTAGACGTAGCACTCGGGTCGTTTGGCGGCTAGGAAGATGGCATGTGATTTATCGGCTTCGGCTCACGACTAGATTGATGGGTGATCAATCGGAAGTCGGGGCGGGTTGCGGGCTCGAGGTGGAGCAGCAACAGTGGCGATGAACTTCGGGCGGCAGGAACACGGCTTGGTGTAGTCGTCGTATAGGTGCCGACGAGATTCGACGCGGACCGGCTCCGGTGTTTGGAGGGGGCAATGACGGCAACTGCTATAGAAGGACCGGCGCTCAGGGAGAAGCGTGCGGTATGGCTGCGGCAGCAAAGTCGTGAGGCTCGACACGCACAATAGCAGGGCGCACAACAGACCAAGCTGGGTAGCAGAGTCTAACAGGGACTTGGGTTTGGCTTGGTTTTCTTCAACACAAGAAGCAAGGTGCATAGGAAGTATCGTGTAGCTGGCTGCATGTACATGGGAACTTGAGCCAAAATTGGAGAGACGGTCAACATGCATAGATTATTGGAGGAAAGCATGCATGTTGCATGCATGCAGGATCAAATCAAGCATGTGTTGGTGTTGCAATCCAAAAGGGAGCTCAGGAGTCCGGATAGGATGCAGGGACACGGTACGTGTATGCATGGATACCGAAAAAATTAGCAGGTTGAGAGGAGGTGTCCGTGGTAGAGTTGTATTCGTAATTGAACTTTGGCGGCTCATGACATCTCAACGGCTGGAGGCTCGGTGAAGCTTGAGGTTGAAGGGAGGCGCGGGTGCTGTGTAGGCAGACTGGTTGATATATATAATCAGGGTAAATCAATTTCCCGGGCAACAGCGGGTGAAAATTATTGAGGGCGTCAACGGGTTGTTTGGCAGTACAGGATATATCCAGGATCTACGGAAATTGCATGATGGGGATATATGGAATCTGCGTCACTGAAGGAGAAGAGTAAACGCTATGGTGGTAATTTCTTCATATGATTCAAAGCAACGGTGATTTTCTCAAACTATCAGGAATTCAGTCTACGGATGCGGGAAAGCGTGGATGTTGGATTTATTAGCTCGGTTCATAAGAGGACAAGGAAGAAAAGGTTCTCTTCAAGCCTGGTGAGTTTGATTTATCTATTTGGTGATGACATCGGTTATCTGGCTATGGATTAGATCAAGTCAAATTTAAAACGGTAGATGGAGGTGAACATGGTCTTTGGGAAGTCTATGATGTGACAGCTAGGAAGGATCCAATTTCACTTGGCAAGACGACTGTGGTGATATGAGAGAAGGTGGAGCACTATTGCAGGTGGAGTCAAGAGGAAGAAATTACAGGGATAGCGGGAGTCTCTTGTTACGGTGAGTCTGGTGAAGACTTGTCGGGGCGGCTTGGCGTGAGCGGCGAAAAAGGATCAACTCAAGTCTTGGTACACGAAGGTTCGAGCAAGTAACATATTCGGATTGGCGTGGCATATTCGCCAAGGTGGAGTTTGTTAGAGTTTGTGTCGAATATGTGTACGTAGTCAGTTACAGTTTAGGACTTGGAGTTGTACTATGTGTAGGACTAGAGTATGAGTCGGACTCAATCCTAGGATCTCTCATAAATAGAGTAGCGTGTCTGTTGTAACCGCATGGCGACATAGCATAGCGAGAGTGAGCGGCTGCCGGCGGCGACCGGCCGTGAGTCGTTGTAACTCTGATACACTGTATATGCTGGATTGGGGAGGAGCACCCGTAATCAGTGCCCTGGAGATGTAGGCCTCGGCTGAACTCCGTTATCAAATATCGTGCCTCGGTGCCGTCATCATATTTGGATCTCCTATGGTGTTTTCTTCCGCGTTTAGCTACCGATGTCGATTTTGGGGCTGGTTTTTATAACAGTTGATTACAGGTTGACGCCTACTGGCCTACTGCGATTGCGCTCTGCTGCATATGACAGGAGCATTTCACCAAAAACACCCAAGACTTTGTGAATTGCTAGGCAACAAAATCTTCTCCATCATGTTCAGGTAACGGTATATTAAGCACATCGGTGGTGTCACACTCAAACGAAAAAACAGAAACTCTATCATTGTCCCATTGTTTTGTGCTTGATATAAATAGTTTTGATACTGTCTGGTCGCCCACCGGCTCCTTAAAACCTAGTGGTCTCTAGGAGCCCACCCATGGGATCAAATTATCTCTTTTAATTTTGATTGATTTACCATCGGTAATATGCCATAACAGGCCCTTGCTCAGCAGCTCTCTACCAAAAATAATGCTTCTCCACATATACAAAGCCTTCCTTGGACATGTAGCTTCCAGAAAGGAGCAATTTTTAAAATAGAGAGCCTTTAATACTTTGGAACACAGACACTCTGGACATGTCAAAATCCTCCACCCCTGCCTAGCAAGCATTGCTTGATTAAAAATCTTGAAATCCCGAAACCCTATGCCTCCACTCTTTGATTTACATAATCTTTGCCAAGAAATCTATTTAGTCTTCTTCTTCCCTGCTGTCGCCCCCACTAGAAATTCCTGACAATGGTGGTTAATAATTTGGAGCACAAACCTTTTGGCAATCTCTCATGGAGTAGGTTGGAACTGCTAATAGGACTGATTTTTTTTACACATCTTTTCCTGCATTCGATAAACCCTGCCCTTTAAAACCTGAAACTTTTGTCCACATCCTCTCTCTGCTATTCTTGAAGGCACCCAATTTGCTGATCTCATGGTGAACCATCTGATGGCTCAGCAATAAGAAGACCCAGGTCTTCTTTAGATATAGCATAAACAAAAAGGGGGCATCTAAGGAATTTATTTTGACAAACAGTCAATCACAGCTTGTCTATGAAGCATTCGGTGACATGGTAATATTTGATAGTATATGTTGTGTGAACTGGTACAATATTCCATTTGTACCTTTTGTTGAAGCTAACCATCATTGCAACACAATTATTTTTGGGTGTGGTATTTTGTCAAATGAGACAATTTCTTCATATGTTTGGCTGTGGCAAACTCTTTTGGAGGCAATGCACCAAAAACATCGAAAGTCATTGATCATTGACGGGGATGCATCAATGGCGAAGGCAATTATGAAGGTTATGCCCAATACTGATAATAGATTGTGTAGTTGGCACATTGAGGAGAATATGAAACGTCACCTTCGTTGGCAAAAGCTTGCATACTTCAAGAAATTCCTTTATGATAATATGGATGCTGATGAGTTTGACAGAAGTTGGATTGAGTATAAAGACAAGTATAGATTCACTGAAAATGACTTATGAGCTGCATGACATACGAATTAAGGAAGAAGTAGTCCGTAGCATATATGAAAAGGAAACACTTCCTTGGAATGCGGAGCAACCAACAAAGCGAGTCTTTAAACTCAAGGCTGCATAGGCATCTTGATCGAAAGATGTCGCTAGTCCATTTGGTTGAGCTGCATGACATACGAGACCGCGCTTTGCTTTCCAAATTAGCCAGACGGAAAGAGTAATGTACTGATTATTAAGTTAATTACTTGTATATTTGCATGAATTAACAACATGTGATAATAGCATTAGTTTTTAAGGCTCATTAGTAAATATATATGAGAAACCTTCTGTACATGTACTACAAATAGAACTTCCATTATTCAAACTTTGTTATATCAAATAAAAAATCACATTAGCTACAAATTAATTGTAACTTACAATTAGTACAAATTAATTGTAACTTAAAATTACTACAAATTAATTGTAACTTTAATTTAATTTTTTACCGTATAAAATAATTATGTCTATCTAATTTTTAAACCCAAACTGACTCTAAGTCATATAACAGAAACTACCTCCATTATCATTATCCTACTTAATAATAATATACTATACATTATTAATATTTTATATTTATTAACTTTATATTTTTATATTTATTGTTTGCCCTAAGGACCATGTAGCTTTGCTTCACGGAAGAGGCTGTTGTCTTGTTCGAAATATAAAATTTACCGGTCTCGCAATTCTAACAAACGAGATCGCCGGTCCCATGCACGCTGTCGCATTGCTAATGTGCGATACCGTGCCGGACTAAGCGCCAACCAGAAAATCACCATGGGACCCACTCCACAGTTGCTCTTGCGCTATGAAAGCGCGGTACCGAGTCCACTCTCCTGCTTCAGGTGTGCGAGACAGCGGGTCCCACGCACATCTCCCGCGCGCCAGTAATGCCACACCACGGGCCCCACAACACTACGGCTCTCGCGCGTTGAAAAAGCGATACCGATTCCGGTCTCGCGAGGGCAATCAGCGAGACCGATGGGCCCATTCCTGCTCTGTCTCCCAAATCACAAGACCAGATTGGGTCATCTCTACGTGGCGCTCTCGCTCAATGGAAAAACAATACCGATGCGATATCGCTTACCCAATAAGCGATACCGGAGCTGACGTCATGCTTTTGCTTATTGATATTGCGATACCGTGTCGGTTTCGCTCAGTCCCGTTGCGAACCTCGGTATCGCGCTTTCCTCCCGCGATTTCGATAGTATATTTGTACAAATCGAACGGCATCAGGTATATTTATGAAAAAAATATTCATGAACAGTATATTTTCAATTTTTTTTCTCTGTCTGCCGTCCACTTCCCGAGGTGTGCATCGGAGGGCCGGCGCACTGGCTGACAGCGAAGGCATCCCACCTCCCTAAGACAGCCACCGCAGTGGCGTCCCGAGTCGACTACAACGACGTCACTAAGGTCATCTTAACAGGACCATGATCGATTGGTGCTGTACCTTAATTTGTTCCTTCATGCAGGTATACTCCCTCCGTACTCGTAAAGTGAGTCGTTTAGGATAATATTTAAGTTAAATCTTGGGAATAAAATCATGAATAACTCTCAAGTAGTTGAGTTTGAAAATGTAAAAATTATATGAACAGATTTGTCTTGAAAAATACTTTCATAAAAGTATACATATATAACTTTTTAATAAATATTTTTATAGAAACAAGAAGTCAAAGTTATGTTTTGGAGACCGTGTCGCTGTCCAAAACGACTTCCTTTACGAGTACGAAGGGAGTATACATCTGTATGAAAACTTGCTCTCTTTTTGTTTGGATATATAAATTCCATTTTATACCCAGTTTTAGCTGACATGACACTGTGTTAGGGTGAACCCACATGTGAACAGCCGGTCTACCTACTCCTCTCTCCTCTTGCTCTCTATTCGCCATCCCTCCCGGGCTTCTCACCAGGTGACGGTGGGCGGTGAGCAACAGGGAGAAGAGTGATAGCTGACAGGACAGGAGCTAGGTGGTAGCACGTCACCGAGTTGGACCAGTTGCCGAACTGGAAGGTGACGGATGGCAAACAAGAATGGGCGGCAGGCTTTTGGGGTGGACCATCTCACCCTCCTCCCCCTTCCCCTCCCACAGCACCTTCGGTTCCCCATCTCTCCTAGGAAACAAGCGGCGGCCAAAAAGAGAGGAGCAAAGCGCCCCTCTTTGCCATGACTCATCATCTTTGCCGCCTTTGGGTGGATCATTAGTGCAAAGACAAATGGTGGTTCATCGACATGGTGAGCGGTGCCATCCGCGCGAACCAACGCTCTTCTACGCCCAACAACCACTAGTTCACCTCCTCTATGTCCACATGCCGACAGGCAACGTAGCCACCGGTGCCTCCTCGGCGCAAAGGGCAGAGATGGATGTCTGCCACCTAGGTGGAAGCCGACGACTAGGGTAAGGATCACTGCAATGGGAGCTCGCCTTCGACGCCTCTTCCCACGGGAACTACGTCTCCATTGCTGCTTCAAGACAACGGTGGGCGTCACACCGGCTTATGCCGCACCCTCGCCTTCCTCTGTGCTCGAGCCCATGCTTCGGCCTCGTTGGCTCCCCGTCTAGACAATCTTTCCTGATGTTTAGGGATGGGTAATTCAATGGTTTTGACATCCTTTAAGTAACCTATACAACATTCGAATTCTTTAGTAGTGTATTCCTCTATTATCAATCTCTATAGGTGAGCACGATTCCGTACATAGCCATTCATAATAGACATGTAGCGCTCGTATCCCATATTTGATGTAAGTATAAAGGACCAAGTTCAATAATCTGAGAGACAATGTAAACAATTAGATGCACCATCATATTGAAAAATAATGGAGCAAAATACATCTCAAGCTGGCATACGGTCTCTTGCACAAATTTCTACAATGGCCCCAACTCCAAAGTATCAAATACTTTCTGTGAAATTCAATTTAAAAAGTAACATATATTTGTGATCACCACCTTAATCTAAGATGGTTTGATTGCCCTTATAGTATTAGGGAGAAAGACCTGTTAGCATCACATGACAGTCATGAAAGCTGTATCTGGATATGGTCAAATCTTTCATCAAGACTAGCTTCCTAATGTTTGATGAGAAACCAGTAGGCACTATCACCGCATTTAACCATTTGCATAATGCATTCTTCTCTTCTGATGTTGTAAATGGCAGGAGGAGCTCAATCTTTGCATCAGGCAGTTCCTTAGGTTGAAGTTCTATTCTTATAGCCAATTTCGTTACAGTCTATCTTTCGTCTTACCATGTTAATCTTTACTACTATAATTCATGAACCTGTTTCCGTAGAATTTTGGTACGTCATCCATGTTCGTCTTACCATGTTAATCTCTACTACTATAATTCTGCATGGATCCAAACTTTCCTGAATAAGACAATATTTTCCAACCTTTTCTTCGCTATTGTTGTTTGAGCCTCCTCGATTCTACTAACTGAGCTGACTTAGCTTGATGCATTGATCACTGTAGCACTTACCATCCTCCTGATGCTTTCCAAGCTCAAATCCACCAGCATGAGAAACAAAATCAATTCTAGGTAATTCTTTGTTCTGGAGAATTGTGATGCATGGCTACTATGACTGTAATAGAATGGAAAAGGCACAAAACCATGGAGCACCAAACAAATTTACTATATATATATATATGTGTGTGTGTGTACATATATATATATTATATATATATATGTGTGTGTGTGTGTATACATATATATATATATTATATATATATATATATATATATCTGTGTGTGTATATATATTATATATATGTGTGTGTATATACATATATATATATATACATATATACATATATATGTATATATATATACATATATATATACACACACACATATATATATATATATACATATACATACATATACATATACATATATATACATATATTCGCAGGCGGGGCGACCGGACGTCCACCTGTGAAGGTAATTTTCGCAGGCGGACATTGGCTAGTCCGGTCCGCCTACGAAAATAGGAATCGGCCGCCTGCAAAAAAAAAATATCCGCCTGCAAAGATAGGTAGAAATTTTTCAAATTTAATAATAATTTGCCCGTAAATTTAATAATAATTTGCCCGTTAATAGAAATTCTTGCAGGTAGATTATTATGTACATATATTGGAAGATTATCAAGCATTAGGTACTGAGAAATCTACATATATTGTATAACTCAAAAGTGTTGCCAAAATATATATATATATATTAGTATATTTTTTTATATTGTCACTTCAAATACGCCATCTAGTTACATTATGACATAGAAGTGTTCCACTCCCGAAGATCCTTGAATTCGTCACTTGTCACTAGGGCACCCTCTGGGTCAAAGAAATCTCCTTTCACATGACAGCACTCATGGTGGATGAAGTGGCACAGATCACGCTGGACATTTGTGATGCCTGTATCGTCAAAGCTTGTTCGACGTTCTAATCTTGGCAACTGCATGCATTGAAGATAAACAATACATTAGTATCATAAATATGTGAAGCTGTCTAGTACATAGTACAGGGACTTACATCCTCTGTGTTAACCCTGTACCTCTTATTAACCCTAAGGAATTCGCACGGGTAATACCCGCAAAGGACCGTTCCTCGCGGTTGCTTGTGACACTTCAGGACATATCATAGAAAAAAATAGTTAAAATTTGCAATTAGTGAAACAATTGGAATACATTAAGTGAGTGGAGTATTACTGGCCAACAGGTACGTACTAGCAGCTTCTCCCTTGTTCGGGTCTGTTCTCCACCCTTGAACTTGTAGTATTGGTACGCATTGTACGGATGTCGTACGTTTCACATTAAGAAGGATATTTATTTATAATACATTCATAAAAAAATGCAAGAGTCATAATCACTTACTACTGTAAGATTGTTAGAAATTCTTTGTATGACTGGTGTCTGTTATCGAGAGGGTCCAAGACTACCACGGTTCCGTCTTTAGGGTAGATGAGTAAACAGATATAATGATCGCTACATATTAACAATATCATAGTTAGTTAGTACCAGCTAAAATAAGACATATGTGTAGAAGATAAATGTACCGAACTAACTTAAAATTATAAGCGGCTATGACTACTCTCTTATTTGGAAAGTGCAAGAAGGCTCGTCCAATATACTGTATGACAATAATCAATTTCTCCTTGTGCAAGCCCTTCTTGTATTCAGCTATCTCTTTTGGAGTCTTGCCCTTCAGCTGGTCTAACCTTGGTGCTAGCCTCACGGTATGCTGTGTTTGACAGATCCGAGTTGGATCCAAGAAACCGATAGGTTCTTTTTTCTTCATAGCATCCATGTATTGCATCCTACAGAAGAAGTTTGTTAGTAACAATCACATGGATTTGTATTGTACATATTTTTCATATAATTAATTAAAACTCATACTCACATGCACAAAACACCGATATAGTTGACGTCCATCTTATCCCGACGATATATGGCGTGGAGATATGAGAAATCTAGCCATACGTAACCTTCGGCGCCGAAGCAATCTACCGGTGATCGAGCTGTTATATTGCCCAAGCCTTTCTTGCTGACCTCCATGTAGAAGGTATGTAACCTTCTCATCTCCCATGGTCCTTCATTTAGTGCCCAATCCGGTAAGAGTGCTTTCCCATGTTCGTACTTTTCCGGGCAATCATCAGTTGCCAAGTTTGTTGGCCCGCTAGTTCAGCGGCCTTCTGGGGGGTCATCATCTCTGAGTTTGGCACGTTCCTTACCCTCTCTGAAGACGGTTACCTTGAATTTCTCCTTGTTCTCATCTTTGGACTTGAAGTCGTGGCTCCTAAGCACTCTAGGCACCTTAGAACTGGTAGTGGCCTTCTCAGGGACAATGGTCTCTTGCACCTCGGCGTCTTTCGCAGGAGAAGGGTCTTCAAATATTTCTGGCTCTGTAGTTTGTCCCTCAGGTAAGTATAGGTCTCGCAACCAATCTATGAAGAGATGCTTGTGTTCTTTCATTATCCACTCAGTGGTGTGACCCTTATTGTTAGCTCGTAGTAGTTCGATATGTTGATCGATGTAGGGCTCAACGATAGCAAACTGATGAAGCACGCTGAAGTGAGCTTCTTGAAATGATTTGTGATCATGGGTGACGAATCTCTTCTTTCCTATCATTCCCCTACCACTCTATCTGCCCTCATGTCGGGGCACAGGTACTCCAATTGCATATCCATCTTTGAGCTAATTGATACAGCACTCGACAACCACTTCAGTACTATAACCCTCAACCATTGATCCCTCTGGATGTGCACGATTTCGGACGTAACCCTTCAAAACCGCCATGTAACGCTCGTATGACCACATTTGATGGAGGTACAATGGGCCAAGCGCAACCATTTGCGGCACTATGTGAACAATGAGGTGCTCCATCATATCAAAAAATGACGGAGGGAAACACATCTCAAGTTGGCACTGTGTCTCATGTGCGAATGTACGGAGATTTCCTAACTCTTCGAGACTAATGACCTTCTGTGACACTGCGTTGAAAAAGTAGCACAACCTTGTGATAGCAACCTTTAAATGCTCCGGTTTTATGGCCCTTATTGCAATTGCAAGAAACACGGTGAGCAAGACATGACAGTCGTGTGAATTATAACCAGATACCGACAAATCTTTCATAGAAACTAGTCGACTGTTGTTTGATGAGAAACCTATGGGCACTCTGACATCACGGAGTGACTTGCAAAATGACTTCTTCTCCTCAGATGTCAGTGTGAAACAGGCTGGTGGAAGATATACTTTGCCATTCTTCTCTCCTTCTTGAGGGTGTAACTCTTCCGTGATTCCCATCTCGACTAGGTTCATCCTTGATTGCAGACCATCTTTAGTCTTCTTCGGCATGTCTAACAATGTTTCAACTATGTTGTCAAACACATTCTTCTCTAGATGCATGATGTCTATGGCATGCCGAACCTCCAGATCTTTCCAGTACGGGAGGTACTTAAAGAATATAGAATGCTTCTTGAATGGAGGAGGGAGTTTATCATCTGGCTTCGAACTATCATCTTGCTTCTTACTATCCTCTGGTTTCGTAGTCTTCTCGGGTTTCTTGCACTTTGTCCCCTTTGATGGTTTCTTAGTCACTTTTCCAAACTCGCAAACAATTTTCTGTCATTGCACACACTTTTTCCCCCGATGTAGGTTTTGGTGTAGGATCAGTCTCTTCAGTTCCATCGAACTCTGCCTTCATCTTGCGGTACTTGTGATTTGTGCGTAGGAACCGCCGGTGCCACATGTACACAAGCTTGTTGGAACCCGGGAGATACCTATAGTACGTTCCATTCGAGCAGATCACACATCCTGTTTTACCTTTAATTTGATCTAAAACTGAAAACATTGCTGGATAATCGTTAATGGTCACGAAGATGATGGCCTTCACTGTGAAGTATTCTCTTAAGTACTCGTCCCACACTTTCAATCCCTCTTTCCATAAATCAGCCATATCTTCCAACAATGGTTCAAGAAATACGTCAATATCAATACCAGGCTGACGGGGTCCCTGTATGAGGATACAGAGTAGTACGTATTTTCACTTTTGACAAAGCCAGGTAGGAAGATTATATATGGTGAGAAGCACTGGCCAAGTACTATGTGAGCTGCTCATGTCTCTAAAAGGATTAACTCCATCAGTACTCAGGGCAAATCTAATGTTCCGTGGGTCTTTAGCAAACTCTCTATACTGAGCATCAAAGTTTATCCACTGATGAGCATCTGCCGGGTGTCGAATCATCCCATCCTTCTTGCGCCCTTCTTCATGCCAGCGCATTAGTTCCGCATCTCGCGGATTTGAGTATATCCGTTTAATGCGGTCTTTGACAGGAAGGTACCACATCACAAGTGTCAGACGGTTCTAGGCCCGTATTGCTATTTGATTTGTACCGGCTAGCACCGCATGTTGGACATTCATCTAAAGAAGCGTACTCTTTCCTGTACAGTATGCAGTGATTAACGCACGCATGAATCTTTTCCACACCAAGTGAAAGGAGACATATGAGTTTCTTCGCTTGATATGTGCTGGATGGTAGTGAGTTAGGCATCGGGAGCATTTTCTGCAGAAGTTCTAACAGACAGTCGAAACTGGTATCAGACTATCAATGACTCGCCTTTAATCTCATAAGTTCAAGAACTGACCGTAGTGTTGTGAACTCACTGTCACAGCCCTTCGACTCATCATACAAAACTTCCTTAGCTGCCTTTAGTAAAGCTTCAAAATTATTTAAACCTCTAGCCGACCCCATCAGCACCTCGGGTTCTGCATGACGTAACATTTCCTCTAGATCGATTTTGTCCTCAACAGAACCATCGTCGTGCACCATGTCTTCAACTTGTGTCGGAACTACATTTTCAGGCCCGTCCACTTGTTCTTCGCCATGACGTGTCCATATTTCGTACTTGTCCATAAATCCACGAGTTACTAAGTGCTCCTTCACTTTAGAAGCATCTTCCTAGGCTATTTCATTCTTACAGTCAGCACATGGACAAATTATCTTTCTCATATTGTTCTTCTCAGCATGTGCCTTCGCAATACCAATAAATTTAGACACTTCATTTCTACATGGAGACAAAAACCTCAGCCAACGATACATCCATTCCCGACTTTCCATATCTCTAAAAAAATGAACATAAAATATTTGCACTATTAATACCAAATTTGTAGGGTTTATTGAAAAAAAACATATCGCCATTCAAGGTTAATTTTAAATTAATAAAAAAACAAAGTTTATTTCAATTTTTTTTACACAGACATGCCAAATTAATATATTAGGAAAATCTAACAAAATCATATCATCGGCATATTACAAACTAATATAATTATTTTTTGATTGCACCAAATAAATAGACATTAAAAATTTTATTCTCTCTCTATATGTATGACAAGATCTAGATCTAGATCTAGAACTAGGAGGTGAATATGATAGCAAAATAAAAAAAAATTGAGAATTTATGTTACCACACTAAATCACTACAACAAGAGGCATCAAGTATTACACATACATCTAGCATCAACATATCAAAAGAAAGTAAATTAAAAAACATGGAGCTTTTCCTTCACAATTTTGCATGCATAAATACATCACAAATTGAGGTCTAAAAGCTTAAAAAATGCATACCTAGGGTGGAAATGAGTAGATCTAAGCACCGTAGAAAACCTCTCCCCTATATTTAAGACACTTTAGGAGAGAAAAACTTCTGGGAGAATGAACGGGGCTCGGGAAGGAAGAAACTACATAGGGGCATCTTTGCAGGCGGGCCATATAAGCGACGCCTGTGAAGATCGCCTGCAAAGATCGATCTTCACAAGCGGACCACCCCCTCCACCCCGGGTATCGTCTTCGCCGGCGGGGTTTTGGCTCCGAAGACCATACCCGCCTGTAAAAATGGAACCCCTACGACATCGAAAATGTGTTGTCTAGAAGTGCATTCTACTACCAAGAAATGATCCTACTCACCAATTTAAAAGGGGGAAATAGTATTTCCCTTATATTTTACGTGCCGCATTTTTATCATTAATTTACATGTTTGTAGCATCTGCTTGTCCCCACCATTGTCGTGCACACGTCCCTGCCAACGCAGTCCTTCAACGGCCGCCGCGTTTCAATTAAACTTTTACTCCCTCTGTCTCAGGTTATAAGATTTTTCTGATTTTCGTCAATATCAAACTGTTTTAAATTTAAATGAGTTTGTAGAAAAAAGTAATAATATTTTCAACCTAATGCAAAATTATTATGAAAATATATTTAATTATTAATTTGATGAAAGTAATTTAGTATTATAAATATTATTATATTTATCTATAAACATAGTTAAATTTAAAACAGTTTGACTTTAACCAAAGACAAAACGTCTTGTAACCTGAAACGGAAACGGAGGGAGTAATATATTTCCTTTGAATGTATAGCACAATCCTACGACGACCACATTAGTAAAACAAAAGATGAGGGAAATTTTTTTTGTTTCTAATAGTTGCGTAAATTATAATTTTACCGCTTCATGTCATCACTTCCTTGTATGATTATACCCTCCTATTTTCAGATTTTTTTTTAAATATACTTTACTTTTGAACATTTTACAGTTATCCACATATTTTTAAAAGATTTGCGGAAATGTACACGTACAGTGGGTAGGCGCGCGCGATCGATTTGTCAGCGCGGCGTTGACGCGTGGGACCGACGACTGGGATAACCTCGTGCCACGATAGCCCGCCACCGTATCGCTCCCGCGGCCCATTTGCGTCCACCACCGCGTGGTCGTGCGGTCTGGCTGCACGCCACAGCGTGCTGCGCGCCTTCATACCTTCTAGGTGCTTGCGTGCATGCGGATGCCACCGGTGGCTCGCTGCAGGGCCGCGGGACCGGAACGGTGGCGCGGGATTGTTCCGGTCATCGGTCCCACGTGTCCGCGCTGCGTGAATGAATCGGTCGCGCGCCCTCACACCACAGTATATGTATATTTTTAAAAATCTTTCAAAAACAAGTGTATAGAAAAATGAATATTATATGATCATTTTTGCTATTCTACTATACCATTACAGATTATAGTAAAAGGTCTCTAACAAAATGAATATTATACATCATTTTCACAATATTTTAATATATTTATCCATAATTTTTATAATACTTAAAACATATACCTGTCATTATATTACGCATCAAAGTACATATATCATTTTTTTATTCCATCATTAGTGCCACTGCCGATAAACCATGATTTTTTTCGATCTCCTTCTTGCTATGCAAATCTTCTCCAACAATCTAATATTTCATATACTTTCTTCTATAAAATTTACTGAACTTATTTTCTAATATTTCATATACTTTCTTCTATAAAATTTACTGAACTTATTTCCCTCCAAGCATGGATTGGTTGACCAGTTTAATATGTTATTAATAACTAATATCATTTTTACTCCGAGCTAGATTGTTGAAAACAATATTGAAGATTGATTTATAATTCCTACAGCAAAGCGTGGAGAATCACCTAGTCTATAAAGTTCATCCCTACTAAGTATAATTAATGCTAATTCTCTCTCCTCTCATTAAGCCACATTATCTTAATTGTTTTTAGCACTTGGATAATTTATCAAGGATGCAAATTGCATCTCATCCCTTGAAAAGTCACACCATATAACCAAATGATTTGTAACCTTTGTATAACTGATCGAGGTATGAAATATATAAGTACGTACATGAAAGAAAATCAAAAAAATTGTACAGTAAATAAGAAATAAAATTTTATAACTTATATCTATTATTTTGTTACATAATTCTTCCATAGTAACACGGGAGGTACATATCTAGTTAGCTAGTCTAGCGACCGAGCACCTGCAGAAAAATAAACCATTTTTACTTGATCATGCTCTAGGACTCTACTTTTGTATATTCTGAGTACGTGTAGAGACAAGAAAAAAATTGTTTCCGCATCCACACCACCTATGATCAGCTAATAAACTCCAGTCCCATAACACCACAGCGAAACAAGTGATCTTGAACACGACGTGGATGAGACCGGGCCATTCTTCACATGCCGCTAACATGTGCATGCACTGTGTGCTGTTCTAGATGGGTGGGACGACGAACGGTATTGCAACGTACAAAACGTGCAAGCCTTGTGGCTCATCTCATCTCGCGCGCGATGGCTCAATATGCATATTTCAACGTCGTCAGTTTTTATTCTCGTGCAACTGGCGAAGGTTCGCCTTCCAAAATTTATAATGCATCATACGTCAGATTAAAAATAATCTTGTCTCCCGAAATTCGTGGCTAATTCTCTTTTAACCTCATTCATTTTTCCAATATGAGAACTTAACTTTGAGTCTTGGACGTGAATTAAAGCAGATAGCACAAACTGAAATTAACTACATCTTGTCTTGTACATGTTGTATGAGTTAGTCTGAGCCGGTGCAACCACCATTCTTCTTTGTTGTTCGCTGTCTATGTTCTTTGCAAGCTCGTAGCTAATTGGGTTTTTTTAAGAAGATTAATAAGATTTTAATTAACTACTGGTTGGTACCGACTTTTAAGAATTTGAAAAAGCTGTACTTTCAGCTTCTGATTTCTCTTTTATTTTCTGAATTCTACAACTAGATTAAACTTCTGATTCTGGAAGAAGCTGCAACTGATAGCTTAAGAATTAGCCCAAACTTGATCGCCGTTGAGCCAACACGTCTTCAGTCTTACCTGCTATGGATGCATGAGACGCCTTCAGTCTCGATGCTGGTGCCACGATGTACTGTTTGCTTTGTTTCGTGCCTTTGCTTCTGTTGTCTTGGTCATCCTGGGAGCTTCCTCAGAGCCTCAGAGTAGGGGGAACCTGCCGGCTCCAGTAGATAGGGCAGCCACAATATGTGTTGCTGGTTTCATCTTCCATTCTACGGGCTTGGGGGTTCGTACTCGACTTACCAGAAAATACAGCACTTACCACTCTCCTGATGCTTCCCAATCTTGCATTCAACTTAAGAGAAAAAAATGTTGGTTTCACATCAAGGGCAAGTAGAATGAGCGCTGATTGGGAAGCATCAGGAGAGTAAAAAATGTATAGTCCCAATGCATTTATGGTCTCTGTGACAAAACGATCCAGTTCTTTTTTTCTGAAAAATAATAAGTCTAGCAAGTGTGAAAAAGGTGGTAAATAAATTGAGTGATTTAAATCACATCTAGCTTGCGTATTAGAGCATGAAAAGGAAAAAAAATGTGGTAAATAGATTAAGTGACTTAAATCACGTGTAAAATCTATTGGATTGTTGAACTAATAGCTAGTGCTGGTTCCACAACTGGCACTAAACTTCGTACACTAGGAGTGGGGGTTATCATTATTAGTGCTGGTTTCAAGTTGAATACTTCCTCCGTCCCAAAATAAGTACAATCATAGTTTTCTGCGTCTAACTTTGACTGTTCGTCTTATTTGTAGTGGGGGTTATCATTATTAGTGCTGGTTTCAAGTCGAATACTTCCACCGTCCCAAAATAAGTGCAGTCATGGTTTTCTGCGTCTAACTTTGACTGTTCGTCTTATTTGAATTTTTTTTGAAAAAAAATCAAAAACATAAGTCACGAGTAAAGTACTATTCATGTTTTATCATCTCATAACAATAAAAATGCTAATTATAAAAAAATTTCAAATAAGACGGACGATCAAAGTTAGGTGCGGAAACTCATGGCTGCACTTATTTTGGGACGGAGGTAGTACATATAACTTGTTATGGCCAAGGATTCAAACTGGAGACCTCTCCTTGGCTAGCATCACGTTAAACTAGCTCACCTACAAATCAGTTCACCATAAAAAAACGATTTTCCTGTACAGGGACCCATTTATATTGCAGACGAACCATGACTAGTCGCGTTTGGGAAAATAAGCTTATTTTCACGTGCAGTCCATTTAAGAGGACCGATGGAAAATGAGCCTATTTTCACGGGCGGACCTATTAAGAGTGCCGCACGCAAAAATACCCACTCCCTCTTTCCCTCTTACCCACTTTAAATTTTCCCCTCTTTCTCTCCTTTCCTCGCTATGTCTTTTTCTTCTCTCCTCTCCTCTTTCCTCTTCCCAGTCATCAGTTAAGCGGCCTCACCCGTCTGCACCCTCTTCTCTCCTCCTGACGGCAGCGGTGGGCGTAGGCGATGGCGGCGGTGGAGGAGCAGGATCCGGCAGGCGGTGGCCAACCCCTGCACGGATCCGGCGGCGGCGACCGTCCCCGCATGGATCCGGCGGCCGGTCGGCCACCCTCCCCCGCGGGATCCGGCTCCCTCCCCTCCTCTTCATTCTCTCCCTAGATCCGGCGAAGGGGAGGGGTGTCGGCAACGGTGGCACTCGGCAGCAGCGGCGGCGTGGCGGCGGTGGAGGCGTAGGATCCGGCGGGCGGCAGCCAACCCCCGCACGGATCCGGCAGCGGCGGCCGTCCCTGCACGGATCCGGCGGCTGGCCATCCTCACACGGATCCGACGCCCAGCCGCCCTCTCCCCTGTGGGATCCGACTCCCCTCCCTTCACCTTCCTTCCCTCCCTAGATCAGGCTGAGGGGAGGGGCGTCGGCGGTGGTGCAGCCGGAGCCCAGAGGGGAGCGTGGAGGCCGGCGAGAGGGCAGATCCAGCGGAGGCCGGCACGGAGGCCACCGCTGCCGCCGACAAGGGCGGGAGCGGTGTCCTCGGCCGATGACGACGACGACGAGGAGGCAGCAGCGCCACCGCCGGATTCTAGGTTTTTCATTTGTTTTGAAATTTTTTTTTCCGGATTTTTGTTTTTACGTACGGATGATATAAGCATCTGCACGCGGAAATTGTGATTTTTGCATACCCCTGGGTGCGTGCGGGTCGCTCACCCGCACGTGAAAATCTTTCTCGTAGTAGTGGTTCTGATAGCAAATAGATATTTTTCCTTTTGAGTTTTGCCCAACAGATATTTGAATTGTGGAGTATTATATCTGAAAGATCTCAAATGAAAAGGTTGTCAACAACAAAATCATCATGTCGATAGCTATAATTTTCATATAAAATTTGTCTCAATCCAAGTTTGTTTGAAAATATTAAGTTTACATTCAAAATCGGTACTAATATAGCCAGGGTCATCATTGCTAATTTGTAGCTAGAACCGACACATGCGAGACACTCATTCATTAGTGCTAGTTTATAGCTAGAACTGGCACTGATAATTAACACGGACTCGAATTCGAAAATTTTTACAACCAAAAATTCTTATTAGTACCGGTTCTATAAACTAATAGGCACTAATGTGTGGGATACTAGTTGTGGCTTGTTATACATATTGACGTTGATTACCCCCCCATAATCAGGGCCAATTAAGCACTAGAACTACTTACGTGGTCATCGGTGCCGGTTCTTAGACATAGAATTTTAGACTATATAAGTCCCTGTTTGGCACAGCTCCAGATCTCAGATCCACAGTAGATTTGAAATTTGTGCGTTGAATTATAGTGGTTCAAAATTTCAAATTTCATCCAAAATAAGAACAAAATGATTTATCCAAATGTTATCACCGTAACCGTAGATCTAGATTCTTGGATTTGTGGAGTTAGGAATACATAGGATTCAGAGCTGTGTCAGAGGGGTCTAAGAATTCAGGAAAAGCAACCTCAGTGGTGACTGCAGGTGACATGCATCCACCATGCAAGATGGAGTTGAAGTTCTCTGTTATTCTTCGAGACACTGAAAGCACGCTTAGTCGAAGCGAAATAAGCCAATGCGGGCTAGCCACAGCTTGGTGCTGCGAGTGTCGAAAGATCGGTGTTGCGCCCTGTTAGCACATGAAACCGTGACTCTCGCTCAGAGTTCTCGGTGCCTCCCTTTCCTAGCTACTGTGTGACTTCGCGCGCGTGTACTGTCTACCTACATTAGATGCATGATGGTATTAGGTGTCCTCATCTTCACATTCTTTGCTGATTTTTCATGCACCTTCTACTGGAGAGATAGAGACTTGTTATTCCGAAGCCTTAGCTAGAGGAGAGGAATGTGGTGGTTTATTGATCGCGCGAGGAATAATGAGTACATCTATGGCATGTGCTATATCGATATGACCTTCCGCATGTATATACATTTGGCTCGTAGTTTGGTCGTTGTGCTAATGTTAAAATCAGAATTAGACCAGCTGGGCGGTGAGGTACAAATTAAAACGTTACATTGATACTGTTTTGATGACGGCACATGGCGATTGATGGCAACGGGATGCCCGATATTCCGTTAGGTAAAGATAACTCTCGATTTGGTGGAAACTTGAAACATATGATCTAGTTTTCGGTCAACATGATCTGAACCCTACAATCGTAGAATCACGTCTCCTCTGGTTATTAACTATGCCGAAACTTGATTGACCTCGCCGAGAAGGCTAATCCCTACGTGCGAATCGAAAAACACAAGAAAAACAAGATGGATTGTAACTCAATTTGTAGATAAATGATTGAGTTACCAAAGATAGGGTTCCACATACCGAACTTGTGGCCAAATTGCAATGATAGAAATAAGGGATAAGTCCATTTTGCACCCTCCAACTCTTCGCTTAGTCTAAAATACACCCTCAAACTTCAAAACCAGGTATTTAGCATCCTTGAACTTTTTTTTTCTTGACTTAAGGCATACCTGAACTTTCAACACCCATTCATTTTACCCCCTCGAGTGGTTTTCAGCTGGTATTCACCTGTGTGGCGCTGATGTGGCGGTCCAATCAGCAAATAAAAACAAAAATAAGGAATAGACATCTCTTCTTCTTCCTCCATCTTCCATCCCCTTTCTCTCCTTCCTCTTTCTCTCTCTATCCTTCTTCCTCCTACGCTAGGAGAGCAGCAGTGGTGGCGTCCCTGTTAACATCCCTGAGCTCGACGAGGAGAGCAGTGGCGGTGGACCAAGGGGTTCATTGCGAAGGTGGGAGGTTTTTCCTTGTACGCCATTAAGAAAAATGGTGTCTGCCTCTGTGCCATTAAAAAATTCGAGCCCCCCTCTATACCATCGTCAAACTTTATCGTGTCCTCCACACCATTCCGTCGCTATTCTGTTTCGGTTTAACCATTTGGCAGCTCTGACATGTGGGTCTGGGAAAGAAAAATATCAATCTTGCCCTTTCACTCTCTCTTCTCCCTCGATTCCCTTCTTCTCCCTCAGGCCGCCACCATGCAGGGCCTACCGGCGGCTGGCCACCGCCCAGCCCTCGGCTTGGTCGTCGTCGTCGTCGTGATCCTCGTCGTCGGTGCGCTGTTCCTCATCCTCGGTCCGACCGGCTCCTCCAGCTTCGCCATGCCGCGGATCCGGTGGAGTTCAACGAACCCATCCACATTGTGGTGGCGGCTCCACCTCAGCCGCCGACGCAGATGCAAGCTGGCGTCAACATGAGCAGCAAGGAGGACAGTGGCCTCCCGCCGACAACCTCCGCCTTCGCCCTGACGGCGCGCTTGTCGTGCTCCACGTCCCGCCGCCGCGGAGCATCGCCGCGGGGCTCAACCCTGGACCAATCCCCTTCGGCAGCCCGAGTAAGCAATCTCTCGCACTCGTCTTCGCGGAAATAGGACGGACACTTGGTCCAGTGGCTCCTGGATGGCTTCCTGGATGTGCCGCATGGCTGATCAGGCGAGGTCGGTGGCATCACTAGTAGCAAGCATCAATAGTCCTCGCCACCGTCGTTGTGCTGGTCCTGGCATCACTAGTAGCAAGCATCACTAGTCCTGGCATCACTAGTAGCAAGCATCAACAGTCATCAACACCACTAGCAAGCATCAATAGTCCTCGCCGTCATCGTTGTGCTGGTCGTCGTCGTCGTCGTCGTCGCAGCGCTGCCGCCTCCCCATCGCGCAGCACTGCCGCCACCGCCATTGTCGCAGCGCCGCCCCCCTCTTCGTCGTCGTTGTCATCGCAACATTGTTGCCGCCGTCTTCGTTGCGCAGCAATGCCGCCACCATCGTCGTCGCAGCGCCGCCCCGTCGTCGTCGTCGCAGCGCCCCGTCGCTGTCATAGCGCCGCCGTCATCTCCCCTCCCGCTCCTTTGCTGCTGCTGCTGCATCTAAGGGGAGAGAGGAGAGTGCTAGGAGAGAGCATATTGGACCAAAGGGCAACTAAGTCATTTGGCTGCGCCGTTACCCACCGTTATAACCAAAAACGAACGGAATAGTATGGAGTGCGCGATAAAGATCGACGATGGTAGAGAGGAAGGCTCGAACTTTTTAGTTTCATAGAGGCAGACACCATCTTTCTTAATGGTATAAAGGAAAAAACCTCCGACAGTGGAGCCGGAGCTCAAGCTCCTCCCCGACCCTGAGTTCCCACGCGCGTGGCTCTGGCGATGTACACCTCTTTGGCGTGGTCGACGCATTAGGACCCCTCTGTCATTGGCTGGTGTCCCCAATGCAGTGGAAGGACTTAGCTCGAGCGGGGCAGTCAGGTAGTGGCACAACTCGCGGACGCCAACCTCATTCTAGATCTGGCAATGGAAGTGGTGTGGGCGACGACGAGCTCACGGATGCCAATGCCAAATTTGTTGGCGAGCTCCATCCGTGGAGCCACTCTCCCCCTCCCCCCAACCCTAAATGCTTGAAGCTCCACACCCTTCCGTTGCTGGTAACACCGCTCAACAAGCTCGAGTTGAAGGCGGGGACGATGCAGGCGGCTCCAAGCGAGTTCACGGTGGGGTCGATCCGCATCCATCAACCCTCGTCGGAGCTTGCCAGCAACCCCATCTTCTTTGTACTCGGCGACCCCTCTTCTCCAACCTCGGCAAAGGGGGCGGGCTCCGATACGCATCAAGCTCGCCGTCAACCTCCCTCTTTTCCACATCAATCTCGCCGCCGACCTCCCTCTTCTCTCAAGCACAGCGAGATCTCCATGGCCGCCTCAAGCTCGGTGAGGGAGGGAGTCGAAAGAGCAAGGGAGGTGAAAAAAAACATTCTGACAGGTAGGGCCTGCTAACATTGCATCCTGGAGTATAACCGAGGTAAAAACAACTCTAGGGTGTACAGTGAACGATATTGAAAGTTGGAGGGCGTAAAATATCCGGTTTTAGAGTTTTAGGTGTATTTTAGACAAAATGAAGAGTTGGAGGGTGTAAAATGGACTTATCCCTAGAAATAATCTAAGCAAAACTCGACTCTAAACGATGACGGCTACGGAATAAATATGATTAGGGACGTCCAAAGGTTAGCCCTAGGGTGTTACCCCCTTGGGTTTTGTCCATGACACGATTACAAGTCTAAAGACCCAAATCAGACTCGGACTGGATTAGGTATGTGACTTGTTTTACATAATTCTGATAGCTAAGGAGGAATTTTAACGTGGGACCAAAAGCATATGAAAGTAGACTCAATAAGCTTTCCAACAAATACTTATGGTCCCAAAAGTTCTTCTGGATTAGCAGCTATGTCCGTTTAAAGGTAATGCTGTCAGGAGTACATAATCCTAATCCAGTATATGCATAACTTAATCTCTTACCTTCTATGGACAAAAAAATCACTTAATCTCTTACCTTCTATGGATAAAAAATGTCGTGGTAATATTGGAGTAGACTTGGGCAAGATCTTGGTTTGGCCCTAATCAACTTCTTTGACTATCCATATATTCCTTGTGTTCAGTCTCTATCCCTTACCGAAACAAGTCTGTAAACAAGAACACACAAAACTTACAGTACAATAATGCTTATTCAAATATATAACACGTAAGTCTCACGTAGAACATATACATTTTTATTGTTGATATGTAAGCTAGCCATGTTCTCATCAGCGATTTTATTTTGTTTAACTATAAATGAGGTATGATGGGTCTGAACGTGTTGGTCACCCACAACCTTGTCCCTCGCCCTACACATACATGTGTTTTTATTTACCTAGATGTGTTTTTATGTTTGTCTAGATTTGAATTTCTTAAATATTTTTATGGATCGACCGAACCACATTTCTTTACTATAAATTGGGACATGTTTTTGGCACAAGGGGAAAACTAAATACTTGGATGTTGATCTATCGGTTAAAAAAATGTAACTGAACTGCAGAAGAACTTGCCACTCGTGCTGTGAGTTGTTCCTCTTGCTAATGTAGAAATGATCGCTAATGTTCCTGTGGTATTCTATAAAATATATTTTTCGTCCTGCTCATGGAGGACAGAGATCACAAAACATTTTAAGGAGAATCAATTGTTATCCTAATATGATGATTACACAGTCTTGAGTAGATTGTGTTATGTTTCTGAGAACTTTCAATATTAGTATATATACATGGCAAATTGGCAAGACAAAAAAGTTTCTCCAAGCACAGTCCTTGTGGTTAGAAAATTTCTCATAGCATCTGTTTTGCCGCTACGTACTCATCTGCTGTTACAACCATTCAGTTCTTGGCTGATGTAGCATTGAACTTATTTCTTCCAATTTGGTTGACAGAAAGACACATGTTGGACAACGGTGTATTCATAGCTACATTGCCGTGCCATTGTAACGTGTACTCTGAACATAACTACTGCACGGCAATGTAGTCCTGGGAACAATCAAATCTCTCGTTGGGCCAACTAAGGCTGACATATGACTAATCAAAATTAACAAATGCAGTATGAATGACCGCAAATTTCCCATGATTGTAATTGTTCGAGTTGCATGATGCAGTGTTGTCGGCTAATCCGGTTAACTGATATCATATTAAATAAAAATGACGCTCCTTAATTAGTGATCTACTATCCTGTCCCTATTGGCAAGACTTAATTAATCATCACGCACCATGAATCATGTAGTTTTAGCTTCTGTTGTGTTTTGGAACCTCTATGTATATAGAGGCATCGCCTGAACACGAAAGGGCATGTAGCTTAGTGGTTGTACTGTTCTGAGTAGTATTCTAAGGTTTTAAGTTTAAATCTTTATAGTAGCAAATTTCAGACGGGGCTAAGTTCCCAATTTTAAATGACTACATATATATATATACACACACACACATACATACATCCGGTTGGATGTAGAGGCCGTGTAGGCATATATTCTCTAAAAATATAAAAATAAAAAGGTAAAAAACCCTCTAAAAATTAAAAAAAGGCATCGGTCCTGAGTTTAAATGGCTGTATATATTCGTTTCGATGTAGAGACCAGATAAAAAATACCCTTCTCTAAAAATAATAAAAAAAAGGCAAAATGGCTTTCTCTAAAAATAATAAAAAAAGAGGCATCGGTCATGAGTTCAAATCTATATAGTAGTTGCATTTATCTGGTTGGATGCGGAGACCAGCTAAAAAATATTCTTCTCTAAAAAATAAATAAATAAAAGGCATCGGTCCTAAATTAGCCTTCACTAAAAACAAGCATGGGACTTGAGTTCAAATCTCCATAGCAATGAATATGCCCAGCCAAATTATGTACCACTTACTTGTGGTCAGGTCTTGGAAGTCAGTTGTTGCGCTTGTTTTTTCCTCCATTGTTAGGGTGAAATTTTTTGCATGTTTCACATATGCACGTGCTGTGTCCTTTTCATAACCAGAATAGGTTTCTAATAAGAATAACCATGGGCTAACTGAACACAAATTCTCAAGCTTGAATATCCTTATTTTTATGTGAATCCCTAGTGCCTCCATTTCCTATTGAAATACTCTAGAAAACGTCACTTTTAATTTCTTGTTCAAAAGATAAATAGTATTTCCTCATAGTGTATAGCGTGACTGGCTTAGGATGCTCTATATCGTGCGAGATATCGGATGCCTCTGGTATTTATCACGGCTCTCAAATTCAGACATAACTACTCCATGATGACAGTACATGCTTTTCAGAAGTAAAATTTCTAGTCAACCAAGAGTGGAGTGTCTAAGTAAATGGACTGAGAATGACTGCAAATTTTTTCTACTATTGTAATGCATTTGCATGAGGCAGACCAACCCAGTACTGAACTTATGTGTGCTAACAGATCTTGAACGGTTTCGTTACAAATCATTTTCATGAAAAATCCACAAAGCTCTCCTCAAAGCCCAGTACCAAAATGTACCTATAACTACTACCTCCGTCCTAAATTAGTAGTCCCTTTGATTTTTTTCTGGTAACGTTTGACCATTCATCTTATTTGAAAGTTTAGTGTAAATATAAAAACAGAGAAGTCATACTTAAGTATTTTTGACAATAAAGCAAATCAAAAAATAATAATTCTATAATTTTTTAAATAAGATGAAAGATCACAAGTTACAAGCAAAAACTCAAAGCGACAAGTATTCTAGGACGGAGGTAGTACCTCACATTAATTCCATTTTCGTAGTGCTTCTTCTTACATACTACTAGTACCTCTGTTCTAGAATACTTAATACTTGTTTCTTTAGGATTTAAATTTTGTCCCTAAATACTACTTGTCCCATCAATCATTTTCTACTCAAAAATTTTCTTATTTTACCCTCAATAACCATTTCACTTCTTATCATACATTATTTAACAAGGGGTCTTATAGACTTTTGTATTAAACCTTAATCTATCCTAAACAAACTAGAATGACAATTATTATGGGACGTAGGGAGTAATTGTGAAGTTGTAGAAAAACCATATCACAAATGTCAACAATATGTGATGTCACAACAACAGGTATTTTTTTTAGAGAAGGGTAATATTTACATGGTCTCTACATTCAACCGGATATATACAGCCTGTATTTATTTTAAGAGAAGGCTAATTTTTAGCTGGTCTCTATCTAACCGTTTATATACATCATTCTTTAATTGGGAATTTAGCACATCAAACAGGGAACTTAGCCCTCAAATAACCCAAGTTGAAAATCGCTCCTACTTAGGACCTTGGATGCTACTCAGGTCATTACAACTATCAGACTACATGCCCTTTCACGGAGTAGGTATTACTGATGGACCTAATCACTGTCTAATTCATAGCATTTCTGGACCCAGTCTTCTCTCCTCCTATGAATATGTTTTTCATGTTCCTCTTCCACTCAGATTTCTCTCACAATTGTCGCTCTAACCACCCATCACAATGCCATTACCATACTCTCAACCAAAACTTGGGAGGCCATGTCGGTAGGATTGCCACCAAACATTCGAGCCTTGTAGCAAGGGTCTAAGTTTTTAGCCTATAACATGTAAGTGCTGACTTTACAACGGATTGGGCTGAAATGTAGTAGTTTTTTTTTAAAAATAAAAATATTTAAGAGCTGATGTGGGTTATGAAAAAAAAAACCCATGGGCCTTGGCCCATTACTACCCTACTGGCCTTCCTAGATCAGCTGGATTAATTGGATGAAAGGGTTTGCGAACGGAAAAAGTACGAATTACCCCCCCCCCCCCCGAACTATTGCTGTCATCCGAATTACCCCCCAAACCACAAAACTGGACATTCTTCACCCCCAACTATACAAACCGGACGAATTACCCCCTCGACCCAATCTGTGGTGGTTTTGCCCTACGTGGCGTACGCGTGGCAGTCTAATCAGCATTCTATTTATTAAAAAATGTGGGACCCACCTGTCATACACTCATTCTCTCTCTCTCTCTCTCAGAGGAGGGGCGGTTGGGCGCCGGTGTCCGGCGAGATCGAGGGTGGGCGGGAGGCAGCAGCCGCGGATGAGCTAGCCGGCGGCGGCGAGTGACGCGGAGGAGGCGGCGGTGGTGGAGGATGAGGAGGCGGCCGCTTGGCGCAGCTTCCCCCCTCCCTCTCGGCATCGTGCGGGCGGAGCGGTGGCCGAGTCGCGGCAGCCGCAGACGAGCTGTCCGGCGGTGGAGGTGGGGGCGCCGTCGGAGCGGTGCGGCGGAGGGGCCCTCGACGCCGGCCGTCCCGCCGCCCTCGTCCTCCCCGCGCGCACGCCGCCGAGAGGAAAGGGGAGTGTGCGGGCGGAGCGGTGGCCGAGTCGCGGCAGCCGCAGATGAGCTGGCCCGCGGTGGAGGTGGGGGCGCTGTCAGAGCGGCACGGCGGAGGGGGCCTCGACGCTGGCCGTCCCGCCGCCCTTGTCCTCCCAACGCGCACGTCGCTGAGAGGCGCCGCCGCCGTGCGCTCCATCCTCGTCGTCGTCCTCCTCATCCCCCCTCGTCAGCGCCGCCCGCCGTCACCGCGTCCTCCCCGGCACTCCGCCACCGCCCACACGCCGCCGCCGACCCGTTTGAGAGAGAGAGAGAGGAAGAGAGGATGAGGAGATGCTAGGTGGGTCCCATATTTTTTTATAAATAGAGTGTTGACTGGACTGCCACGCGTACGCCATGTGGACCAAAACCACCGCGGATTGGGTCGAGGGGGATAATTTGTCCGGTTTGCTTAATTGGGGGTGAAGAATACCCGGTTTTATGGTTCGGGTGTGGTAATTTGGACAGCCGCGATAGTTCCAGGGGGGATTCGTACTTTTTCCTTTGCGAATTTGTGATGATTATGAGGCCCAGGCTATTGCTGCTGACTTTGTGCCGATGGATCGAATGTAAGTACCTTTTTTTAAAGATAATAGAAGTAAATCCAGCCTTTGCTCAAAAGAGCTATAACCACTTATTACACAAACTCGCTCAACAGCGATCACACACCATAATGTAAGTACCTAACCAACAACACCGTGCTTATATGTTCTTTCCATAATTAGTGATTTTATGACGAAGTTGTTTGGTCCGTGGATCTTCAGTTTCGCTAACAGCTTCATGATTTCTTTAAGGGAGTTCATCTTATACCACCATAGGTGGGCAATAGTCTTCCTGCCCCGCTGGATGATAGCAGTTTCAACCGGTAGCATGAAGGCTTTGTTCGCACTAATGCGTGCCAAAACTACATAGGGCATCAGGGTCTATGTATGGGCTTTCCATGGGCCTTGCCTTATGGCCCAATGCCCATGGCATGTATATATGTAACATGTCCGTTCCTGTGGTCCAAGCCCCTTCGACATGACAATACTCGATGTGATAAGATGGGAGGTATAGTTTTTTCAGGACCCTCATGCATGTGTACTCTCCTATCATTTTCCTGCAGTACCTGATCTTATCCCCGTTGGGCAATGAGGAGCTTGAAATTGTGTTCCTGGCGCCTCCCTTTCCCTATGTATGGATGGACGGTTTAAGAGCTTGTTTGTTTGGGTAAATGGGGATTTCTTCAATCCCTACATAATGGCATGAAAACTCGACTAAAGAAGACATCAATCTGCAAAGGGTTTGGGCTCCTATGTGCGTCGTACATCCAGATCGGAGTCTGTTGAAGACGTCGTCTCTGACATTGTTTCTTAAGAGTTCTATATATATCATAGAAGAGCCAGCTACTAGATGTCTAGATGTAGGTTTCGTCTATGGAACTCAATGAATGAAGAAAGAAGCCACATGCACCTATGGTATTTATCATGGAACGCAATATCACAACGTAATTAACTACTCCACCAATGCAACCATGCTTTTGGAGACACATGGATGTATAGATGGCCATATGGCCCGATGGCCCACCCAAGGCCCGGTGATTTTGGCCCGGCCAGGCACCTCTGGTCGTGCCCGTGCTGGCCCGGCCCAACAGTCGTGCCATGCCTAGGTCACTACCTCAGCACGCTGGGCCGGCACGGTCCGGCCCGAAGTTCAGGGATGCGAAACAGACTTATTCTCAACCATATGTAAGGCACGTCACAAAGAATAGGGAGGAAAAATATATTTATTTTAGCTATATATATGTCACAGCCGAAAGAGGAGGGAGGGGAAATAGAGTTATTTTAAAGAAGACACGATGGGCCGTCTGTGCCTTTGGGCTAGTACGGCACGGCCCGACTATTGGTGGGCCGTGTCTGGGCTTGAGGTGCAGCCTGTGGGCTGGCACACCACGGCCCAATGTGTTGGTCAGGCCATACCGGTCCGGTAGAATCTAGCCCGAGCACAGCTATGCTTGGGCCGTGCCGCGCAGATGACCATCTATATACATGGATGTATTTACTTAAACATTTTTTAGGTGATCTCGCAAAAAAAAAAAGCCATGTCTCAAGTGCGAGCTAGCTTCATGGACTCAGAATTAACCTCATATAGAGGTGAGCATGTATATCTCCGTAAACTACTGTGTATTAGTATAAAGTAGGACTCAGTAGTAAGCAGGATCATTTTATCCTGTTTGGTTTTACGACATCAAACAATGCAATATACAGCCAATGGAGTTTGAATGGTTCAATATTAAAGATCATTTTCATAGCTCTCCCAGTCCCAAATGTACAGCCTGATATTCCAATCGTCGTATTAGTTAATTTATTGCATCAATTTGAATTTGTTAAAACCGGTATCACAAACGCCAATGATGTCATGATAAGCATAGACCTCCAATCTGTTTGCTTGATCGACTAGGCATTGCTCACAGTCACGGACCTTATCACTTACACACTGATTAATTCAATATTAGCAAACGAGTTTTTTCTTTTTTTGAAACGAAATTTGAGGCAACGCCCACCGTCCGTGCTCACTTTTGACGGAATTTGAGGACCAAACCGTGTCAAGATTTTGCTGCGTTACAACTTGCTTTCGACGAGTAATGGATGTCCAAAAACCAACATACTCACTGGGACTCCTTTATTGGCAAATGAAAAACACTTACATAAGCTCTTCAGCTTGGTTTCAATTGACTGGGATTTTAGTTCAATTTTGCTTTTATTATGAATGGATCCTAGATACTCTCACCAATTTACAACAAGCTCTCTGAGATTTCATCGATTTGTAATAGACCTATTTAGTCCATTATATCCAAGAAGGTTACTGTGATATAGTCATGTTTATTTTTACTAGAATCGACAGATCAAAAGTAATGGAAAATTATAAACTCCCAAGATTATGATTGTGATAGACCAACTGAGTGGCAGCCAAAACAAGCTCTGATGACTCACAGCCTTGTCCTGCATTTCTCCTTAATCACCATCAGGAGATGGATGTTTTCAGTTCCTTGCGCTGCTTGAGATTTCTTCTAGGCTAGTTCATCATAATTGCACAGTGGGATATCCTCATTAACACTATACATTCTGCCACCACAGTAGAGCAACTCTCTCCCACAGGCAATGGCTTTTCTCTGATCTCCAACTATGAGCATCGAGCATCACAGTTTCGTGATCTTGCACAGACAAAGTATGGGTGGGCAGATCATTGAAAATGCTTGCTGATTGAAACTAACTTCTCGGTGCCTCCATTTCCAACTAGGATGTAAAACTATGATCCACAATATTCCTCTACCATATCCAGCAGTGGTCTTCAAACCATTACAGAAGGGAGCGCCTCTGCTATTTATCTTTGGTTGATTATTCTTTGTACAATTTTCACAGGTCGGATTAAATAAAGTCATGAACGAAATGAACCTCGAATGACGACACATGTGCTGCACAACTATACATGGCTATAAGGCCCGAGGCCTGACAACCCAGCCTACAGTGCGGCCATTTGGCCCGGCCCAAACACGACATGGCACGATTGGTGTCAGACCCAAGCCGGCTCGGGCCGACAGTTGGGTAAAATAGACTTATTTTATAGAGAAACACGATAGGCCCCTGTCGTGTCTTTGCGCTGGCCCAATTCCTAGGGCCGTGGGTGTAGCCCGTGGACAGGCACGACACAGCACGACGTGTAGGTTGGGCCATGCCGGGCTGGGTCCGGGTGGCCTATTTGGCTATCTATATGCACAACGACTTACATGGAATAAAACACCCAGCAAATTATTTAACTTGACGACAACATTATTTGCACATTGCAGGCACACTATAAAAGTTACACATTTAAAGAGTTTCTTGTGTGTGTGTGTGTGTGTGTGTGTGTGTGTGGGGGGGGGGGGGGGGGGGGGCTGAAATCTCGAAAATTTTGCGATGAAAAAAAATAAATTTAAATAGAAGTAAAATAGTGAACTTTCTATCCTGCCATTATTCAGCTCACCGTAGTTTGGATGAATACGAACTAATGGCATTTGTTTTGACATATTTGGTATGATGAGATACGTTTTGAACATTCATAAAAGTTGAAAGCAGGTCTTCTGAGGTAAAAAAATGACTACATTTAATAAATTGTAATTATTAGATTTGGTCGTATTGTGTATTATACAATTATACAAGGAAAGTAAAATACAGGTGCCTTGATCACAATTTGGTGCCAACTGCTAACACTGTCGGGTTACAAATGTGCTCCGTTTTTTTTGGTTTGTTTTGGCAGGAACAGCTCTGATGAGAGTGTTGCATCAGGCCCCCGTCATGTCGGATTGGACACTAATTAGAAGTATCAAACGTAGACTAATGACAAAACTCATTCCATAACACTGGACTTATTCACGAGACGAATCTATTGAGCCTAATTAATCCATGATTAGCCTATATGATGCTACAGCAAACATGTGCTAATTATATATTAGTTAGGCTTAAAAAATTTGTCTCACGAATTAGCTCTCATTTATGCAATTAGTTTTATTATTAGTTTACATTTAATACTTCTAATTAGTGTCCAAATATCCAATGTTACAGGATCCAAAAACCACCTGATGAAGTAAAACTTCTCCTTTTATGTTTGGCACTCCATTTACATTTTATATCCTCTCTGATGTCTTAATTATGGCAAAAGATATTCCTGTTTAGACAGAAGTTATCCTGAGGCATTCATCCAATTCTTAGAACTATTTCTGTTGTCATTAGTGACATTAGTGAGTAATGACATCTGTTGTGCATAGCATTTTCCATGGAGCAGAACAGGGATCATACACATCATAAAGATAACTTCATAATTATCTCGGTAACAACATTGTTACCGCCAAATAAAAAAATAGCAAATTTATTTCATGTTCCATGGGAAGATACCAGAAGGCACCAATTATTTTTGTGTAAATAGGTATCAGGAGGCACCATAATTAATTAACACTAAAAAGTATGGTACTATCTGATGTCTTCCGAGACTAGTTTTTAGGAAAAACCTTTAACTTCTCTATGGAGTTGATCTCTTCTTTATGGTACTACCTAAAACCAGGATAGAGATCAACTACATAAAGAAGTTAAAAGTTTTTCCTAAAAAAAGTTAGAGCTAATGCTTCAGGTTTAGAGACCATAGAATTACACAATTGAATCAAATCGGAACGCTTTCTATCATTGTCGTTAAGCAAATCCTGACAAAAGTTGAACCAATAGCGACTTAAAAAAATGACTATGCAGCAAAGGAGTACATCACAATACAACACCGATAAAGCTCCTAAAATATTTAGATTTAAACCTTCCTTATAATATATACTTCCATTTCAGTTGGTTGTTCTAGTATGAGAAATTTTGGGAAAGAGTATATTAGATCATTTCAAATTCATGAATTTCTAATAATCCCTGTGTACTCAGCTAGTCTGGTCTGATCTTGGTTTTGCTGTTCAAGCTACCCACTGCTCTGCGACCGGCCATCCATTACCAAGGCTGTCTGCTACCACCAAGCGTCCAAAGGTGAGGCAAGTGCAACCGTAGGGCTTGCAAGGACATATCTTACTGTCTTGTATAGTTGTAAGGTGGGCAATATCAATCCCCTTATGGCTCAAGCAGTCTAGAACAGCCGGAAGCACAACCCTGTCGGTTGAGGATCTTGCATCTAAATATAATCAAGTCCTACCTTTACATACCTCGTCCCGAGGATGGACCCAATAGGTTGAAACTGTATTCCCAATGCTTCCTTTTCCCTTGTATATGGGACAGTTAGAACGTTGTTTTAGTGTGAGTGCGGAAACCTGATATCGATGCCTTGGGAATATGATGAAAAATTGAACTAACTAGACCTAGATAGCATGCTGATTTTGCGTATCTTGCTGTTCAAGCTACCCACTGTTTGGTGACCGGCCATCCATTTCCAAGGCTGTCCGCTACAACCAAGCGTCCAAAGGTGAGGCCAGTGCAACCGAAGGGCTACGTGCAAGGACATGTCTTAATTACTGTCTTGTATAATAGTAAGGTGGGCAGTCAATCCCCTTATGGCTCTAGCAGTCTAGAACAGCCAGAAGCACAACCCTGTCGGTTGAGGATCTTGTAGCTAAATGAAATCAAGTCCTGCCTTTATACCTCGTCCCAATGAACCCAATAGGTTAAAACTGTATTCCCAATGCCTCCTTTTCCCTTGTATATGCGATAGTTAGAATGTTGTTTTAGTGTGAGTGCGGAAACCTAATATCGATGTCTTGGGAATATGATGAAAAATTGAACTAACAAGACCTAGATAGCATGCTGATTTTGCGTATCTACACTAGAGCTAGCTTGTTGCCATTCTCACTTTGTTATCCTAAGAGAGTTCTGGTGTTCTACATCAGAGCACAGGGCCAGTTGCAAGCAGGTTCTAGTATACATTTCTATATATATGGAAGTCAATAAAAGTAGGCAATGAGACGACACATGCATGCAAATATGGTATTTATCATGAAGAAAAGATCGCAATGTAATTAAGCAACTCAACCGACCATATATGCTTCTGAACGCATCGATGTATTATTGCATTTTGTACTTTGTAGAAAAACAATGGGTTGTGTCCATGTGTGAGCTACCTACATGTATGCACTCGAAGCTGTAAAATTATTTGTATATTGGACATAGGATCCTGGTGCCTCCTTTTCCAAACCGGAGTTTGCAATTAAAATTGACGATAGCATTTGCTTCCCATCTATTATCTACAAGAATAAATGATATATAGATACCCCAAATGGCTTCACCTATCTGCAAGAGATCAAAGAGGCTTCTTGTTAATTTGCATGACCATCATGATATATCTGTTGTTTAATTTTGACAAGAAAGAAAACGAGTCAAGTTGCATATTACAGGTTCTTCAATTTGAAGTCTCAAATTCGACGGAGAAATTAAAAGTCATCAGGTTCATGAAGAAATTAACATTCCTCATCTTGCATTTGATCCTAAACTTATTGAACTTTGCCACTGAACGAGAGCCTGCAAGAGCTATACAAATCGCGGGACCATTCCACATATTTGATGAGCAACCGAGGACACACGTCATTGCCGGTCGGCAAATACTACCGCAGTGTTCCATTCACGTTGTTTGTGCCCAATGGAGTTTCTTCACAAGAGCGCTGTGTAGTGATGCCGAGGTTTTAGCAGCGTCCAAGAAATTTCTACGGGACGACTCTAGCATAAGATCTTATACCTCACTCTCCGGTTCACGGACTGCTCTTTTTGTTCAAACCTCACGATTAAACCGATTGCCTTGATCATTGAAATTGAAGGTAGCTTGAAACTTTGTTCCGGGTGCCTCCATTTCCTATGGCATGTTCACGATGAGACCCATTATCATTTTGTAGGCACCTCCATGGCCGCACCAAAATGTGTATTCAAGCATCAGGGGCTTCTTCTATTTATCATGGGTTCACACAACTCTCAACATAATTTCTGCACCAATTCTCAGCACAATTTTGTGCGTAAGTAATATTAAATAAAGTGTTATTAATTAGTGAGTAACGACATCTGTTGTGCATAGTATTTTCCACGGAGCAGAACACTCAAAGGGGATCATACACCACTTCACAATTTTCTTGGTAAAAAATATTGCTACCGCCAAATAAAAAATCACAAATTTATTTCATGTTCCATGGGAAGATACCAGAAGGCATCAATATTTCTTTTGTGTAAATAGGTATCAGGAGGTACCATAATAAATTAACACTAAAAAATATGGTACCATATAATGTCTTTTCAAAAACAATAAAAAAGGCTAAATAAATGTGAAGGAACGATACTAATGAGTTACCAACTCAATCCAAAAGCAGAGCTCATGTCATCTTGCTTCTGAGAGGAAAACAAAATACTAAAAACTGAATAAATTAAAACAGCGCAGTGCATAGCAATTAATCAAAAAAAAAAACAGCAGTGCATAGCCGGCCATTCTCAGCTGAAAGACAGTTTCAATGAATATGATCTAACCATCGAGTGCCATTTGGTTAGACTGTGTTGTTTCTTGATAATGGTTAGACCTAAAACCAAGATAGAGCTAAACTCCATAAAATAAGTTAGAGCTTTTCCTATAGAAAAAAGGTTAGAGCTAATGCTTTAGGTTTAGAGTGTGGAAAAATCTAATTGGTGTATTCTATTGTTTTCTGATCTATTACATTGACTCTCTTATAAGGTATATATAGGAGTACATAAGGGATAGAAACTTAGAGTACAATACAAGTAAGAGTAGATTTATCTCTACGATTTTATCTCTATGATATATCTTATCTCTATGTTTGTATTTGAATCTTATCTCTAACTAACATATTTGTACTTCTAACAAAGAGACCATAGAATTAAACAATTGAATCAAATCTAAGCTTTCTATTATTCTCGTATGCAAATCCTGACAATAGTTGTAACAATAGCAAGTTAAATATGCTTGCTGCTAACAAAGTACATCATAAAACACAACACTCGTGAAGCTACTAAAATATTTAGGCTAAACCTTCCACAAAATACTTTTGCATTTCAGTGGGTTTGGTCTAGTATGCATGAGAAAAGAGTATATTATAACATTTCTAATTTGTGAATTTCTACTGATCGCCAAGTCCTGCATGCTGGATCCTTTCCTAGACCTTGTAGTCAGCTAGCATAGTCTGATATGATCTAAGTTTGGTCGTCCAATCTGCTCAAGTAGCTATCATTGTGACCGGCCATCCATTTCTAAGGCTGCCCGTTGCCACCAAGCATCCAAGGGTGAGGCCAGTGCAACTACAGGGATAGGTGTAGGAACTTGTCTTACTGTGTTGTATAGTTGTAAGGTGTGCAATATCGATCCCCTTAGCTGTCTCAAACAGCCGAAGGCGCAACCATGTCGGCTGAGGATCTTGCCGCCGAATCCATTCTAAGTCCTACTTATATGTACGTCGTCGCAAGAGTGTATACGATGGGTTGAAACTTGATTCCCAACGCCTCCTTTTCCCATGATCTTGGTTTTAGTGAGTGGGGAAAAACCGGATATCGATCGATATCCCTTGAGAATATGATGAAAAATTGAACTATCAAGACCTATATATATAGCATGAAGATTTTGTGTGTACCCATCGACACTAGAGCTATAGCTTGTTACCATTCTCGCATTGTTTTCGTAAGAGAGTTGTGGTGTTCTACATCACTGCTGGGCCAGCTTGGAAGCAGGTTCTAGCTAGTGTTCTACATATATATATATGGGACTCGATAAAAGTAGGCAATGAGATGCCACATGCACATATGGTACGTTATTTAATTTATCATGAAGAAAAGATCACACCGTAATTAAACAACTCAGCCAACCATATCTGCTTCTGGACGTACGCATCCATGCATCATTGTATTTTATTTGTATATATACTCGTACTCGATCTTGGAAAAAAAGATGGGATGTGTCCATGCATGTATGCACCCCGAGCCTTGGAAGCTTGAACGTTTCCGTATATTAGTGTGTTAGAAAGTTGGGCTCAGTCTGATAAAAAAAAGGTTGGACTCAGTAGTTAGGAAAAACAAAGTAATTAAGAAGAACTCACTACTAAAAAACACCCATAGGTGTCGGTCACAAAGGTGCCGGTTAGCTAACAACTGGCACCTATAAGTCATTTTCCGTCAATATAGCGAAAAAACAGCACCTATAACGATTTATTGGTGTCGGTTTTTGTTGGGAAGGTCATTGGTGCCAAAAATACTCCCGCCAACGGTCCGAAAATCGCATAGGTGGCGGCCGTGGATAAAAAACCGGCACCTATATGAAAGGTGGCAGTTATTTAACCGAAACGATACATAATCCTAGGTTTTTTTTGGACGAAGGGAGTACTTGATTGTAAAGGTCAAGCTAGACTAATTGTATCTAGGTCCTTAGCAACAATGTATTCCATATACTAGGCTGTTCAAACATGAGACCAAGATGAGTTCGACTGAGAAGATATTAGTGCTAATTTTGCTTCAGTGTCACACATCATAGATACAATAGAGTCACTAGAACGGATACCCTCATCTCAATCGGGCGGTAAGCCCCATCTCAATCGGGCACAGCGTCCGTCACAGGCTAGAAGTCACTGATGTGAAGAGTTATCTCAATCGGGCAAACGGCCGTCACAAATGAATATATCTCAATCGGGCCCTAAGTAAAGCCCGTCACCGATAGCTTTGACCCAGACGACCAGTCAAACTATAGCCCGTCACAGATGACCTATCTCTATCGGGCCACAACTAGCGCCCGTCACAGATGACTACTAACCTTTATCGGGCCTAAACTAGAGCCCGTCACAGATGATACTCATCTCAATTGGGCCTAAACTATAGCCCGTCATAGATGACTGATGACCTCAATCGGGCCTAAAATAGAGCCCGTCACAGATGACTACTGACCTCAATCGGGCCTAAACTAGAGCCCGTCACAGATGACTACTGACCTCAATCGGGCCTAAACTAGAGCCCGTCACAGATGACCTCATCTCAATCGGGCATTTAGTTATGGCCCGTCACAGATGACTATAATCCACAAAAAAAAATAAATTTTGTTTTTTTGGCTAGCCTCAGGCCTTTGCTAGCCATGCCCGCTGCAAAAATGACAGAAACAAACACAGATATCCAATATCCCCAGCTCCCCAGCATCACCCATTCATATACATATGCATTCACATACACAGACATCAACATATTTCACACAACCACACATTCACAGCCATCCCATATTTCACATCCATTCACATATTTCACATCCATTCAAATATTTATCATATTTCACCTGCAAAACCGAGTTAATTGGATCAAATATTTATTTAGCAAGTCTTAACATAAACATATGAAATATATACATAAATATAAGCATCACAGTTACATCATCACAATTGCATAATAAGTGTTCATCATTGCCTAAACATAGAAGTTCAACATTGTTCATCATTTTAGTTTAAGCCTAAACATTCCTTTGGGGTTAATTATTTTGCGGAGGATGAAGCTGGCTATCTCCTCGCGAACCTCCTCAAAGCTGGTAGGCAGAGACTTGGTTATTGTGCCCTACATTGTCATAATTTCAGATTAGTTGATCGATCATATATAAGTACTAAATCACGTGTTCCATAATCAGTGTCTACTTTCTGTTGTTCCCATTACACAAACCACGATATTAATAGTGCTAATAATAAATATTACTACAGTTAATTAAACATCATTTCATGAAAATCGATCATATATTCATATAAAAAAAACTTCCTATAATATTGTCCTACAAGTAATTTTGCAGTTATTAAGAAGGTACCAGAAGGTATGACACATGTTCTAGTATAAAATTTGGTACCCCTCGGTATCTCTGATACTATAAGATATCAAATCTTACACTAAAAATATTAGTACCTCCTCGTACATATATTAAAAACTGTAAAATTACCATTGTTGCATACTTCGTATAGCTCAGCACCATCCTGGTACCTCCTTCATATGCCCATGATGTCCAAACACACACCCAATCTCAAAACTATTTACGTACACCACCCGCCACTAGGGTTTATATGTTACCGCTGGTAACCGCGCGGTTACCGGCCTTACCACGGGGGTACGGTAATAGAAATACCGCGGTAAGCCAGTAACCTCCTTAAATTCAAATAAATTTAAAATATTTTTTGAATTTTTGATAAATTTTGCACGGTTTTGTACGGTTTTTTATGGTTACCGCGGTAACCGTGCTTACCGCCGGGGCACGGTAACCCCGGCCCCGGCGGTTTGGGAAACCCTGCCCGCCACCACTGAGGTTGGAAACTGCTATGAGGTCGTGGATGGTAGCGGTGAGGCCAGTGTAGCCATGGGACTAAAAGAAGGCGGCTGCCACCTGTACAGCAGCATTGCAACCATCAGGCGGCCGGCATCCATCCTCTAGGCGCTTGAGTCCAGCCGGATGCACAATCCTGACAGTTCAGGACCCTCATGCATGTGTACTCTCCTATCGTTTTACTTCAGCAGATCATAGCGCTTTCAGAAACTTGAAAATCTGTTGCTGGCACCTCCCTTTCCCTATGTATGGACGGACGGTTTAAGAGCTTGTTTGTTCGGGTAAATTTGGATTTCTACAATCCCTTTAGAGTGGCATGAAAACTCAACTAAAGAAAACATCAATCTGCGGAGGGTTTGGGTGTTCTTTTTTTTTTTCTTTATGGGTTCACCAAACAACACCTATGTGCGTCGTGACATCCAGATCTCAAAGCTTGTTGAAGAGCTCGTCTTTGGCATTGTTTTCTTAAGAGTTCTATATATCATAGAAGAGACAGCTACTAGATGTCTAGATGCAGGTTTCATCTATAGAACTGGATGAGCCGTGGTATTTATCATGCATATGGGACGCAATGTCACAACGTAATTAACTACTCCACCAACCATGCTTTTGTGTAGACACATGGATTATTTACTTAAACATTTTCTGTAGTCGATCTTGCAAAAAAAAAAAGCCATGTCTCATGTGCGAGGTGCGAGCTAGCTTCAGGGACTCAGAATTAACCACACAGAGGTGAGCATGTACATCTCCGTAAACTATTGTGTTATTAGAGCAATTTTACGGTACTTGAGGAGGTACCATGAGGTATCACTTTTTTATTGTACATTTGGTGAGATTTGCTACAGTCTAGCAAAAAGTACCTTGAGGTACTGCTACCTCATGGTAACAAATCGTTTCCGACCATTCGATCTAGCTGGGCAGGATCGGCATTGTTAGATTCAACGCTTGGAAACGATTTGGTACCGTGAGGTAATGCTACCTTGAGATACTTTTTGTTGGATCGGAGAAAATCTCAAATTTGGTATCTCTTGATACTTACGTACCATGAAGTACCTGTAAAATCAAAGTGTGTTTGATTCTTATTCTGTGATGAACAATTGGCATATGAGTATTGGTTTTGATATTTGGAGATTATTGGCGAAGTGGTTTTGGAGATGATTGAATTTGCAGGTGATGAACAGGTGCTGCTGGAGATTTGGTCCGATCAGACTGGGCAAGGCTTGCCGGTCATACTGGCATGTATCGAGCGGTCAGACTGTCTAGCCCGCGGTCTGACCGGCTGACTCTGTGTCGGTTTTGTTTTCGGGTTGTTTCGTTGGATATTCATGGATAGTTCATGTTTATGGCTTCTAGATGGATACTATGCGTATGTAAAACTGTTGTTTTCTAACAATGAGTCAAATTGGAGATAGCTTGGTCTCGGAATATGGTTTTTTTGTTTGATTCATGTGTAGGTGTCTTGATGCCTTAGGAGAGTATTACCGGTGATGGATTGGGAGTCAACTTGGAGATAAGGTGACGTCCAGACGGTCAGATATATATCATGCGGGATACTTAGGCTAAAAGATCAATGCACGTGGTTGGTGAAGATTCCATATAGCATAGGATGGAGATATTGTGTGCGCATGGAATACGGAGTCGAATTTAGAAGGAGTCCAAATTTGGTATGATTGGAGTTTGTAAAGTTAGTTTCTTGTACCGGAAGGTTTCCTAGGTGGATTAGGACTTCTTATATGAGTTTGGTTCGTGGCTTTAGGCTGCCTACCTCATATATAAATAGAGAGGGAATGTGAGGCCTCCCAGGATCGCTTTAGAGAGCATTGAGTTGAGAGAATAGTTAGGGTTTCGAATTTAGTCGAGATTTTTGTGAGGAGTGCTGTTATTGCACTTTGTAAACACAGAGAGAAGTAATAAAGTTGTCATCTACTCTGAGAGTTCTTTGATTTGTGTTTTCTCGAGTTCGGTGGTCCAACCGACTGTTGATGCAAAAAAACACACACTGGCCTGGGAGATCTGCTTAACTCTAGTGCAAGTCCAAATCTTGATGAGATGTGGGTGTGCCAGTTAGTTTGATCCTGCAACTGACAAGATATGCAAATAGTAGATCAATGAGCCAATCGGCTGACAAGCCGATGGAGTAGTTCCAGCCGATGCCGATACCAGCCGATGGCGATAGGGTTTTGAGCTATCGGCAATATGTCCAATCTAGATAATGATATAAAGGCAATCGGCTGATGATGATGCAATATAACAATAATATAATTCAATAGAAACCAATCAGCTAGCAGTATGATATAATAGAATAAGCACTGATCCGAAGGTTAAAGCGTACATTTGCTGGAGATCCGATGTCATAAAATCCACAATATTAGATAAACAATAAAGTCTTTGTTGTCGTCAGCTAAATCCAACTTATATGTATATGCAATCCTTATAAGCCGATGCAATGTCTAGATAACTTATCGGCTAGCAACCCGATAAAACATTAGCATGAACCTATCGGCTTAACAAGATTTATATTATCAACAACAATCTAGTAGGTCGAACCTAACCGATGCAGCACGATATTGCATATGATAATATAATACTCAATGAGCCGATAGATCTGTCTAGCATGATGGATATAACAAATCTATTTACAACAACATTGTGATTGTAGAGAAATATCGGCTAAAACAGAAGATCAGACCTAACCGAGACAGTTCCAACTAAACCGATGCTTCTCTAAACACAATGCAATTAGAGATAGAATTGAGATATCAGTTAGGAAAATATATCAACCAAACCAGAGCGATCCAAGAGATCGAAGCGATGCAGCCTTGAACAACACCAACATAGCCGATAGATTCTCCAGGGCCGGCGGAACATAGGACTTACCCCTTCGCCGGAGATCGAACTGAACTGATGCAGCCCCGCGACAGGTGCCAAATTCCGCCAGATGATAAGTAAAAACCTCAGAAAAGAGGGTGGCGATGCACCGAGAGTAGTTGTATTGATCGAGAGATATATTACATAGACCCAGAGTGTACATATTTATACCCATGGGTAGATACTAGTCCTTGTCGGACAAGAAACAAACCTTCCTAAAGATAAAACAGAAACATAAAGTCATTATTAGACACTAAACACACTTTCCTAAAGATAAAAGGAAACTAACAAACCATTCCTATAAAGTCATTATTACACTAAACACACTTTCCTATAGATAAAAGTAAACTAACAAACCATTCCTAATTAATAGATACAATTGCCTTCTTCGGACTCAATCCGCACGTGGCAATCCTCATGAAGCACGTTAACTCAATCTAGCAATGATTCCAATCTCACCTTGCCGAAATCAGCTACATCGGCTTACCTTGTCCGATTCGGTATCCGCCGATGCACACCGTAGCCAATGCAGTCCCGAAGCCGATTTATACTCTGGTTCTGTTATCAATTTCCTTCCAAATCCGCTTCGGCCATAACTCGAAATCCGTTGCATGATTTATCAAATTTAGTCGTTAACACCAACGAGACACTGGCGGTCAGATCGATGGCATCGCGGCGGTCAGACCGGTGGGTTTACTGCGGTCAAACCGGCGGCAGCAACAGGTGACAACGATAGGTTTCGGCGGTTAGATCGGGAGATCAACACCGGTCAGACCGGCGGAATAGGAACGGTCAGACCTGTAGATCAACCCCGATCAGACCACAATTCATCGATTTGAGAGTAACTTTTAATTGCACTAAATGTTTTGGTTTTGGGGCACTACAACCATCTGATCGAATTAGTTCTTGCTGTTCGATCCTACAGTACCAAATTTTACACTAAATTTTTGGTACCTTATGGTACCTCCTTAAGAACAGTAAAATTGCTCGTGTTATAAAGTAGGACTCAGTAGTAAGCACGACCGATTGGTTTAAGACATCAAACAATGGAATATACTGCCAATGGAGTTTGAATGGTTCCATTATATTGAAGATCATTTTCATAGCTCTCCCAGTCCCAAATGTACAGCCTCATATTCCAATCGTCGTATTAGTTAATTTATTGCATCAATTTGAATTTGTTAAAACCGGTATCACAAACGCCAATAGTGTCATGATGAGCATAGAGCTCCAATCTGTTTGCTTGATCGACTAGGCATATTGCTCACGGTCACGGACCTTATCACTTACACACTGATCAATTCGATATTGCAAACGAGTTTTTTTTAAACGAAATTTGAGGCAACCGCACCTCACTTGCTGTCAAGATTTTGCTGCGGTACTACTTGCTTTCGACGAGTAATGGATGTCCAAAACCAACATACTCAAAAAAAAAAAATCTTTAAAAAATGTGAACGACACTAATGAGATACCAACTCAATCAAAGCAGAGCACCTGCCATTCTTCTTCAGAGAGGAAAAGAAAATATTCCCTCCGTCCCTAAATATTTGACGTTGTTGACTTTTTCAAATATATTTAACTGTTCGTCTTATTCAAAAACTTTTGTAAAATATGTAAAATTATATGTATACATAAAAGTATATTTAACAATAAATCAAATGATAGGAAAAGAATTAATAATTACTTTTCTAAAATAAGACGAACGGTCAAACATGTTTAAAAATGTCAACGGCGCCAAATATTTAGGGAAGGAGGGAGTAATAAAGAGAGAATAAAAAGAGCAGAGAATACCAATTATTCGGGAAAAAAATAATAGTGCATAGCCGGCCATTCTTCCGCTGAAGACAGTTTCAATGAATATGATTTAAGCATCTAGTGCCATTTTGTTAGACATATGTTGTTGTTAGGTAATGGTTAGACCTAAAACCAGGATAAAGATCAACTACATAAAGAAGTTGTTGGAAATATAGTCATTAATCGGCATATTTGAATCCAAAATGTTAAAGCAATAATCATGGCATAAGCAGTGTAGGGTGATCTTAGCATAAACAGTAGCATACTATGCGCATCATGAATGTCAGGAACAGGAACATAACAGTAACGCAATAACATGCTAGAGGCATTATGAAGAACATGAACAAGAACATAGCGCACATAGTATAGCGATAGCGCTAACAATGGGAACAGGAATAGCGCTAACAACAGTAACAACAGTAACAGGAGGAGAAGATTATACCCCGAGAATGGCCCTCCGCTGGATGGTGAGGCAGAATTGTCTCCGTTGTTGTTGTCGTTCACGGCACCTCCTGGCGCACCAGCTCCGGATCCAGCTCCTGTCGGCGGCACACCACCTCTGCCATCTCCTCCAGTAGCGGCGGCGGCAACTCCAGACATGGCAATGAGCAGTCGTGCGGGAGGCACTTCCCAAAAACCTGATCACCCGTCTACCCGGTGCAGATCTCAGGCGAAGGTGTGGTTTCGGAGGCACTTTTCCTTCCAATCTCTCGTGCGCACAAGAGATCAGAAGCGAGGAAGCGAGAGCAACTCAGGCGCGGAGAAGGAGAAACTAACACCGGGAAAGAAGCGATGAAACCGGATCGGACTCGCGGCCTCCTTATCTATCAGGAGAAAGAACGTGGACGCGCTGTTGTGGAGGGAATCGTGGGAACGTGGGTTAGTGGCTGCAAAAGGATAGTGACGTGACGCACGCACGCCGCCAGCCAGCCACGCCCACGCCCACGCCCTCGCCCCGGCCCGGCCCGGCGCGCCAATGATTTGAGAGTATCTCAGTTGATCCCTTGCTATTCTTCGGTTTTTCCTTAATAGCACGCTGGGATCATAAGGAGTAGGAGCTGGCTTGCAGTCACTATATCCAAAGCGACTCAAAACCTTGTCCACATAGTGGGATTGCACAAGTTTAATCCCACCCTCATCTCCTCTCTGTAGTTTGATGTTAAGAATAACATCAGCCTCTCCCAAATCATTCATTTCAAAACTCTTGGACAGATAGTCTTTGACCTCCTCAATCACATTAAGGCTAGTCCCAAAGATCAATATGTCATCGACATATAAGCACAAGATCACCCCTTCTCCCCCACCATAGCGATAGTATACACATTTGTCAGCTTCGTTCACAACAAAGCCTGCAGATGTAAGCGTGGTGTCAAACTTCTCATGCCATTGCTTAGGTGCTTGCTTGAGGCCATACAAGGATTTCAACAGTTTACACACCATTCCCTCCTGACCTTCTAGTACATACCCGTCTGGTTGATCCATATAGATCTCCTCCTCCAGCTCTCCGTTTAGGAAAGCTGTCTTAACGTCCATCTGATGGACGAGAAGACCATGAGAGGCTGCCAGAGCAAGTAGTACTCGAATCGTGGTCAAGCGAGCAACAGGTGAGTATGTGTCGAAGAAGTCCTCGTTTTCCTTTTGGGTATAACCCTTGGCCACAAGCCTTGCCTTGTACTTTTCAATTGTACCATTAGGCCTAAGCTTTTTCTTGAAAACCCATTTGCATCCTACGGGCTTGCACCCATATGGACGCTCAACGACTTCCCAAGTACCATTAGACATAATCGAGTCCATTTCACTGCGTACTGCTTCCTTCCAGTAGTCAGCGTCAGGAGATGAATATGCCTCTTCTATGGTTCTTGGGGTGTCATCCACGAGGTATACAATGTAGTCATCTCCAAAGGATTTTGCAACCCTTTGTCTCTTACTCTTGCGAGTATCTACAATGTTGTCCTCCTCAGGATTTTCCTCAGGCGTTTGATCATTGTATTCTATCGGTGCAAAGTGCTCATGGGGCATGACAGTTTCTTTACTAGAAGTGCTAGGTGTATGTTTCATAGGAAATTCATTTTCAAAGAATGTAGCATCTCTGGACTCAAGAATTGTACCAACATGCATGTCGGGTACTCCAGAGTTTACTATTAAGAATCTATAACCCACACTGTGGATAGCATAACCAAGGAACACACAATCAACAATATTTGGTCCAAGTTTCCGCTTTTTGGCTATAGGTACATTTACCTTGGCCAAACAGCCCCATGTTCGTAGGTATGAGAGATTTAATTCTTCCTTTCCCATTCCTCGAATGGTGTTACTTCTTTATGCTTCATTGGAATTTTATTCAGGACATGACACGCAGTCAAAACTGCCTCACCCCACCATTCCTTGGAAAGCCCCGCAGTGTCTAACATGGCATTCACTATCTCAGTTAGAGTACGGTTCTTTCTTTTGGCCACCCCATTTGATTGGGGTGAATAGGGAGGCGTCCTCTCATGAATAATTCCAAACTCTTCGCAAAAGGATACAAACTCATCGGAAAAATACTCCCCACCTCTATCAGACCTCAACCGTTTGATTTTCCTTTCAAGTTGGTTTTCTACCTCAGCTTTATAGATTTTAAAGTAATGCAATGCCTCATCCTTTGTTTTCAATAGATACACATAGCAAAACCTAGTGCAATCATCTATCAATGTCATGAAATATTTCTTTCCCCCTTTAGTCAACACGCCGTTCATTTCGCACAAATCGGAATGAACAAGTTCTAGAGGTGCCAAATTCCTCGCCTCAGATGCCTTGTGAGGCTTGCAAGGTTGTTTCGATTGAACGCAAGTATGGCACTTGGAACCTTTGACCAAAGTGAATTTTGGAATTAAACTCATGTAGCTAAGCGCATCATACAACCGAAATTCCCATGACAGAGTCGTGAATGCCACACATTAGACTCATCATTCTCGCTAATATGGTTCACAGCATTATGATTATTACACATGTCATTCAAAGAAAAGCGGAACAAGCCTCCACTGTCATAACCTTTTCCAACAAAAGTCCCATATTTAGATACAACACATTTATTGGACTCAAACACAAGTCTAAAACCTTCTCTACACAATAGAGAGCCGCTATCTAGATTCTTCTTTATTGAAGGGACATGCTGCACGTTCTTCAGCTGCACGGTCTTTCCCGAAGTAAACTTCAGATCGACCGTACCAACACCATGAACAGCCGCAAGCGACCCATTTCCCATCAACAAGGAGGAACCTCTCCCGACCTGATAAGAAGAAAACAGAGAAATATCAGCACATACATGAATATTAGCACCAGTGTCCACCCACCAATCAGGTGAATGAAAAACAGAGAGAACTGTAGGTAATATTTTACCATACCCCGATGTTCCTCCGCCCTCGCTAATGACCATGTTGGCAGACTTCCTGTCTTTGCGCTCAGGACAATCCTTGGCCCAATGCCCAGACTTGCCACACACAAAGTAGTCTCCCTTTGCCTTTCCCTTGCCTTTCTTCTTAAAATTGGTTGCAGCCTTGGGTTTGACATCAGGCTTGACTTTCTTGTTATTGTGGGATGCATGAGGGTTCTTCTTCTGTACCATATTGCAACTAGAACCTCCCTCAACCTTTTTGCCCCGGACGTCCTTTGCCCTCGCCTTCTCCTCAACACCCAAAGAGCCAACGAGATCAGAAACACTGAACTCTTGTCTCTTGTGCTTTAGAGAAGTGGCAAAGTCCGACCAAGAAGGTGGTAGTTTGGCAATAATGCCACCCGCCACAAACTTGTCCGGCAACTCACAGTTGTTGTTCTCAAGTTCCTTAGCCAGCATCTGAATCTCATGAGCTTGTTCTACTACAGAACGGTCATCGACCATCTTGTAGTCATAGAACTACTCCCTGACATACAGCTCACTGACACCCTCCGAACTTGGCCTCAAGTGCATCCCACATGTCCTTCCCAGAAGGCATGTGCATGTACACGTCCACTATGTTGTCAGCGAGTACACTGATCAATGCTCCACGAAACAGGCAATCCGAAGCCTCGAACTTAGCCTCTTCCTCAGGAGAAAGAGGTGGTTCACTTCGTTTGCCCCGTGAAACATAGAAGCACTGCATCGCTGTCAACCACAATAGTGCACGTGCTTTCCATCTCTTATAGTTTGAACCATCAAAAGCATGTGGTTTCAGTGCAGCAGCAAAGCCAACTACCGAAAATGACCTATCAGGTTTTTGGATTGTTGGAAATATAGTCATTAATCGGCATATTTGAATCCAAAATGTTAAAGCAATAATCATGGCATAAGCAGTGTAGGGTGATCTTAGCATAACCAGTAGCATACTATGCGCATCATGAATGTCAGGAACAGGAACATAACAGTAACGCAATAACATGCTAGAGGCATCATGAAGAACAGGAACAAGAACATAGCGCACATAGTATAGCGATAGCGCTAACAATGGGAACAGGAATAGCGCTAACAATAGTAACAACAGTAACAGGAGGAGAAGATTATACCCCGAGAATGGCCCTCCGCTGGATGGTGAGGTAGAATTGCCTCCGTTGTTGTTGTCGTTCATGGCACCTCCTGGCGCACCAGCTCTGGATCCAGCTCCTGTCGGCGGCACACCACCTCTGCCATCTCCTCCAGCAGCGGCGGCGGCAACTCCAAACATGTCGATGAGCAGTCGTGCGGGAGGCACTCCCCAAAAACCTGATCACCCGCCTACCCGGTGCAGATCTCAGGCGAAGGTGTGGTTTCGGAGGCACTGCTCCTTCCAATCTCTCGTGCGCGCAAGAGATCAGAAGCGAGGAAGCGAGAGCAACTCAGGCGCGGAGAAGGAGAAACTAACACCGGGAAAGAAGCGATGAAACCGGATCGGACTCGCGGCCTCCTTATCTATCAGGAGAAAGAACGTGGACGCGCTGTTGCGGAGGGAATCGTGGCAACGTGGGTTAATGGCTGCAAAAGGATAGTGATGTGACGCACGCCGCCAGCCAGCCACGCCCCGCCCACGCCCTCGCCCCGGCCCGGCCCGGCGCGCGCGCGCGTGTGGCATTCCGACCCCCACCTCAACTGGTCAACAGGGAGCCTCCAATAACTCCCTATTTAGGTTGAGATATTCCTCGCTTAAATCCTGAGGTGGTATTATTATCCTCAACACTTATTATGGGCCTTTGAGATTTAATATTATAAGTTGGGCCTAGCCCAATTATTCTAACAGAAGTTAAAGGTTTTTCCTAAAAAAGGTTAGAGCTAATGCGTCAGGTTTAGAGACCATAGAATTACACAATTGAATCAAATCAGTACGCTTTCTATTATTGTCGTTAAGCAAATCCTGACAATAGTTGAAACAATAGCGACTTAAAAAACTGACTATGCAGCAAAGGAGTACATCACAATACAACATTCATAGAGCTGCTAAAATATTTAGATTTAAACCTTCCTTATAATATATACTTCCCTTTCAGTTGGTTGTTCTGGTATGAGAAATTTCAGCAAAGAGTATATTAGATCATTTCTAATTCATGAATTTCTAATGATCCCTGTGTACTCAGCTAGCCTGGTCTGATCTTGGTCTTGATGTTCAAGCTACCCACTGCTTTGCGACCAGCCATCCATTTCCAAGGTTGTCTGCTACCACCAAGCGTCCAAAGGTGAGGCCAGTGCAACCGAAGGGCTACGTGCAAGGACATGTCTTACTATCTTGTATAGTTGTAAGGTGGGCAGTATCAATCCACTTATGGCACAAGCTGTCTAGAACAGCCAGAAGCACAACCCTGTCGGTTGAGGATCTTGCAGCTAAATCAAACCAAGTCTTTCCTTGACGTTCCTCATCCCAAGGATGGACCCAATAGGTTGAGATTGTATTCCCAATGCTTCCTTTGCCCTTGTATATGGGATAGTTAGGATGTTGTTTTAGTGTGAGTGGGGAAACCTGATATCGATGTCTTGGGAATATGATGAAAAATTGAACTAACAAGACCTATAGCATGCTGATTTTTTGTATCTACACTAGAGCTAGCTTGTTGCCATTCTCACTTTGTTATCCTAAGAGAGTTCTGGTGTTCTACATCAGAGCATAGGGCCAGCTGCAAGCAGGTTCTAGTGTACATTTCTACGTATATGGAGGTCAATAAAAGTAGGCAATAAGACGACACATGCATGTACGTATGGTATTTATCATGAAGAAAAGATTAAACAGCTCAACCGACCATATATGCTTCTGAACGCATCGATGTATTATTGCATTTTGTACTTTGTAGAAAAACAATGGGTTGTGTCCATGTGTGATCTACCTACATGTATGCACTCGAAGCTGTAAAATTATTTGTATATTGGACATAGGATCCCGGTACCTCCTTTTCCAAACCGGACTTTGCAATTAAAATTGACGATAGCATTTGCTTCCCATCTATTATCTACCAGAAGTAATGATATATATACCCAAATGGCTTCACCTATCTGCAAGAGATCAAAGAGGCTTCTTGTTTGCACGACCATCATGATATATCTATTGTTCAATTTTGACAAGAAAGAAAATGAGTCAAGTTGCATATTTCAGGTTCTTCTATTTGAAGTCTCAAATTCGACGGAGAAATTAAAAGTCATCAGGTTCACGAAGAAATTAACATGCCTCATCTTTCATTTGATCCCAAACTTATTGAACTTTGCCACTGAACCAGAGCCTGCTAGAGCTATACAGATTACGGGACCATTCCACATATTTGATGAGCAGCCGAGGACACATGGCATTACGATCGGCAAATACTGCCGCTTCACTGATAAATGGCCATCACCTGCAACCATGAAAGCTTGGGATTGCCGTCATGGCAGTGTTCCATTCACGTCGTTTGTGCCCAATAGAGTTTCTTCAGAAGAGCGCTGTGTAGCGATGCGGAGGTTTTAGCAACGTCAATCCATGACCGCACCAAAATGTGTATTCAAGCATCACAGAAAGAGGGGCTTCTTCTATTTATCATGGGTTCACACAACTCTCAAAATAATTTCTGCACCAATTCTCATCACAATTTTGTGCATAAGTAAGATTAAATAAAGTGTTATTAATTAGTGAGTAACGATATCTGTTATGCATAGTATTTTCTATGTAGCAGAACACTCAAACAGCTGGAGGCACAACCATGTCGGTTGAGGATCTTGCCGACGAATCCATTCGAGTCCTGCTTATATGTACGTCGTTGCAAGAGTGTATCAGATGGGTTGAAACTTGATTCCCAACCTCCTTTTCCCAGGATCTTGGTTTTAGTGAGTGGGAAAAAACTGGATATCGATCGATCTTTCTTGGGAATATGATAAAAAATTGAACTAGCAAGACCAAGATATATAACATGATGATTTTGTGTGATTCGATCAACACTAGAGCTATAGCTTGTTGCCATTCTCGCATTGTTTTCCTAATTAAGAGAGTTGTGGTGTTCTACGTCACAGCTGGCCAGCTTGGAAGCAGGTTCTAGTGTTCTACATGTATGGAACTCGACAAAAGTAGGCAATGAGACGCCACATGCATGTACATATGGTATTTATTAATTTGTCATGAAGAGAAGATCACAACGTAATTAAACAACTCAGCCAACCATATATGCTTCTGGACACATCAATACATCCTTGTATTTTGTATACTTTGTAGTAGATCTTGGAAAAAAAATATGGGATGTGTCCATGCATGTTCGCACTCCGAGCCTTGGAAGCATGTACATTTCCGTATATTAGTGTGTTAGAAATTAAAAGTTGGGCTAAGTCCGATAAAAAAATGTTGGACTCAGTAGTTAGGGAAAACAAAGTAAGAACAACTATCGATAAATCTTGTTCTGTCGATCGAACATAATCTAAGAAAGCAAATAGGTTCTGAAGGTTTAGGTTATAATATTCCATGTTAATTAGGGGCTGTTTGTGGATGGGGCTAAAATTTTTTTTAGTCCCTGTCACATCGGATGTTTGACACTAATTAGAAGTATTAAACATAGACTAATGATAAAACACATTTTATAATCCTGGACTAATTCACGAGACGAATCTATATATTGAGCCTGATTAATCCATGATTAGCCTATGTGATGCTATAGTAAACATGTGCTAATTATGGATTAATTAGGCTTAAAAAATTCTCGTGAATTAGCTCTGATTTATGTAATTAGTTTTGTAAGTAGTCTATGTTTAATACTCCAAATTAGTGTGCAAATATCCGATGTGATAGGGACTAAAGTTTAGTCTCTAGATCCAAACACCCACTTAGAATATTATTAGTCATATTGTAAATTTTGATCTCAATTCTCTCTCTTCCACCTAGGAATGTGATGATGTGGCATTTGTTTGGAGCCTGCTGACTGAGTTTATTGTATCTGTTCTAAAGAACTTACTAGTACTACTACTTTGTTTTTTTGCGCCAAGGATAACTTTTTAACCTATAGATGTATTCATTACTCCTCCTTGATTTATACTATTTTGGGCATAACCCCTATATTTATTGTGGGTATAATCCTCTATATTCCGGAGGGTGTATGATCTAGCCTCCATCATGTCGATTGGAGTCAAAATGATGCTACCATACAGTGTACTCGATGATCAGCCACCCTTGAGAATGGGGCTCTCTCTACCTTCCTATATGCTAGTATGAAGCACGCTAGTCTTCTCTTCGATGTCAGCATCATGTATGCCGAATGTGGAACTCTACGAGTACGAAGACCCTATGTTCTTTCACTAGGATGTACTAATACACTACCAAAGCCATGCCACCCACACTAGCATAACCTTGTCAACTCTTGAAACTAGTCACTCTTTCCATAGTAGTATCTGTCTATTGATTTCATGGGACACTCCAAGGTTATGCCGATCGAAAAGTGGACCGAGAGCTGTGCGATGAATTCCTGATACCTCCATTTCCTACTAGGGTAGTTCTTCACTTTTGTTCAGAGTTTTGCTACAAGAGCTTAGATTTTGATCTACGTAATAACTTGCACAACAAAATGACTAGAAAAGACATTTCTTTTATATGTCTTCCAACCCAACTACCTCCACCAACCATGCATGTGCGGACTGAGCTCGTAGAGTTAAATCATTTAAGAATTCTTTTCAACACCATTATATATCTTTTATTCTTCCTAGTAACGAAAAGCAGGTGAACAGATTCTGCTAGCTAGGGAGCATTTATTTTTGGGGGTTTTTACACATTAGAGTAAATTACCGTGCTATGGAGGGTCTTCCGGCTAGCTCCACAAGGTGATGGGCTAGACGACCTGGGTTCGAAGCATCACCCCTTCTAAATATTTGATATTAGGTCATTCCCTAATATTCGCGTTTTTAATTACAGTGCTATCTCATTCAGACAGTCAGGTAGATAAATACAGTGGCGTGTATATGAACACCATCAGGTTTCCCCTAACATTGAGTTTTTCTTTGCTTGATTATATTGAATTATTGGCATCAATGTCTTTGCACTCAGTCCACACATGGTTATATATATCACCGATAGTGGTCGGAAAGGCTAATGGGCGGGTGATCGCTCCCCCACCCGCCCAGCGATCGCCGCCCACCCTCTCCCTGATACTACTAGATGTACTCCTCGCTCTTCTCCCCCTTCCTCCTCTCCTTCTCCTCTTTCTACTGCAATATAGACCACACAAAATTTTTTGAAAAACAAAAGTTAGAAAAATTTATGTATAGAAATACTATATATAAAAAATTTGAATTCAAATTCAAATTTGAATCGGGTATGTAAACTTTTGACTTATAAATTTTGGGTCTATAAACTTTAGGTGTATAAACTTTAGATGTATAGAAATACTATATATAGAAAATATTTGAATTAGAAAATATTTGAATTCAAATTCAAATTTGAATCGGGTGTATAAACTTTAGGTCTATAAACTTTAGGTGTATAAACTTTAGATGTATAGAAATACTATATATGAAAAATATTTCAATTCAAATTCAGATTTGAATCGGATATTCGAATTCAAGATCAAATTTGAAACGGGTATATATTAACTTTAGGTCTATAAACTTTAGGTCTATAAACTTTAGATGTACAGAAATACTATATATAAAAAAATATTTGAATTCAAATTCAAATTTGAATCGGATATATAAACTTTTGACTTATAAACTTTTGGTCTCTAAACTTTAGATGTGTAAACTTTAGGTGTATAAATTTACTAAAATAGGAAAATAATGCGGTGACAAAAAAGGAAACCAGGTAGAGAGAGGGAGGTGGGGAGCGAATCTGATCGCTACCCCATCCCAATCGATCGCCCATTAGGGGTACCCGATAGTGGTTGCTTTCATCGCTAAAATGAATAATCAAACAATTGCATCACTTTTTTCTTATCAAAATAAAGATATGACGAATTGTTAAACATGTTGACATATCTTGCACACCAAATTCCATGCGAGACTCCAAAGTCAAAACCCAACTACTAGGCCTAAGAAATCATCAGCACAGGAAGTAAGCACACGGCTGCTCTGCTCCCAGCTATCTTCTTGCTTCAAGAGGTCAGCGTAGGTGGGCACGGTTTTCCTGGCTAGCTTTAGCTACTGGTGCAAAGGAAAAAACAAACTCCTTGCCTACTGGCAAGCTCCAAAACACGGACTTCGACTGGGCACTTGTTGGCCTTGCCATGTTGCCATCCGCATATTGGCCAGTTTACACATTATGTACTCTCAGCAGCTGGTTGAGAGTATAGTAGATTGTAACTTTGCACCGAATTCCTGATGCCTCCCTTTTCTATTGGACTTGATTGTCCATTGTCTGAAGTGAGACTTGTAAACATTGGAACACTTGCATCCACCTCTACAGCATGCCCTACAAGAATATAGCTAGAGTGATGGATGATGCAGGCTGTGTTTTGAAGGACTATGTGCACTGATACTTTTTTAAAAGGACACCACTAGGCATCAGACATGATTTTTTACAAATCATAAGGCCTGTGTTTCACCACTTGTAAGGAAATGCGTTTTAGATTATATATTCATCACTCAGTGAAAATGTTTCTACAATAATTTGTTTATGATGTTTAATCACTTAGTGATAAATATTTCACCTGTAGTAAAAAAAATGTTTTAATTAGATGCAACATCAGAAAGTTTGGGTTGCAACCCCAAAACTTTATGCAAGGTCGAAAAAAAAGTGCGTGTCGTCATTTGGAACATCTGACCAAAGAGGGATAAATACTGGAATACAATAACATGCAACAAGATAAACAGTAGTGCAACAAACATATCGCTCTAGTATGCTGAGTTTGTGTATCTACATAGTAGAGCTAGCTAAGTCCGCATGGTACTTGGACACCGTGGACTTAATGGCAAGCGCAGACATTAATACAACATAGTGAATTAATTTCATATTGGAATTCATCAGATTATCTGACTTCAAATAATTCTTGGCTTCCTCTAGAACTACTCTGGTACTCTCCTAAAGCGATGGGAATAGTCTTTGAAATGATATTTTTCTTAGATAGGCTTGAAACGATATGTACAGTAAGATCGATGTTGCCACTGCTATGTGTGGACTGAGCTTTGCCAAGTGAAGTCAATACATATCAAGGAAAACGGCATAATTGCACTGAGCTACGGCTTCATTGCATCCGTGGTACACAATCACTATATTATGTTATTAACTGTCTGAAGGTCAGGTGCACAGTATTAGTGTAGAGAGCCCATCTAATGTTACAGAGTTTGTTTCGAATATGTATACGTAGTTTATAACTTGGAGTTGTACTAGGTGTTAGGACTAAAGTAAGAGTCAGACTCTATACTAGACTCTCTCTTAAATAGAGGGGTGGACCTATTGTAATCGCATGGCGACTTAGCATAGCGAGAGGAAGCGGTTGCTGGCGGCGTCCTAGTACTGCTAGAGCTTTACACTAAAAATAGTTTTAGTATGCACTTCCTGCACTGCAAGAGCAATTTTACAGTTCTTGAGAAGATACCATTAAGGATAAAAATTTAGTGTAAAATTTAGTAGCTCCTAATACTTAGGTATTAAGAGGTACCAAATTTATAATAGAAAATGTGGTACCTCCTCAAGGACTATAAAATTGCTTGCACTGCCGACTGCAGAGCAGTGTGACCTTTCACGAACTCAACTGTAATATGTCGATCAAAACAGTGTTACAGTACCAATTCTGTGGTTCTAAGCAACAAATTATGTTAACGGCTACGCTCTACTGCTCCTAGACTTCCATGTCTTCAGGATGCACGTACGTAACTATGCCCTGCTGGTTTTGTACTCTTACTTCTGCTGGTGTAATACGAATGGGTTTCAGCAAAAGCTGTGATGAATCCACATGTTCTGCAGCTGCTTCAGGTAATTCACATGCGATACTAAGTCATGGTGCACAGTGTTGTCACTACGCCGCGTCCTTCTTGGACTCTCCTCCCAATCGTTTCCCTCGGGGCTACACTATTCAAAGCCTCCTAACCTAAGTTCTCAGTGCCTCCCTTCCCTATGCTTACTGGGTTATACAGTGGCATGATCAGTGATTGATATTCGAGTTTTCCTCCATATTCTTCTCCTTGAGTTTTTGCGAGTTTCATGAAACCAAAAATGCTACTCTCGACATGGATATATAGAGATAAGTGGTTATTGAGCATTCAGAACAATGAGTCCAATAATGATTTAATTTACATCGTATATAATCGAGTGCACATACACACCAACAACCTCCAGCCACTATGGTTTCTCTGGATCTCTGTAATTGATGTCATATGGAATTTTTTTTTCTTTTGCAAAACACCATACAGAAGAATATATTTATATGCACGTCAGCTATCTCATACATCCATGAGCACCTCCACGAGATCTAGATTGGTGTATCGTAATATTGAGTAAGGTATCATACACATCTCATCATCGATGGACGTATTGTCTACCACTTAACGAATAGTATCATAAATGTGAGCACCATGTGACGAGTCAGAACTCGAGGGTAGGTTCCACCGTAAGAAATTTAATCAACTGAGAGCTACTCTCTCCATTCATGTCACACAACAGTTTTAGTGTGCTATCTTGAAACAGAAAAGAGCAGATAAAGCTAAAGGGTTCATGTCTAAGCATTCTTGCACAACTGTTTCTAAAAGGACTTCTCTTGCAGATTTTCATCACAACAGTTTTTTACAAATGAAGTGTCGCACATTTTCATAATTTCATTAATGAAAAGTTAAAGGGTTCAGGTCTAACTTAACGGAGAGGAGGATAAAGTGAATCTAGCCTGCTGACCTAGTCATCTGGACAGCCAAAGCACAGGAGGCGATTAAAAACACCATCAAACGTCAATCACGTAGCCATCATCATTGTTCTTTAACTTTCCTCAATCACCACTGGGAGATCTTTGACGATGATCTTTAACCATCGGAATCTTCAGTTCATCGATCCTAATTGCAGAGTTAAGCAACCTGTACATCAATCTCTTGTAGACCAGTTGATGCATGATTGTTGCGGAGTGAAATATATGCTCACTAGCACAACAGTAGGCATCTATCTCGACAGTACATCAAGCTCTCTGTGTCGGTAATGATGTTTATCCCTGAATAAGATCATAAGGGTTTCAACAAGTAGCACGAAGGACCTCTCAGTGCTTAATGACATAAACACTCTACATCTCTAGTTCCCAACATGGTCTGCCATCAGCTGCTCTACATCTCTAGTTTCCACAAGTTCATTTTGGTTGGTCTGATCTTCGATAGTACAAGCCGCCTAAAACTAAGTTCCTGGGGCCTCCATTTCCTACCGTTTATGACCCTTTATTGTGACTTGCACATAACTCCATAATTCCTCGAAGATATACAGTTATACACTGTTTTGATCTTTGAGCATTACAAAATGGAGTACCTCTTCTATTTATAATGGGCTCACAACTTTTAGCACAATTTCTCCACCACCAACCATATGGAATTCTGCGCGGATAGGATTAACTAATAGTCACTCTGTGAAATATATGTATCTTGAATGATGACTGGTGTGTGCACAACATTTTTTATGAAGCGGTATTTCCAATGGTTCTCAAACAACTTAATCTACAACCTACTACATTCCAAGAGCAAGTTTAATGGTATAGCCAACTATCGGCTCCAAATCATCTATAGTCAATTTTATAGCTAATTAATTCATACAATAATAGTTACACATAAATATATACTACACAATTAATATCTGGTCCCACCTGTCATACATACATGCATCTTGCAGTCCGTGATGCGGCTGGCTACAGATCTGTAGCCCGCTGCTCCTTTCTCTCCTATTTTATCTCCTCAAAATATATTTATAGCTAGTTTATAGTCTGCTATTGTACCCGCTCTAAAGCTCAACATGCAAAGATATCACATTATCATCCATTAATAATCGTTACATCTTAAACCTCATACAAACATGCTATCATCTATATTTTATTATATTTTAAAGTTTTTTAAATAGAACCATGTTAAATCATCATCCGATGTAAGTTACATAATATTTCAACATATATTTCTCCATCATTTTCTACAATATCCTAGTTCTTCTCCATTTAGTTAATGTTTTCTATCTTCTCATTAGACCATATATCACCTAAATTATTTCTAGCCTTTAGATGATTAATCTATAGTCCAAATTTTTTCCCTCATTTTCTTCCCGCATGAAGCCACACCACCTTTCTTTTACTTTTAAATTATCAATCAATATTCTACTTTAATTATTCTAAACCAAATCAATTCTATGGTTCATAGTCTTTTCCAATTATCGATCAAAAATATAAATTCTATAAGCTTAAGGCATCTCGCTATGCTACGCGTTATTTCTACTACTATCATACTAAACTCCCGCAGTAACGTGCGGAGTTTCATCTAGTTAACTAGGGGATCGAGAACGTCATCTGACAAGTCTAAATGAAGTTTTTCTCAAAAGGACAAAAATCATTACAATTAATAAATATTAACTAAGTAGAATTTTCTACAGTACATTGAAGTTTTGTAGAATTTGTTGTACATCACTCTATTACAAAACACCTCATAGGTACCGGCTCATATGTACCAATTTATTTAAAACCGACAACTATTACCCTTTTTCACCTCTATAGGACGAAAAATTTGGATAAAAACCGGACATATACTTATATTATAGATATCGGTTCAAGATAAAAACTGGTACTTATAGTTTTGTTATCGATTTTTTTTTTTAAAAAAAAGACAATACCAATAGTAAGCTACATGTGCCGGTTTCTAAAAAATCAACATCCGAGCCAAGACACCCACGACTCCACCTTATCAACTCCCCTCGCCCACCCCATCCCCCTTCTCTCTCATGCACTCCTCTCCATCTGCCCCTCCTCTCCTCCTCCTCTCCGTCCTTCTCCTATGCATCCTAGCTCCTTCCCCCTCGTCGTCGCTAGAGCGTGTATGACATTTTGGCGATGCTGGCGCGGGATGGCGCCCTTGAAGTTGTTGTAGAGGAAGTCGAGCACAATGGTGCGGAAGTGGTGGACAAGGCGGTTGTTGCTGTGGTCGAGCTCGTGGAGGGTGGCAGAAGCGGGTGGAGTTGAGGTGGAGCAGCGCGATGTCGGATAGCAACTCGAGCTCGACGGGGAGGTAATCCATGATGTCGCAGACCTTCCCAGCCGCAGTTGTCGGGGAGCAGCACATAGGAAACACTAGTGTAGCCGCACACGTCAGGCCAACCTAGTCGGCAGTGAGGTTCTTGGGGTCGGAGAAGATGGTTCTTGTAGCCAACCAGCACATGTTTCCAATCTCCATGTGGCAGCAAGGAAGGCGACGGTGGGGCTACTCTCTCCCTCCGGATCTGGACGAGACTGCTCGCGGTGCAGTCATGGGTGTGGGGATCTGGAGTTCGCGGTGCAGCGACGGCACCAGAGGAGGCGGAAACCCGCATGGAAGGAGGAGACGGAGCTGGTGGCAGTAGAGATGGCGGCAACAGAAGTGGGGCTTCGAGCTCATGACAGGATATAGAGAGTCCATGTCTGGTGGTGGCTCCAGGAGGCGGGCGAGACTGCGGCGGCCGTCGGCATCACGGCGTTAGGTGACCTGTGCATAGGTTCAGCAGTGACTTGGTTGTGGCCCTCCCTCCTCCTCCTCTCCTTCCACCTTTCCCCTTCTCCTGATCCGACAGCGGTGGTGGAGAAGGCTGGCACGGAGGGCGAGGTGGTGGCTGGTGGCTGCGAAGGAGGTGGAGGTGTTGGCCGTCGCACTCCTCTCCACGCCGCCAGCCATCGGATCCAGTGACAGTGGCTCCATCGGGCTCTTTTTTATTATTTCATTGAATACTGTAGGTGCCGTTGGAAAGGGATCCTCTGACATAAAGTTATCCCTGACGTGGTCACTGACATGTGGACCCGCTAGTGGTGTAGCCCACATGTCATTCACCACGTTCCTCTGACTTTACGTCAGAGGATCTCAATCCGGTGCCGGTTGTGGGGTGCGGTCTTGGATATATTTCATTGAATATTGCAGATGAAACATTATATTCAATTGCAGTGGATGCACACTTTTCGGGTACAATATAAATATACTGGTAGTATATACTGTCACTATAACAAGGGCAATTTAGAAATATACCACAAACTTAAAAATTGGATCAAGCAAGAAAAACGCTTCACTATACACTGAGAATTTACGTAAGTGCCACTGCCCAATAGTATATAAAGACAATTTTACTCGCTTTAAGTTCATACTGTAATATATTTAAATAAGTCGGCAAATTAATCTAAACCCTTAATCAATTATACTGGCTGTTTATATTACTAGAATATTGTACCATAAAAATTCTCTTGATTTTCGTTCTATAGCTATAATTAATTATTTTAACATCCCAAATTTTGGGCTATATATCTGCTTGAAATATGAGAATTGAGTAATTTGAGAAAGTTTATATACTAGCAGTGACGGTGGTTTTGCTTTCATCGGTAAAGCAAATAATTGAACAGCTGCAACAGTTCATTCACCTGGATATATCGACATAACTGTTATACGGATATATCCTTACACTGAATTTCACGCGAGACTCTAAAAACCAGGCTTCTAGTCCTTCGAATCATCAGGATGAAGCTAACAGCCATCATCGATGCTTCCCATACTGACTTGTATTCTGTGCTTCACATACTGACTTGTATTTTGTTCTTCACATATATATACTGACTGAGCTACATTGTCGGTTGCAACCTTGCATCGAACTCCCGGTGCCTCCCCTTTCTACTGGACATCATTGTCGACTGCAACGGTCACCCGCATCTTAATCGGGCAGCAACCCCCATCTAGCCTCAGACTTGCAGATGTTGGCCCATCACCATCCTCCTCCTGGCTCCTGCATACCCCTATAAGAATTTGACGAGAGAGATGTATGACGACACAGCTTGTGTTTTCTTTCCAGGGGCTATATGTATACGCTGATACTGATTGTTTTTCATATTGGAGTGCTTGCTAGTTCATATCGATGCTTGAATGGCAGAGCCACATCAACGTTAGTCTATACATGAATTCACAAGGAGTGAAAAAACTGGACCAATTTGGTATAATTCAGGAGGACCTGACTGTCATTCAAGTTAGTACTTGTTGAATGGAGCCTACTACGTACTCTGGTATCTCATCATTGGTCACCATCTGTTTGTGCTGTGAGCTTCAGGCATATGAATCACGTTTGATTTTTCTATCATCACTACTGCAAAATTGATTCTTCCTAACGGTCAGTTTACGTTTTTTAGGATAGCCGTTGCTGCCGCCAGCGACTAAAGGCCAGTAAAAAGCAGCCATATTCACAAACGGAACTTCACTGCAAGCGGCTAGATTAAGCTGACCACCAGAAAAAATGATTTTCAAGAAAAAAAAAATATCCACATCTGCCACCCACGCTTGAGCTTCTATGTCGAATGCACCGCCCATGCCCTTAGTCCTTGCCAAATCTACCGCTCGCCTCTCGCGATTGAGCTACACCGATTGTGGCATCCTCACAACCTCGAGCCTCCAGATCCACCGCCTAGGCCCCAAGCCACCGCCTACGGCTTTGCCAGATCTAGGAGAGGGGAGGGTGCTGGCGGAGCCACTGGAACCTTCTTGAGGCCCAGCTGTCGTTGTCATCATAGCAGCCACCGTCATCATCATGATAGTCGTTGTTGTCATTGTGGTTGCTACCGCCGGATCCACCTCCTCCACCATGACCACCTCTTTTCCTTCACTGTTGTGGAGGCGGATCGACCGGTCTGGAGCACCGCGAGCCACTGGATCCATCCCCTCCATCGTCACCGCCGCTGACTGCCGCCCGCGCGCCCTCCCGGGTGTGGATTGGCAGCTCACGCCCCTCACGTCGTCGTCGCAATCGTCGCCATCACCGTCACCGTCGAGAGGAGGAGGGGCTGAGGGCACAGGAGGGGGTCAGATGGGAGGAGTGGAGTCTGAGTGAGAGTGGGGGCGGAATTTTAATATAGCTATTTTTTTGGCGGTCGGTGCTCCTTAGGTTTTCGTTAGCTGTCACTTACGAGATCCACATGCAAAAGTAGTTTTTCAAATGGATCTCTTAAGTGACAAACAACAAAAATTTTGTGACCGGAGTCCCTCTCAAGTATCTTTACAAGAATGTCTTCATTAAACCCACGAGTAAAAAATAAATGGGTGGTGCTATGAGAAATGTTTTTTTAGTAGTGCATGCGATAGAGTGGAATGGAATGGTGGCACACTTTCTAAGATCCTAAATGATGTGAATTTTGTAAATAGTTTCTACATATGAAATTCTTATAGTACTTTTTAAAATTCATTTTTTAACTTTTTATAGTTAATTCATTCATTTGTAGCCTCAAGTAATTATTACAAAGGAATAACTCTACTTCACCCCCTAAAGTATCGGGGTTGGTCTACTTAACCCCCTAAAGTGCGAAACAAGATATTCTACCCCTTGAAGTATGAAAATCGGTTCAAATAACCCCCTAAAGTAGTTTTGTAGATGGTTTTGCCATGTAAATGATTACATGGCAGCGGTATTGGCTTGCATGAGACAAAGATTAGTCTAGTAAACACAAGTTGATCTAACTATTACTTCTCACTCATTGATCGGCAAGCCTAAAAAATATTACTCCATCTATCCTATAATACACACTACAACAAATATACCTTGTAGAGACATTTTTCAAATACTATAGAGACATTTTTAAAATGCCTTTACAGTGTTACTACCTTGTAGAGACATTTTTCAAATACTATAGAGACATTTTTAAAATGCCTTTACAGTGTTACAGAGACAGGCATTTTATAAGATGTCTCTATACAAATAAAGGCACTTTGTAGAGGCACTAATATGTTGTGGCAACTGTAGCAAATCAATATGAAAAAAAAGAAAAATATTATCCCTTACCAATCCTTGAACTCATGACCTCTTGAGATAACCATCTTTTATCTTCAATGCACTAACCATCTCAACCTCATTTAATTACATGTAAACAAGTGATTTGTGCTACTTATATCTAGTTACTTGATATATATTAATATTTGGAAAAATGCCTTTACATCGTTTAAAATTCCTTAAGAAAATGCCTTTACATATAAGGCAAATTTTAAAGTGCCGAAAAGATGTCTTTACAAGATAAATTTAACAAAGTATGCTAAAAATGTCTCTAAAGTGTCTCTAGAGTAAAAATATTTTAGGCGATTTAGAAAGTGCCTCTAAAAAGTCTCTCTAGACTATAGAGCTTCAAAACTTAGAGGCATTTTGAAAATTGTCTCTATAAAAGAGCCTCTATATAAGGTTTTTATTGTAGTGACAAGGAATGGCCAAACTTGGTGCGATTGGCTTATAATTTCTCATGTGCTATAAGATTTATTATAGCAACAAAATTATAATCATATGAAAGTAAATTCAAATATCGATCCAATGATAACATTCTCAACAAATAAAATTTAATTTATATTATACTAATTATTGGTCAAATATTTTAGAAGTTGAATCTTAAAACGTTTGTGCGCCTCATATTATGGGTTGAAGGGAGTATATATTAACACTAATTTACAATCATTCTCGGCCTGTTTCACTTGTGAATAAAATTCTTAGCATGTTACAATAGTCTCCTCTATAGTCCAAGAGGCCAAAACCATTGCCATATCACTGTGTACATAGCAAAAACACATATAAAACCACTAAAAAACACTAATGTCGTATAATAAACACATACCAAAAACCAGAAAGATAACCATTAAAAATAAAAACAACTTAACCCTTGTTTTGATACTTCTGTAGGTTATATAGACCAGCCTCAATACTTGGGGTGAAGTAGACCTTTTCCTTATTACAAATCATTCATCTATTCAGCGGGAAGTTGGCGCTAGGTATCAAATATTGGATGGTAAAATTGCTCTTATTGTTTTTATGGAACGAAACCAACGACTCTAACGGCGGGTGTTAATTCCAGAACAAACGCCATCAACAGCGCTTAATTCTAATTAACTCTGACGGCCTGTCTTCATCCCCTTCCTCCAGCCGAGATAGAAGACTAATCCTCTATTCTTTGTACTCTGTTTCTCTCGGTACATAACACTCTTATCCTCTCCGTCATTTTCCACGCGCACGCTTTTTAACCTGCTAAACTGTGTGTTTTTTTCAAAAAGTTTTTATACGAGAGTTACTTTAAAAAATCATACTAATCCATTTTTTAAAAAAAAGCAAATACTCAATTAATCATACAATAATAGAGACTTCGTTTTACGTGCCGGGGAGGAGGGTTCCCAACCCCTTCTCCCGAACAGAGCCTCATGAGTTGCTCCAGTAATTCACAGTCCTGAGTACCTGTGGACATTGGTATTCTAGCCCAGCAGACCTCCAGAACTCCGTCCATCAGAGTAGTTGGCAATCAAATTTCCGATCGAGGAGCGTGGTTCTTCACGCGACTTCTGTCTGCTTCCTTTGCATCAACGTCTCTACTTCCGCTGCATCAATGTCTCTGTTTCCTCTACATGAATGTGGAACGATTTTATTAAATATACCGATTAAGGACTAGATTTCCAACATGGTCGATGATGCTAACACAGCGGGATGTATCAGAACGAGTAACCCCCTGACACTGGTGATTTCATGGTCGATGATTTCATGAAAGATGATTTTCCTTACAGTTTTCCTTTACAACTAAAAATACATGTGCAGAGTTTTTCTCTTTACATTCTCGAAGATATCACGAAATGGGGTATCTCCTAACTTGTGTTAAACATGATGTATATTTGTACCTCTTCCTCGTAATAATTCTAGACATGGACAGTAAAAAAATTTCACGATGTACTGTATTTGATTCAGATACTATTGAGTGAAAATTAATTAGGCCCAAATAAGTTGGGCAGAGTAAATCACGTATCTCGATCAATGCAATCTTATGTGCTCTGCTCCCAAATCGTCTGATCGAGTGCATATCCCCACCGAAGTACTGGATGTTTGACAGCCCATGACCAAAAATGGCTTGTCGATAAGCAGTTTGTGTTGAGGCTAGCTGGCTACTAGCTCATCGATGATCACTTCAACTCGCCGAAGCTTAGCCCCGTGAGCATCGATCGTCGAAGTTGTTACTTGTGGATTCTTTTCGTCGAGCACTGCCCAGTAGCACTGCCGATAAGACAATGCACTAGACACTTGGTGCTGAATTCCCAGTGCCTCCATTTCATAGCGGAATTCGTCACATCTGACTTGTAATGACAATTGCCATTGCCTTTTTTAGGTAAGAGTCCTATTTGTTGCAGTGATGGGCATATCTTAGGCTCTGATGCAAAATGAGATAGCGATGTTGATTGTAAGATTTATTTACCATTCTTAAAAGAGCAAGTTTACGGTCCTTGATGTACGTACCAAGAGAAGTATCATATTTTCCAGTGTAAAAGTTTGATATATCTAGATACTAAGTATCTTAAAAAGTATCTTAAAGTACCAGAAAATTTAGTGTAAAAATTGAAGTATAATGGTAAAATTTCTCTTATTGTGACATGTTACTGCAGTTACCGTGGACTGTGCTTGCAGGGAAAATTAAAGTCAATATTAGGGCAAGCTGATCGTGCTGAACTACTGCATCGATTGTCGCATTTATATACGCGTCTTC